>NW_026068001.1:6419311-6448268 GCF_014885135.2 Alexandromys fortis
CGCGCTGTGACACACACGCTGTGACACACGCGCTGTGACACACGCGCGCTGTGACACACATGAACCTCCCATCACACAAAACAGGTTATTTTATTTTATTTTATTTTATTTTTTTTTTTTGTTTTTCGAGACAGGGTTTCTCTGTGGTTTTGGAGCCTGTCCTGGAACTAGCTCTTGTAGACCAGGCTGGTCTCGAACTCACAGAGATCCACCTGCCTCTGCCTCCCGAGTGCTGGGATTAAAGGCGTGCGCCGCCTGGCTGTTGTCTTATTTCTTGACCTCATCACAAGGACAAGTAGAAAATATTTCCCCAAGGTTCTTCGGTTTGAGATACTAGAAACGGTAACTGTAAGCACCTTTGTCCCCTCTAAGTTCCTCCCATGTGGAGCCCCTAGGCAGAGTTGATATTATACATGATATTACAGAAAGCCTGTGTAAAAAAGGTTTTTAATGTCATTGTTTTTGAAACAGGGTTTCCCTTAACCTAGGCTGGTCTTGAACTTCTGATCTCCCTGATTCTACCTTCTGAGTGGTGGCTTAAGACATATGTGCCAACATTGTCAGCCAAGAAATATGTTGATTTATTTTTTCTATTAGTTTGTTTTGAGACAGGGTCTCCTAGGGTGGTCCTGCTAGCCTGCAATTCCTGATCTTCTACCTTATCCTCCAGCATGCTGGGATGCCAAGCCTGGGCCACTACATCTGACTAACAAAAACAGTTGTATCCTCTGAGACTAACTGGATACAGATCAGGAATACCTGATGTTAACATCAAGGCTGGTGATACATATATTATAGTGTGCGTGTCCGTCCATTCCCTACTCCCACCCCGTCCCGCCAAGATGTCCCTGATTCTATATATTTTTTTTTTTTAATTTTTATTTATTTATTTATTAAAGATTTCTGTCTCTTCCCCACAAAAATATTTATTTATTTATTATGTATACAATATTCTGTCTGTGTGACTGAAGGCCAGAAGAGGGCGCCAGACCTCTTTACAGATGGTTGTGAGCCACCATGTGGTTGCTGGGAATTGAACTCAGGACCTTTGGAAGAGCAGGCAGTGCTCTTAACCACTGAGCCATCTCTCCAGCTCCAATATATATTTTTTTATTTAAAAAAAAACTATCCAGGTGGTGGTGGCGCACACCTTTAATACCAGCACTCTGGAGACAGAGGCAGATGGATCTCTGGGAGTTCAAGGCCAGCCTGGTCTACAAGAGCTAGTTCCAGGACAGGCTCCAAAGCTGCAGAGAAACCCTGTCTCAAAAAACCAAAATAAATAAATAAATAAATAAACTATCTTTTTTCATTTTGGTTCTCTATTTTTTACTTTTTTCCAGATAGGATAGGACCCCCTATCTAGTTAGCTAGGGTGAAACTCAATACAGCATGAATGGAGCTCTTTGCAATCTCACTATTTATAGGAGCCCATGGGCTACCTGACCCCAGGCTACTCAGTTTCAGGGCTTCAGAGTCATAGCTTCACTCGTCAGGTGAACTGTCTGAGGACTTTGTTCAAATAGTCTAGGTGAGTGAGGAAAGCATCCCATTATCAGTCTTTTAGGAAACCTTCCCCCTGGACAAACTGTGTATCTCGTCAGCCCTTCTAAGTAATCGCCTGCTCTTTTCTTCTGAGAAACAGGATAAATGGAACTCGCTGGAATGCCTCTGTTGGACTGTTTTGTGTGTGGCTATGTGTCCCCGACTCATTAACCTATGTGATTGTTCAGCCCCGAGCCTTCAAGTCTTGTCATAAGAAACAACATAAGCTCACTGAAGACTCACTAAGAAAGTGATGGCTCTGTTCCAGTCACCTTTGGAGCTCAAGGAATCTTAGGCAACAAGCCCAGAAGGTCTCTTTGCACAATTCTATAAGTGTGTCCTGAAAAAACATGTGACTGTTCTAGGCCTCCAGAAGCCACTGATTCTTGGAAAGAAATTATAGAGAAACATCTAAGAGATTTTTTGGTGTTAATTTTTCCAGACAGGGTTTCTCTGTGTAGCTTTGTAGCCTGTCCCGGAACCACCTCTTGTAGACCAGGCTGGTCTTGAACTCACAGAGATCCACCCGCCTCTGCCTCCCGAGTGCTGGGATTAAAGGCGTGCACCAGCACTGCCCAGCCATCTAAGAGATTTTAACCAATAGCAGTTAAACTGTAGACACACAATCACTGGGGAATGTCAGCTAGAACATTCACTGGCTGGGAACTACTTCTGAGGTTCCATCAGTGCTGCCTGCTAGAATGCTACAAGGTGCTAATTGCTAAGCACCCTTACAGGGTGACTCTTTTTTATGGTCCTTGTCACCTCTTTCTTTATCACTGCTTTAATTGTATTTTCTGGGCTTCTAACCAAAGACCTTGTGGTGGTTTGACTGAGTGTGTCCCCCATGGGCTCATACATTTGACCCTCGTTGGTGGAACTGTTTGAGAAGGAGTGGGAGGTGTGGTCTTGTAGAAGATGTGTCACTGGAAATGGACTCTGAGATTTCAAAAGACTGTCACCACTCCCAGAATCTCTTGATGTGGGAGTCCCCTCTGTATGCTGTGAATACCATTGGTTAATAAAAAAAAAAAAAAACTGTCGTGAACTGTCATAGGGTAGAACAGAGCTAGGTGGGGAAAACTAAACTGATGCTGGGAGAAAGGAGGCAGAGTCAAGGAGAAGCCATATAGCTGCCACCAGGAACAGAAGAGCCAGAACCTTACTGGTAAACCACAGCCACATGGCGATACACAGATTAATGGAAATGGGTTAAATTAATATTAAGAGTTAACCAATAAGAAGCTAGAACTAGTGGGCCAAGCAGTGATTTAATTAATACAGTTTCTGTGTGATTATTTTGGGGCCGGGCAGCCGGGAACCAACAAGCAGCTTTCCTCCAACAATTTCTCTGCCTTCTGCTTGCAGATACAGATGTGAGCTCTCAGCCATCCCCGCCAACATGCCTTTATTCTGCCATCATATTCTCTAACCCTCCGAAAGCATAATCCCAGTTAACTGCCCTACTTTTTTATTCCAAGACAGGGTTTCTTTGTATAACAGCATGGCCGTCCTAGAACTCACTCTGTAGAACAAGCTGACCTCGAACTCACAAAGATCCACCTGCCTCTGCCTCCAAATGCTAGGCCACCACTCCCAGCAGAACACTTTTTTTGTAAGTTGAATTGGTTATGGTATTTTATTACAGCAATAGAAAAATAACTAAGCCGGGCAGTGGTGGCACAGTCTTTAATCCTAGCACTTGGGAGTCAGAGGCAGGTGGATCTCTGTGAGTTCGAGGCCAACCTGGTCTACAAGAGCTAGTTCCTGGACAGGCTCCAAAGCTACAGAGAAACCTTGTCTCAAAAAAAAAAAAAAAGAAAAAGAAAGAAAGAACAGAAAAATAACTAACACATGCCTCAAGTTGCAAAAGCTGAGCATATTCACCTTTTTTTTTTTTTTTTTTTTTTTTTGAGACAGGATCTTACCATGTAGCCTTGGCTGGCCTGGAACTAAGAGATATCCCTGCCTCCATCTCCTGATGGCTGAAGTTAAACACATGTCACCATGCCTTGCCTACGTTCAGAGAGTCCTGATGCTCCTTCAGGCTGAAACTTGAGACAGATCAGCACACCCTCATGGAAGCAGATGAGGTTGGAACTGAAGTGTTGGAGGGTTTGTAAGGAAGCACAGTTAGGATTTCATTGGGTTCCAGCTATCTATTTCTAGGTAAAAATCCCTCTGTATTAGTTCTGTTTCTACCACTGTGATAAAACAGAATGACCCCAGTGACTTAGAGAAGGGAGGTTTGGGTTTATGGTCCCAGAGGAATAAGAGTTCCTCCCCATCACAGTAGGGAAGCATAGCAGCAGACAGGCATGGTAGCTAGAGCAGCAAGCTAAGAGCTCACATCTCAAATCACAAGTGCAAAACAGAGCTGATTTTTAAAACCTCCAGGCCAGCTCCCGGTCATACATACACCTTCTCCAGCAAGCAAGCACACCTCCTAAACCTCCCCAACCAGCACCACCTACTGAGAACAAAATGTTCAAATGCCCAAGACTATGAAGGCATTCATGCAAACCACCACATCCTCCAAAGTTTAGTAGTTTAAAACGATTTATTTACTATCTTCACAGTTTAGAGGATGTTATCGGGCCCAGCTGAGCTCCTCCATTTGCCTGCAGTCAGATGGTGGCAAAGGCCCCGCTCTGTGGGAACCTTCTGCCACCTAAGCTGGACTAGCTGAAAACCCCTTGTGTACTCGAAACATTACAGCAGTCGTGTTTCTCCCCAACCCTACTCCGACTTTGCCTCTCCCCTCTCAGTCTCCTTGGTTTTGATTTTTTGTTTTGTTTTTTAGGGCAAGATCTCACTGGGCTGGTCCCACATTCATAGCAATCCTTCTGCCTCAGTTCAGAGTGATTATAGATGTGAGGCGCCATACCCAGCTTGAGGAATTCTTCCCCGCCAGCATGTAGTTCTTCACAAAACTTTCCTCTTTGTTGAAATCCATGGATAAGCCAAATCCCAGCCCACCCTCAGTCGTGCCTTGTCTTAAACAGAGAGATGTTAATGCCGTAGCTACCGTTTAAATGATCACAGATTGTGAAATCTACAAAAAGAACTGCTGGTTGCCAGCACTGAACTTCGAGCACTCCCTGTAACACCTATCAAAAGCTTCCCGAGCCAGCTGTGTGGCAGCATGCCTCTACAGGATAGTACTAGGAAGGCTGAAGCAGGCCTCCAGGCCAGCCTGAGCTATACAAGACACTAGCCTTATTCCCCAAGGGAAGGGTCTTTGTCCTAGTTTTTGTCCTAAAATTGTTTTATTTATTTAGATTTGTTTTATGTTATGTGTGTGAGCATTTTATCTGTATGTGTATCTATGCACCACATGTGTGACTGGTGCCCGCAGAGTTCAGGAGAAGGCCCTGGATCACCTGGAGCTGCAATTTTCGAAACGGACAGCTGTGAGCCACCATGTGGATGCTGGGAATTAAACCCAGGTCCTCTGCCAGAACAAGTGCTCTTAAATGCTGAGCCATCTCTCCAGTCTCTATTTATTTTTGTAAATTATTATTGCAAAATAATAATTCTCTTTTATTAGAAAGTTAGGGGGAACAAGATGCCAAGACTGAGGCTATTATAGCTCAGTGGGTAGAGTGTTTACCTAGCACACAAAGCCCTAGGTTTCATCCCCAGCACAGCATAAACTAGATGCTGGGATGCTTGCATCAAAAGTTCAAGGTTACCCTTGGCTACATAATCAAATTCGAGAACACCCTGACTCAGAGAGAAACAGACGGGCCAGTGAGATGGCACAGATAATAAAAACACTGGCTACTTAAACCAGTCCCTGGGACCCACAAGACAGAAGGAGAGAGCTGACTCCCAAAACCATCCTCTGACTTCTACGGGTGAACCCACCACACCCATAAAGAAATAAATGTAATTTTAAAAGATTTAAAGAGAGAGCTAGATGTGGTGTTGGATGGATATCTATAATCCCTGCTGCTGGGAAGATGGCTGGGACAGAAGGATTACTGGGAGCTCAAGGCTAGCCAGGTCTATATAGTGAGATCCTGACTCAAAAAGAGAGTTAGCATCCTATGAATTATAAATATGAATTATAAATAATTTTGAGATATAGCTCAGAAATACAACACTGTTCTGGTTTTCTCCAAGAGGGGAAAAAAAAAAAAACAGAACAGTCCAAGATCCAAATCACAAAATTCAAAATGACATTTACAGACATACCCAGTATGTATTTGAGTATTGCCTATTCGCTGGCTTCTTTTTCTGACTGTTTTTATTTTTTATTTTATGTGCATGTGTGTTTTACCTGGGTGTATGTCTGTGAACCTCATGCATGCCTGGTGCCTGCAGAGGTCAGAAAAGGGTTGGATCCTCTAGAACCGGAGTTACAGACAACTGTTAACTTGTCATGTGGGTTCTGACAGTGGAACCCGGGCCCTCTGGAAGAGCATCCAGTGCTCTTAACCATGGAGCCGTCTCTTCAACCCTTCACTGGCATCTTTCTAGTGAATTCTATCAAGCTTGAATTGCGTTATGTTACACTGAACTGTTGATGTTGATGTGGGCTTTCCATTCCGTTCTGTGTTGTGTGCTGCTCTCCATCAGCTGAGACCTGTAACCTCAGGGTCAGCCAGACAAGATGGGAATTTCCCTGCAAGAAATTTCCTACTTATGCCGGGCAGCAGTGGCACACACCTTTAATCCCAGCACTCAGGAGGCAGAGGCAGGTGGATCTCTGTGAGTTCGAGACCAGCCTAGTCTTCAGGACAGGCTCCAAAGCTACACAGAGAAACTGTGTCTCAAAACAAATCATAAAAAAAAAGAAAGAAAATTTCAATTTTCTACTTAAAAACCACAGCCAGTGATCCCAGCTGGGCATGGTGGTTCATGCCTTTAATCCCAGTACTGGAGACAGAAGCAGACAGATCTCTGATCTAAGTTCAGGCCTAGCAAGTTCCTGGACAGTCAGAGCTACACAGAGAAACCCTGTCTCAAAACAAACAAACAAACAGAAAAACCCACCAATTCCCATCAATGGCCCGTTTAGCAGCACTGCTGACTGAGTTGGTGACCTCTGAGGACATTGTCTATATAGATCTGCTTTCACTCTATCCTGTCCTTTCAGAAGATGGTGGAGAAGACAGTGGGAACAGTTGTAACAGCAGCTGTGCTCCTGGTCAGAAGGAAGGCAGATAGGACCAGCTTGTGATGCCTGTTAGTCCACAGCCCTAACATCATAGCAGCGTGACTACCAGAGCCTCTGCCACACTCCTCACTAAAGCCCAGAGGGCTGAGACTCCTCCCTACCCCCACCTTGATAAGAAGCAAAAATCCCTCCCATGGCTCCTAACATAATGTTAGACACCCTATGTGAGGTAGCAATACTAGGAAAGCAAATTAATTAGTAAGTGATTCCAGCATTCCGTTTGGGCAGACGGGATCTAGTAACATGGGTTATCGTGACAGTTCAGAAGGAAACACTCCAGTCCTCATCTTTCTTTTCTCTTCCTTCCTCTCTTTTTTTTTCCTGGTGCTGGAACAGAATCTAGGGCCTCACATATACTAGATAGACAAGCCCTGAACTACCAGCCTTCTTTTCTTTATTATTATAATTATTATTATTAGAGAGAGAGAGAGAGAGAGAGAGAGAGAGAGAGAGAGAGAGAGTGTGTGTACACACCACCTCATGTGTGTTGAGATCAGAGGACAACTTTAGGGAGTCAGTTTTTTTTTTTCCAAACTCACATCATTAGGCTTGCAGACCCAATTTCTTTACCTGCTGAGCCAGCTCACAGGCTCTCATTTCTTTTTTGCTTGTTTGTTTTCGAGACAGGGTTTCTCTTCATAGACCTGGCTGTCCTGGAACTTGGTTTGTAGACCAGGCTGACTTCGAACTCAAGAGTCTGATCTGCCTGCCTCTGCCTTCTGGGTGCTGAGATTAAAAGCGTGCACTACCACACCCGACTCAGGCTCCCTTTCCTTTTTCTTTCTTTTCATCATTGAAGTTGATGTGGAAACACACCTTTAATCCCAGCACTCCTAGGCAGAGGCAGATGGATCTCTGCGAGTACCAGACCAGGCTGGTCTACATGGCAAGTTCCAGGCCAGTCAGGGTTATGTAGTGAGATCCTGTTTAAAAATAAATAAATAAAAATATAGTATCAAAAACAAAAAGGAAAATAAGCATTTAAATGATTGATTACTATGAAGTCATTAAAATATAAAAAAAAAGCTATTTAATGCCTTGGGAAAGAAAATGCCTAAGTAAAAAGAAACAGGGCTGGAGAGATAGATGGCTCAGAGGTTAAGAGAACTGACTGCTGTTTCAGAGGTCCTGAGTTCAATTCCCAGCAACCACACGATGACACACACCCATCTATAATGAGATCTGGTGCCCAGAACACTATATACATAATAAATAAATTTTAATAAAAAGAAACAGCTCACCAGGGAGCATTGCCTGCAGGTTTCAAGGAATCATGTGCAAATATTTGCACAGAAAATATGCTAGAGATCTAGTGTCAATATGTTGACATGTGCAGAGATCCTGAGAGAAGAAGTCCTCAGCCCTAGTCTGGGTAGTTTCTACCCTGTGGGCTTCATCCGTTCTTTGCATATACTCTTGAGGCACTAAGGCCTCCCAACCTTCTCTTCTGACCCTTGGACCACTCTCAGAACAGACAAAGAGAGGCTGGAGATATGGCTCAGTGGTTAAGAGCACTGACTGCTCTTCCAGAGGACCTGGGTTCAATTCCCAGCACCCACATGGCAGCTCACAACTGTCTGAAGATCCAGTTGCAGGGGATCTGACACCTTCACACCAATGCACATAGAATAAAGTTAAATAAACCATAAAAATATTAAAAAAAAGAACACACAAAGATTATTCCCAGTGGGCCAATGGACCCAAGTGGGTAGTTTAAATGTGTCCCAGTTTAGATTCTCAGAACATCACCAACAGTGTTCTGGAATGCTCCCTTCAAGGCCAAGCTACTAAGAACCAAGCACACAGGCCACTTCCGTAGTTTTCCAATGGCTCTGACCACTTGCTGCTCTACAGGGGACGGGGTAGACATGTGGCTAGCATGACCCTTGAGACTGAAAATTAATAGGTAGTCATCACTAAGAAACTTGACTCATTATAGCAATGAAGCAATATGATAAGGTCAGAAACTAATGACTGGGCATGGCAAAGCCTCACTCACCAGGTCAGAGTCAGAGACCAGAGTGCCCAGTCTGGTAGTGGAAATGAAGGACTTAGAGCTTCAAACCATAGTTCCACTGGGCTCAAGAGGCTGAACTTCAGGGAAGCTCCTGGATAGCTTTCATGTGCAGAGACCGAGCCTGGGAGAGGGTGTTGGGACCTAGCTGGGAAGATCAGTAGCTCTGGGTCATGCATTGAGAGCATGGACAATATGATCTATGGGAGGACCACCAGCATTACTAAACTGAAAAGTGCTAAGACCTGGGCTGGGGATATAGCTCATTGATAGATTTAATAAAAAAAAAAAAAATGTTAAGTTAAAAAAAAAAAAGAAAAAAGAAAAAGAAAACCCTGGGTTCTAGAGCCAACATGGGGGGAAAAATTAAGTGATGCTGTCTGGGTTGATATAGTAACTAGAAGTGGGAAATCTTCAGAGTCCCAGAGCTGCTGGAGTGATGGGCCGAGAACAAAGAGAACAGCCGAATGGTAGGGACAGCCGAGTGGTGGGGACAGTGGTGGGGACGGCCGAGTGGTGAGGACGGCAAAGTGGTGGGGAATCTGGAAAGAGACAGAAGAGAGTGAGAAAGTAGAGGGTCCTGAGTCTTTCAGAAGGTTACCAGCCTGAGGGACAGTTTGGATGACTCCATTCACCAAGACCACAAATGCATGAGGCAGAGCTCTGTGGCAGGGCATAACAAGCTACCATGGCCCTCTTCACCTGAGGAGCATGAAGACATGCCAGTGGAAAAATCCAGCAGGCCTTAGGAAACACGAATGCGAAGCAACTAACTAGCCGTTTAGTTGACAGATGATGTGTCTGCTGAAAGGAGCCTAAGATTCATTCATAGCTGCATAATATATCAGCAGAGTTATCTAGCTATACCTCATTAGTCTCACTAGCATCGGCAGGTTTTGAGTCCACAATGGTCAGTGAGGATGGCAGGGGAACTGGAAATCATGGTATAAATACTTTTTAAAAACAAAAACACTGCTGGGCGGTGGTGGCGCACGCCTTTAATCCCAGCACTCGGGAGGCAGAGGCAGGCGGATCTCTGTGAGTTCGAGACCAGCCTGGTCTACAAGAGCTAGTTCCAGGACAGGCTCCAAAACCACAGAGAAACCCTGTCTCGGAAAAAAAAAAAAAAAAAAAAAAAACACTATATGTTAGCATTCCCCAGAGGATTAACTCAAGGCTGAATGAACTGTGGGTGACAAGATACAAAAATGGAAGCCAGGGGGATGGGGAGATAGCTCAGTCAGTAAAGTTTTTGCAATGCAAGAATGAAGGCCTGAGTTCAGATCCTCAGTACCCCTGTAAAGCCCCTAAGTGCCACAGAAGGGTGGAGAAGCTGAGACAGGAGGATGCCTAGAACTCATTTGCTATTCAGTGTAGCTGAATCAATGATCCTCTCTCAGAAACTAACGTGGACAGCAAATGGGGAATACGCCTGACATTGACATCTGCTTTCCACATGCACACACATCTCCACATGCACACACATCTCCACATGCACACACATCTCCACATGCACACACATCTCCACATGCACACACATCTCCACATGCACACACATCTCCACATGCACACGCATCTGCACATGCACACACATCTGCACATACACACACATCTCCACATGCACACACATGAAGACATTCATAAGACACACACCACACACACCACACACACCACACACACCACACACACACACACACACACACACACATGCCAGAGAGATGGCTCAGTGGTTAAGAGCACTGACTGTTCTTCTAGAAAAACCAGGTTCAATTCCCAGCACTCACATGGCGGCTCATAACTGTCAGTAACTCCTGTTCTAGGGGATCTAACACCCTCACACAGAGCATATACAGGCAAAACACCAATGCACATAAAATAAACATAAATTAATTTTAAAAAGATACACGCACTATAGAGACAGCAAGCTACAGTGAACATTACATTTCAAAAGTCGGGCACCAAGTAACTGTTCAGTGGATACAGACTCGCAAAAGCAGTGTGTAAGATCTCACCAGGTCAAAGATGGGAATAAGCGCGAAAGTGAGCAGGGGGAGAGAAGTGAAGAGACTTGAAGTGAAGGTGTTGCACCCCCACATAGGATAGGATCTGGGGTCAAGACCATCTCTTCACTCCATAACCCCACCCTAGCCCTCAAAGCAGGACCTGAGGAAAGAACTCCCTTGAAGAAATCGGAGTGAGGGACAGGGAAAGAGGGACAGCGGATCCAGGTGCATCATTATTGTAGATATGGGGTGGGGGCGGGGTGTACCTAGGACATTCCGAGTCACGATGTAGACGTGTCTCGGAATTGTTTGCCTAGGTTGGGAATGAAGCTGATAGTAGAGCAGATGCTGAGCATACAGAAGATCCAGAGAAGAAAACATAGTTACTCTCTGGAGGGGAAACGATAGTGTTTACCCCGGGCTCTGAAAGCCTTGAAAGATTGCCCTCAAGGTGTTTGCACGAGTGTCAAAGTGCTATAGTGCATTCCCCTCAGACCTCTACCCACAAGAGTCTGCAGGGCCAGAGAGCTGTCCACCAGGCTGAGGGAGGTGCTGTAGTCCCCAGCTCCTCCAGACCCGCACTGAAGAAAGTTAAACCAGGTGTGCCCTGAGGGCTGCCCCAAGAGAGGCTGCTGCTGCTTCTTTCTTTTTCCAAGACAATGTTTCTCTGTGTAGTGCCCCAGGCTGTCCTGGAACTCTCTTTGTAGATCAGGCTGGCCTCAAACTCACGGAGATCTACCTGCCTCTGCCTCCTGAGAGCTGGGATTAAAGACATGTGCTACTACTGGCCAGCCCAAGATGGAGCTTCTAAAGGAGGGAGACAGATGGCTGATTACCACGATGTCTAAGAGAGAGTGCTGCTATACTGAGCCCAGACTAACTCAGAACCCACAAGAGAAAAGATGTCTGAATGCTTCCTCAGCCTCCACAAGAGGCAGCTCTCTTAGGCCCTTCTTACAGGCTGCCTAAGAGGACTCACAATGGTAGATGAGAAAAAGACCAAAACATAAAGGCTGAAAGGTACCCACTGCCTAGTCCTCAGAGATGAGAGAGGCTATGTCCATGCCTCTGTAGCTGAGACTTTGGGGAGAACCCCAGGGATTCTCTGAAGAGCCCATGGAAACTTCCTGCTGGACTCAGAGAGAACCACAGTAAAAGAAGCCTCCACCCACCTCTCCCTCAAGAACTTGGGGAGCAGGAAGGACAAGTCAGAGAAATAGATAGAAAGCTAGACACACCCACTTCCTGCTGAAGGATACCAAACCCAAGTGGACCTGAGCCAGGGAGGGGAAAAGTTAGAATGTCTTGGATAGGCTATTCTAATTATGAAGAGGCCACGCTTGTAGCTTTCAGGGCCCTATTAGAGTGTTTCACGGGGATAGCAGCACTTGGCTTCCATCCCCAGAACCACAAAATAAAGTATACCTTACCTGACCAAACTGAAAAGGCATAGTATCTGTTGGAATAGTTAGTGAGGAATGGGGCTTACTTGTCTAATGTTGAGGCCAAGATTCCTCGGCCAAACAGAGGCAGTAGAATGTGCGTGTATGTGTGAATCGGCTCACACACACAACTGTGCAGGCTGACAAGTCCCAGGATTTCCACAGTGCGTTATGGGAGAGGCAGTGACAGAATTCTAACCCAAGTCCAAAGGTCTGAGCTCCAAGAGAGTCAGTAGCCTGGTTCCAGTCCCTGGTCCAAAGGTCTGAGACCCAGAAGAGCAAATAGCTCAGCTCCAGTCCAAACGACAGCAGGCCGCTGACCTCTAGGGAGAGCTGAAAGCCTGAAGTCGGGAGCAAAATCAAATAGTAGACTCCCAGCTCAAAGACGGGGAGGAGTTGCCTTTTATAATATGGGGCAGGTCAGCCTTTTGCTGCGTTCAGGCTTTCAAATGATTGGATGAGGCCTACCCACATTGAGAAGGCCAATTTGCTTACTTTAGTCGATTAATGTAAATGTTAGTATTATCCAAAAATGCCTTCAGAGAAACACTTAGGATAATGTTGGGCCAAATATCTGAGTACTCTATGGCTTAATCAAATTCACACAAAATTCTTACATCCAGCTTAAGTCCACTGAATGGATTTTATCCTATTTTTTTAATAGATGTGGGGGGGGTGCAAGTATGGAGGTCCGGACAATTTACAGAAGTAAACTTGTTCTCTCCTGTCATGTGACTTCTGGGAATCAGAGGCAGCAAGTACCTTTACCTGCTGAGCCGTTCTGGCAGCCCGACTGAATGGACTTTATTTTTTGGTTTTTCGAGACAGGGTTTCTCTGTGGCTTTGGAGCCTGTCCTGGAACTAGCTCTTGTAGACCAGGTTGACCTCAAACTCAGAGATCCGCCAGTCTCTGCCTCCCGAGTGTTGGGATTAAAGGCGTGCGCCACCACGCCACCACCGTCGGGTCTGAATGGACTTTAATGGAAACAATTAAGTACTAACAATTTCCCCCTCGCCCACCTACCCCTAACTTTCCCTCTGTCCTCTTTCTTCAATCATGGGTTTTTAGAGGCCTGCCTAGTAGAACTCACAATTCTCCTGCCTCCGCCTCCTAGAGCTGGGTTTACAAGTGAGCACCAGTTTCCTCTTCTGTTTTGACACTTGGTTGGTGCCTTCCTAGCTCTCTGTCTGGGGCTCTGCCCTCTAAAGTCCTAGAGCGATGCCTAGGTGGTCGGTGGTCGTGACTGTGTGACTCTGGATGGCTTTGAGCCACACTCTCCCTCTGGCTGAGAGTGGCGACAGCAATCAGAGAGGTCCCAGGCTGCATTCTAGTAGCTTAGCTGGCATGTGACAACCCACAGGAACTAGGTCATGTTTTTCGTTTTTCTACACAGCTTAAACCAAAAGGCTTTCTTTGTACGCAGCAGCTCCAGCAGCTGCAAATCCTCTCCAGGAGTTCCTTCGAGCCAGAATCATTTTGGCTTCATCCGTTCCAGGTTGGAGAGAGGAAAGAAATATTTATGAGACTTGGTCTCCGCCTTGGGGAGAAATAAACCCATAATCACTACTCTGTGTTCTGAGACTTGATGATCGAGAGGAACAAAGGGCATGCGTCTGCGCATGTGCGCAGCTCCACCCCTGCCCCCAACATCCCCCCCCCCCCGCCAAGGGGGGCACAAATGCCTCCCTCACAGCACAGCCCTGGACTGAGTTATGCCTGAATGACTGAGGGAGGGCTCTCACCAGGCGGTTGGAGGAGGGAGAAGTCAGGCAGGGATGTGGTTTCTGGAGTCTAGACTCAGCCTGGTCCCACCGGGAGCTCAGGACTGGACCTTGAGCCCCGGCATCTGCTCAGCTCCATCTTAAGAATTTTAGCGTGTTCCTAGCTCCTGTATGCAACTTCCTGATGTACTTAGGATGTTTGCCTTTGTGCTCATAAGGAAGTTCAGCCAGTTTCTTTCTGATCTTGTTATTGTACTTGTCTCGTTTGCATATGTGGGTTCTAATAGCGCCATCAAAAAGAATTGGGCAGGAGAGGCGCCCCAGGATATTGTTCTGCCGCGCTGCGCCACAGCGGAACCTGCGCGAGACAAGTGGTGGGTGGCAAAGTCGAGGAGACCTTGGCTGAAGACAAAGCTGGACAGGATGATGGGAAGGCTAAAACAAGATTTCACTCTATAGCCCAGGCTAGTCTCAAACTCGTGTTCCTCCTGTCTGCCTTTGCCTCTCGAGTGCTAGAATTACAGGCAGGCATTTACAGCCATGCCTGGCTTGCTACTCCGTTTCTTTCTTTAAAAAAAAAAAAAAGAGAGAGAGAAAGGCGCGCGCGCGCGCGCACGCGTGTGTGATGAGGGGGGGGAGGGGGGAGGGTATGTGGAGATCAAAGAAAACAGCTTTGTGCAGTCGGTTCTCTCCTTTTTGTGGATTCAAAAGATAGGACTCAGGTTGTCATGCTTGCAGTGAGCGCTTTAACCACTGAGCTAACTAGCCGGCCCTTGATATTCCTTTTCTTATGCTTTTATTTTACACCCAGAAGATTGTCTCTTTCGTCTAATTTTCCAAATTCACCGACAGATTGTTCACACCGATCACATGTGCTTTTTGCCCATCTCTTAGAGCGCTCTCCTTTCTGCGGTGCTGACTGCCGTCCATCTTGTGGGGCTAGGTCTTCCGCGATGACTTGAGAATGCCAGCCTGAACGGGCATATTGTTCGTTTATTATAAGACGAGAAGAGTTTACCAGACACAGGGAGGAAGTCACCGTTCTCATGACTAGTAAAGGACATTTTATTTCGTTCTTTCTCAGACAGGAAACATGCGTCTGCAGAAAATGACTTACAATGCTCCCTAGTAGTAAATCCAAATTACTTAGCCAGACTCTCAGAATCCCAAGGAATTGGCCCTCCATAAATCACTGTCCGGTGTGGAATTTAGAGCTAGCAAGAATTCTAAAGGGAAGGGCACCTTTCACGGGAATGGCGCCTCCAGTGAGCTTCAAAGTGAGAATTAGGCAAGAGGGGTGAATGGCATGCTAATCTGTAAATCAGCTGCGGACAGGAACAGCAGGAAAGCCCTCAAAGCAACTCTGAACCTGTGGGTCGCGACCCCTGGGGTCCAGAGAGCCTTTCACAGGGGTCACCTAAGACCATAGGAAAATAGAGATACTTACATTACCATTTGTAACAGTAGCAAAATGACAGTTACGAAGTAGCAACGAAAATAATTTTATGGTTGCGGGGGAGGGTCACGGCAGCACGAGGAACTGTGTTAAAGGTTTGCAGCGTTAGGAAGGTTGCGGAGCACTGGTAGAGGAAGAGCAGTTCGAGCAGTTCCAGGGGCGAGGAAAGGATGGCAAGTATGAGGGAAGAGAGGACAGAGTTTTAGGTGACACAAAATGCTAAGTGAAATTCAAACATGGCTGTACAAAGGCGCCGCCGCCTGCGTTGCCGGCGCCGCCGAGGCTAGAAGCAAGGCAGAATCCAGAAGGGGAGGGGACCATCCTGGAAGCCATTCTCTTACAGACGTGGAAGGAGAGGGAATATGTCTACTGGTCCCTTCGGTCTAACAGGAGCTAAACACAATAAGAGTAAACTGGAGATTCAACAAGAGATTCAGAGATTGAACAAGATCAGCTGATGGTTTTTCACCTAAGAATGCATTCTTGGGAGCTGAGGATGGAGCTCAGCGGCAGAGTCGCGCATCGCTGCCGATCCGTAGATCAACCACAGGGCCTCACACACACTAATGTCACTCTGTCACTGAGCTATATCCCCAACTCTAAGAATGTATTCTTATATGAAAGAATTATTATTGTTATGATTATTATTTTTCATCCTGACTGGTTTCCCTCCTTCCTCTCCTCCCAGCTCTCCTCAGTTTTCCCCCATACCCCCCCACACACACACTGCATCCACTCCTCCTCCTTTTCTCTCCAGAAAACAAATATCAACCAGTCAAGGCACAGCAAGCTACAGTAAGACTAGACACCGCCCCTCATACGAAGGCTAGACAAGGCAATCTAGTATGAAAAGTAGGGTCCCAAAAGCAGTCAGCAGAGTCAGAGACAGTCCTTGCTCCCACTCTTAGTAGTCCCACGAGAGGACCAGGCTACCAACCATAACATACATGCAGAGGGCCTTGGTCAGTCCCATGCAGGCTCCCTGGTTGTTGGTTCAGTCTCTGTGAGCCCCTGAGCCCAGGTTAGTGATTCTGTGGGTTTTCTTGTGATGTCCTTGATCTCAGTGGTTCCTACATTCCTTCCTTCCCCTCTTCTGCAGGCTACAGCCTGACGTTTGGCTGGGGGTCTCTGCTTCTGTTTCCATCAGCTGCTGGATGAGCCTCTCGGATGACTACTGGACTAGGCACCAATCTATTGTATAGCAGAATATTGTTAGGCATCATTTCATGGACTTTATTTATTTATTTATTTTGCCATTCATGTTTCATTTTATCCTAGGTATCTGGACTATACCGCATCTGCTCTGGATCCTGGCCTCTAGGCAGTGTCAGAGTGGAATCCCTCTCGTAGCATGGGTCTCAAACTGGACCAGTCATTGATTGGCCACTCCCATAATTGCAGCACTACCTTTACCCCAGCACATCTTGTAGGCAGGACAGACTGTAGGTCAAAGGTTTTGTGGCTGGGTTGGTGTACCAATCCTTCCATTGGAAGTCTTGCCTGATTACAGGAGATGGCCAGATCAGGCTCTGTATCCCCTATTGCTAGGAGTCTTAGCTAGGATCACACTGATAGATTCCTGGGAGTTTCCACTGCACTAGGTTTCTAGATACTCCCCAAGATTCCCCCAATTCCAGTTGTCTCTCAGTACTCTCTCCCTCCATCCTTCTCCAACCTGATCAACCCCCCCCCCCCAAATAATGCCATGAGATTTGCAGGCAAATGAATGGAACTAGAAAATAAAATCATCCTAAGTGAGATGAGCCAGACCCAGAAAGACAAACATGTACTCACTTATAAGTGATTATTAGCTGTAAAGGATAATCATGCTACAACCCACAGACCCAGAGAAGCCAAGTAACAGGAAGGGCTTGGGTTGGCGGGGGGGGGGGGGCATACATGGATCTTCCTGGGAAGGGGAGATAGAATAGACATTGTGGGTGAATGGGTGGAGTTGGGAGAGGAATGGGAATGGGAATATGAAAGCATTTAATTGAAGATTGGCTTACAGTTTCAGAGCTTTGTACATTTTTTATGGCAGGGAGAATCACAGCAGCCATGGCAGGCATGGTACTATATCCTGATCTATAGGCTAAGAGAGAGAAACACTGGGCTGGGTATATGCTTTTAAAACCTCAAAGCCCACTCCCAATGACTCACTTTCTCCAACAAGGCTACACATCCTAATCCTTTTAATCCTATGGAAGAGTCACTCACTGGTGACTAAGCATTCAAATATATGAGCCTATGTGGGCCATTCTTATCCAAACTATCATAAGTAGAAACAAGCCAAATATTCATCAGAGGATAAGTAGAGGAGCAAAATGTGATATAGTCTTTGTTATTGTTGTTGTTTTTTTGTTTGTTTGTTTTTATATTTATTTATTATGTATACAATATTCTGTCTGTGTGTATGCCTGCAGGCCAGAAGAGGACACCAGACCTCATTACAGATGGTTGTGAGCCACCATGTGGTTGCTGGGAATTGAACTAGGACCTTTGGAAGAGCAGGCAATGCTCTTAACCACTGAGCCATCTCTCCAGCCCTGTTTGTTGGTTTTTCGAGACAGGGTTTCTCCGTAGCTTTGGAGCCTGTCCTGGAACTAGCTCTTGTACACCACGCTGGCCTCGAACTCACAGAGATCCGCCTGCCTCTGCCTCTCAAGTTCTGGGATTAAAGGCGTGCCCCACCACCACCCAGCAAAATGTGAAATAGTCTTACACTGGAATATTATCCAGCCTTAAAAAGGAAGGAAATTCTGAAATATGCTATGACATAGATATAAATTGCAGACAAATATTGTCTTAAATGAGGTACCTATAATATAGTCAGTTTCATAGGACAGACTAGAGAATGGAGAACGCTATTTGGCATGGAGAAGGAAGGAAAGTGATGGAGAAAATATCAATTTGAAAAGATAATGAGATCTAGAGACAAGTGGTGGTGATGATTGCACAATGGGAATGTACTTAATACTGCTCAGCTGTTCATTCATTCATTCATTTGTTTTGGCTTTTCCAGACAGGGTTTCTCTGTGTATCAGCCCTAGCTGTCTTGGAACTCACTTTGTAAATCAGGCTGGTCTCGAATTCACAGGGATCTGCCTGCTTCTGCCTCCCAAGTGCTGGGATTAAAGACATGTGTTACCACTGCCCGACTCAATTATATATTTAAAATTATGAAAATAAACCAGGCATGGTGGCACACATCTGCAATTCCAGCCATTGAGAAGATGAAGCCAGTTTGAGACCAGTCTTGACTGCTTGACTGTACAGTCAAACCCTATCTCAAAAAAAAAAAAAAAAAAAAAAAAAGACTGGAAGGCTAGCAAGATGGCTCAAGATGCTACCAAGCCTGACTGAGTTTGATCCACCAAACCTGACTGTCTGAGTTTGATCCTTGAGACCTACACGGTAGAAAGAGAGAGCCACTTCTATGACTTCCACATGCATGTCATGATAAGTATAAATGATTTATTTAAAACAATAAAGTAATAAATGAAAATAGAAAAATTTAAAGGGTCAGAGCTAGAGAGATGGCTCAATTCTTAAAACATGTACTGCTCTTGCAAAGGACCTGAATTTGGTTCCCTGGAACCATAGGTGGTGGCTCAGGATGGCCTATAACTCCAATTCCAGGGGATTTGATGCCTTCTTCTGGTCTCCTCAGAAACCTGCACCCCTCTTACTCATGCATACTTAACATGTACACATAATTAAAAATAATAGAATAGGCAGGTGTAGTGGTGCATACCTTTGATACCAGCTGTCAGGAGACAAAGGCAGGTGGATCTCTATGAGTTTGAGGCCAGCCTGGTCTGTAGAGTGAATTCCAGGCCAACCAGTACTACAGAGTGAGAAATTGTCTTAAAAAATAGAATGAATGAAAATAAATATAAAATAATGGCCAGACAGTGGTGGTGCACACCTTTAATCCCAACGCTCAGAAGGCAGAGGCAGGCATATTTCTCTAAGTTTGAGGCCAGCCTGGGCTACAGAGCTAGTTCTAGGGCAGCCAGGTCAGTTACACAGAGAAACCCTGTCTCAAAAAGACTAAATAAGTAAATAAAAATAAAATAAAATAAAATAAAGTGTTTAAAGGGCTGGAAATGTTCAGTTGGTAGAGCATGTGCCTAGCATGCATCAAGTTTTGAGTTCCCTCTGCAGCACCTCATAGTTCAATACAGTGGTGTAACCTGTAAGGCCAACACTTGGGAATTAGGAGCAGGACAAGATCAAGATCAGCCTCCAGCTACATAAAGAGTTTGAGGCCAGCTTGTACTACAAAAGACCTCAAAAAAAAAAAAAAAGATTAGGATAGACCTCTTTCCTCTTGCGGCCATCGCTGGATCGCAGCCGCCAAAATGAAGTTCAATCCCTTTGTGACTTCTGACCAGAGCAAGAACCGCAAACGGCATTTCAATGTACTTTCTCACATTCGGAGGAAGATCATGTCTTCCCCCCTTTCCAAAGAGCTGAGACAGAAGTACAATGTTCGCTCGATGCCCATTAGAAAGGATGACAAAGTTCAGGTTGTCCGGGGACACTACAAAGGCCAGCAGATTGGCAAAGTGGTCCAAGTGTACAGGAAGAAATACGTCATCTACATTGAACGGGTGCAGCAGGAAAAGGCTAATGGCACAACTGTCCACGTGGGCATCCACCCCAGCAAGGTGGTGATCACCAGGCTAAAGCTGGACAAAGACCGAAAGAAGATCCTGGAAAGGAAAGCCAAGTCTCGACAAGTAGGAAAGGAGAAGGGAAAATACAAGGAAGAAACGATTGAGAAGATGCAGGAGCAGTGGCAGCTCATACAGTTTCCATTAAAGACTGCTTGAGTAAAAAAAAAAAGATTAGGCAGATGTCTTAATTAGGGTTTCTATTGCTGTGAAGAGATACCATGACCACGGCAACTCTTATAAAGGAAAACATTTAATTCAGGTAGTGGCTTACACTTTCAGAGGTCTAGTCCATTATCATCATGGTGGGACATGGCAGCATGCAGGCAGACAAGTACTGAAGAGGGAGTTGAGAGTTCTACATCTTGCAGGCAACAGGAAGTGGTCTTCTCCCTGGGCGTAGCTTGAGCATAGGAGACTTCAAAGCCCACCGCTGCAGTGATACACTTCCTCAAAAAAAACCACACCCACTCTTACAAGACCACACCTCCTACTAGTGCTGCTCCCTTTGGGGTCATTTTCCTTCAAACTACCACAATAGAAAGGTGATAGAAGCTAATAATAGCAACTACTCAGGAGGCTGAGAAAGGAAAACAGGGGAACTGCAAGTTCAAGGAATGTCTGGGTTACATAGCAAGTTAAAAACCAACTCCTGCAATTTAGTAAGACCAAAATGAAGGGTGTGTGGCTCAGCAGTAGAGCGCTTGCCTAGCATGAATGTAGAACTGGGTTCGCTCCCCAGTACCATACACACAAAAACTAAAACGGAAATTTTCACATTTTAAATAGTTTAAACATTTGATAAAAGTTTATTTTTACCACAATAAGAGACAAAATTTAGGACTGTGACTGTAATTCAGTGGCAGAATGCTTGCCAAACATGTGTGAGGCCCTAAGTGTAATTTCAGCACACATACACACGCAAAGAAAAGAAAAAGAAAATTAAGGAGTATAATTCTTATTGAGAATATATGTATATATCCCGAGAGAGAGCAGCGGTCATTTTCAGATGGCAGAAGCACAGACAATATTTCGGATTGTACATTTCCACATTCCTGGAATGTCGGGAAATAAGCATGGAACCTTGTAATCATAAAATGATCAGACACGGAAAGAAATAAGCGAGAGGGTGCCAGGCAATGGGTTAGATGAGAGTCCTTGGGCTCTGCCTGTTACTCCTGGGGGGTTGCCTTCCTTACAGGGGACTCTGCTCTCCCTTATGTCCCACTGCAGATAACTGCAGGCTAGTGGGGTGCAGAGGGACAACTTGGACTCTGCGGATGCTGACTTCCAGGAGCCTTGAGCAATTTTCCTTCTGTAAGCAAAGGGAACTTGGGGCTAGCAGGCAGCAGAGTCACCCTCCCTAGCCCTCACTTCCACTCCTCCAGCCTGAATCAGGAAGCCGAGGGGACTGAGGACACCAAACTAAGGCTCCCACAAGCAGGGGCCCTGAGACACAGGCATCCGACAGAGCACAGGGACAGTCAGCCCCCCCAGGGGGTGGCATGGTAGCCTCTCCACCCAACTGGTAAGGGCCCATCTAGGTAGTGTGCCTGTTGAGAAAAGCCAGCATGAAGCAGGGGGCTGGGAGGGAACTGGCATCTGAAATGTTTGTTCCTCTGCTTTGCTCCCACGTTGCTAGGGTAAAATCCATAAACACAAGGCCTGGCTTAGGTACTTCATTACTGATTAATGAGAGCCAGCTCTATGCTTGACAATCCTTGGACCAAACCCAGGCAGTTTCCCTGCTCCCCTAACAGAAGGTTTAAGGCTCTGTGTGCTACCCATCCCCTCCTTCCAAACACAAAGCCGTTAATTGGGGCCTTTTCCTCTCCTGAGGCCTGGTGAACTGGCCTGGCCTTGTCACTCAGCTCTCCCAGATCACACGTATCTCAACCTCAGTACAGGCCCTTCCGGAAACTGACTATCTGAGTGGCAATGTGCTCGCTGAGGTCAGACCTCTCAGTCTGTCCTACTGGGCGCCATTTCCTAGGCCTTTCTGCTGTTTGCTTTGATTTGGCAGTTCTGGTTTTATTGTTGTTTTTCATGTGTGTAGGCTTTTGGTTCTTTTGTTTTTTTTGGGGGACAGGGTCTGGGCTCAGGGCTGGGCTCATAGCAAAACATCTTCTGCACTTGCACTTCTGATAGTCCTGTGTCTACCTCTTGAATTCTAGAATTAAAGGTGTGCACTATTTTATTGTTTATGAGATACTGGGCTTGAGCCCAGGGGCTCTGGCATGCTACTCAAACATTCTACTAACCCTGACAGTCTTAGTACCTTTAGACCTTTCTAGATTCCCGTGATGCTTTCTCACTTTCCTTCAAAAGATTCATCTTCAAAGATTAATCCATACTGGCTATCCATGAAAAAACGTTTGGCTGAATGCTGACCGTGTAGCTCAGACTGGTGTGGTCTCAAAATCATGGCCTCAAACACATTGAGATCCACCTGCCTCTGTCTCCCGAGTGCTGGAATTAAAGGTGTGTACCACCACCATCCGGCAGGATTTGTTTTTTTAACCATCCATCTTGCCAAGGTAGGATCTCCCATGTTTCTGTAGCTGTGCTGCTTCAGGCTAGGGATTACAGATGTGTGTCACTGCATCCAGTTGGGTTTTTTTTTCCAAGTCAGGGTTTCACTGTCTACATCTGGCTGGCCTGGAACTATGTTGTGGACCAGGCCAACTTTGAACTCACAGAGACTTACTTGCTCTGCTGGGATTGAAGGTATGTGCCACAGTGGTTGGTTGGGTGGTTGGTTGGTTGGTTGGTTGGTTGGCTGGTTGGTTTGTGATAAGGTCTCACTATGTATGTAGCCCTGGCTGGAATGGAACTAGTTATATAGTCTAGGCTGGCTTCAAACTTGTCTTTCCTCACCCCAGCCTCCAAAGTGCTGGGGTTACTGGCATGCACCCCATGCCCAACCTCTTTCTAATCTTTAGGAAAAGAATGGGCTAGCTGAGAAGGAGGCTGCTAGGTGACAAGGGGCAGAGATGAAAGGAGAGAGCAAAAGAATCCTAGGGACAGAGGCAGGCAGAGTCTAATAAGCCTGTGGGCATAGGCAGCTAGCTCCCTGGGAAGGAGGGCAGACTCAGTTCCCGGTCTCCCAGCCAGAATAAATTTACTCCGCTGTCCTGAAACGTACTATATAGACCTTGAACTCGCAGAGATCAGGCTGCCAATGCCTCAGCAGTGCTAGGATTAAAGTCATGAGCTCTAAGGTCTCCCTGAACTCATTCTTGTGCATGGCTTCTTATCACAGCAATGGAAATGTGAGTGTCAGGCACTGTTTGAGCTGCCCGAGGAGCTGGCTCTGGGAGTGGAGTTGAATCTCCCGTTTCAGACTCAAATAAGGTTATATTAAGTGTCCTCCAAGACCCTTGTCTGAGGGCAAACCTATCCCCCTAAATCTGTGTTGGGGAAAAAAGAGAATAAGCCAAGAGTAAAACCAGCATGTCCTTGAAGACAGTTAGAGGGTAAGACATTCCCAACAGAGGTTTGGCCCAAGATATGAAAATGCCTGCAGTGGGAAAGAAGCAGGAAGTCATGGGAAGGGCATCCTCAAGAGCTAGCACGGCCAGCTGCACCTTGGTTTCAGCTGGGGTTTGTTTGTTTATAGGAGGGTCTCACTGTAGACCTCTGACTGGCTTGGAACTCTCTTTGTAGAACAGACTGGCATAGGCTGGCATAGAACTCACAGAGAGCCACCACCTGCTCCTGCCTCCTGAGTGCCAGAGTTAAAGGCATGCACTACCACACTTGGTTTGCTGGATGTTTTGATTGCCCAATTTCATGCTATTTTGCTGTCTATCTGTCAATCAAGCAATCAGCTATCACTTGCTATTTATTCTTTTACTTTGGCTTGCTGTGTACTTCATAAACTCATTCAAAACCAAAAGCATTAACCAGGTGCTGGGGCCCACACCTTTAACCCCAGAACTCCGGAGGCAGAAGTCAGTGGATCTTGGAGTTCAAGGTCAGTTTGGTCTACAGAGTTCAGGACAGCCAGGGCTATACAGAGAAACCCTGTCTTGAGAAACAAAACAAAACAAAACAAACAAACAAACAAAAACCCAAAAGAATGACTTCTGTAAGCCTTTCTCTGAACCATAGAGAATACCCTCGGCTTTCCCCTACTTTCCACCTGGAATGAACGCGACACTGTCACCTGGATCTGCACTCCTGGAGTCAGCACTGGGAAGGCTGAGACAAGAGGACCATCTCAAGTTCAAGAGCACACTAAGTGACATAGTGAGTACCGGGTCTCTCTCTCTCTCACTATCACTACACATGTGTCCACACACGTGAATGCATACACATGACACACACACACCACACAAACTCATGAATACACAGGCATGTGTCCACACATGTGAATGCACACACATGACACACACACACACACTGCAAATTAAAATAAGTGACAGCTCCTCAGGCCCCACCTCGGCTCCTCAAGGAGAAACTCAGGGGCAGACACAAAAGCCTCTACTTCTAAGAGTCCTCCAGGGGCATTCTGAGGAACACAGTGTGAGAATTGGCAATGCTCTTTAACACCTGGTGGCTTACAGTGCGAGTCTTCCTTTAACACCTGGTGGCTTACAGTGCGAGTCTTCCCTGTCACCGCTCAGCCAGTGGTAGCAGAGCCAAGAAACCTCCACAGTAGCAAAGTTAAACTGCAGGACCTCAAATGGATGGATCTAGAAAACATCATTTTGAGTGAGGTAACCCAGACCCAGAAAGACAAGTATCACATGTACTCACTCATAAGTGGTTTTCAAACATAAAGCAAAGAAAACCAGCTCACAAATCACAATCCCAGAGAACCTAGACAGCAATGAGGACCCTAAGAGAGACGTACAAAAGATCTAATCTACATGGGTAGTAGAAAAAGACAAGATCTCCTGAGTAAATTGGGAACATGGGGACCTTAAGAGAGGGTTGAAGGAGAGGGGAGAGGTAGGGAGGGGAGCAGAGAAAAATGTAGAGCTCAATAAAAATAATAAAAAAGAAAAGAATTAAAAAAAAAATAAAGGTACACAAAGAAACCAAAGGGGAAAAAATTGCAGGCCCTCTTCAAGCTCAACCTGAGGTAACCCCGGAACTCTAAGGTCAGAGTGCCTGAGTAAGGGGTTACAGACCCTTTGGAAACTGGGGCGATAGACAAATAGAACAAAGAAATCAGTACTGCATTGGATCCCTCTGAATGGCGGGATCACAAGAACTTTTTGGCTTGAAACAGGGATGAGCTCAATTTAACCATATCCCTGTGCTTCTGTGATGTATTAGCAGCATTGATCTACTTAAAGCTCTCTCCTTATTTTGAGACAGGATCACGTAGAGCCCTGGCTGACCTTGAACTCACTATTTTGAAAAATACTAACATTGAATCCCAATTCCTTGCCTTCACTCTCTGCCTCTCAAGGGCTGAGATTACAGGTGTGGCCCCATGGTCCCCAGCTGCGGCTTTAAGTCACCTTCACCCTTCACTGCTTTCTCCTCCCTCGGGCCTTTCTCCCCACAGGCATTTACTGGGAGGGCTGGGAATCAGACCCAGGTCTTGAGCAGCTAGGCAAGCACTTTACCACTGAGCGACACCCAGTTTGGTGGTGATTGTTTTTGAGGTGCTGGGTGGGACTTTCCCATGATAGGTAAGCCCTTTACTGCTGGCCTGTGCTATCCCTTAGGTCTCACAGGCAATCTGTATCCCTGGTCCCTCTGTGTCCTGAGCAGAGGACTCAGTTTGAGAGGCACCAAGCCTACAAGTGCTGAAAGTGATTGTACACACTGGTAATCGCCACACTTAAGAAGTGGATGCAGGAAGCTCAGGTGTACGCGATGCCTGTCTCTAAATAAATAAGTAAACGATTAAATAAAAGGTAATAGCGAGTTATTTGCTAATAACCTGTGACCATCCTCCCCTAGACACTGGCTCACCTCTAGACATACGAATGCATGGTGACTGCAGACGTGGACAGATGTTATATTATACTGTTAAGGGAAGAACAATGTTCAGAGATAAAATCTTTTTTCCCCAGAGTGTTTTTAATCTACAACGGGTTAAACCTGTAACCAGAGGCCAAGGGCTCACACCGTGGAGAAAACAAAATCCGAACAAGCTCGGCTTGAAAAGGGAGAAAGATTTATTACCCACTGCAGGGAACAAGAGCTGGGGGAGGGGAATTACTGAAAAGCAAGGCTCTCCCGCGAACAAAGGAAAGTGTGGAGACCTCATTCAAGAAGCCTATGCATATTCATGTAGGGGTTGGCCTATTTACAATTCTGAGCATGCCCAGTTGTAGCTACACTCCTGAGCATGCTCGGAAATGAGGCCACTTTCCGAGCATGCTCAGTTAAGAAGTACACGCTCAGGCATGCTCAGTTTAAGGTTATGGACCGCTTGTTTAAAAATTTAAAGAGATAGACCGGAATTTCTCTGAGCATGCTCAGTTTATACCATGACGTTTTAGCTGAAAAGAAAGAAAAAGGCACATTGAAGGTACATTAATACCAGAGTCGCCCTTGGCGGTGCCTGCTAACAAACTTGGATGCAGCTATGCAGGGTGGATTATATATCTAGTTCGTCATATGTGGGCGTGCAAAATGGATATTTTCACTTTGCATGAACTTCGTTCTTCTCCGTTTTGTTGTGTTGCGCCTGAAGGGGAGTTTTTTTCTATGGTGTGCCTGCGATGGAAGCTAGAGCCCTGTACATGCTAGATAAATGCCCTATCACTGAACTACATCCTAGCCCTCAGTAGGTTTTTTTTTTACTTTAATGTAAATATGATAACCATGAAAAAGACACATATCGTATACGTGTGGCTGAATGAATTTTCAGAGTAGGGCCCAGCTTAAAGAGAACAAACAGGGGCCTGGAGAGATGGCTCAGCAGTTAAAAGCACTGGCTGCTCTTCCAGAGGTTCTGAGTTCAATTCCCAGAACCCACATAGTGGCTCGCAACCATTCGCAATGAGATCTGGTGCTTTCCTCTGACCTGTAGGTAGAAATGCAGGCAGAACACTGAAATACGTAATAAATAAATTAAAAGAAAACTTTTTTTTTTTTAAAGAGAGAGAGAACACGCAGGGGGTGCACACCTGGAATCCCAGCATCGGGGAGCTTGTGACTGGAGGATTATTTGAGTTTGCGCCAGTTTAATATTAAGCTGCAGACGAGCTTTCATTACATAGTGACATCCTGTCTCAAACAAACAGAAAACATGACTGGCAAAGGACTTCCTGTACCCTCTGGAACGCCACCTCCCTGATGACCTGGAGTTCTAACAGTATGAACAATATAGATAACTTTTCTGATTTTTGAATTCGAGGCCAGCCTGGTCTACAAGAGCTAGTTCCAGGACAGACAGGGCTGTTACACAGAGAAACCTTGTCTTGGGGGGGAGGGGATTTCCATTCATGCTGTTGAGGTCTAGATTTCATCCTTTTTCTTACCTCTTCACCTAGGACTTTTGCTCAGGTGATCCTATTAACACCTGTGCATATAATCCACTCTTTCTCCTTGTTCTGTAACATCCCAGGCTAGGCAGTCATGATACTGAACCTCCCCCAGGGCCCCAAGGATGCCCAGATTCTTACAGACCCTGCCACTCGAAACACTGCAAGGAAGCCCCTTCTGCATGCTCCGCATGGACCACAGAATGCAGGCTATACAGAAAACCATATGCACAGCAGGCCTGGCTGGCTGCCTGAGAAGGCCCTGCCTGCCCTGCCCACTAGGTTGGCCATTGGTGTGTAGTAATATCTTCCCCCCCCCACACACACACACACCTCTGAGTTGGAACATTCCCCCTAGAGGTGAAGAAGGATGCCCTTAAGAGTCAAGACTTGCAAGACTCAGAAAACCTTACAGGATCCACAAGGCCCCACAGGTATACAGGTAATAACAATTTCTGGGAGAGGACACTGCTCAGCCAGCTAAGCTGCTTGCCAGTCGAGAAGAGAGCATCAGGATAGTTTTCTTGAGTTAGCATCATCTGTGTTGGGGTAGGCTTTTGGATGATGCAGCTGCCTTGGGGTCACCTCTGCTCCTGCAGATACCTCCTCTGCATACTGTCCTAAGAAACCCCAAATCGTCTCACTGGCTCACTAAGCTAGACTTGGGGAAGGTTTTGTTTTCAGTCGTTGTGGAAACAGCTTATTACAAAAATCCCTCTTGCCCTCAGACACTGCACTTTGCAGGGCTGGGGAGATGGCTCAGCAGTTAAGAGCACTGACTGCTCTTTCAGAGGACCCGGGTTCAATTCCTAGCTGCTTGCATGATGGCTCACAACTGTCTGAAGATCCAGCTCCAGGGGATCTGACAATGCTCATAAAATAAAGTTAAGTAAGCTGTAGGAAGTTTTTTTTTTTGAAAAAAGAAAGTTAATAGTGTACCTTAAGACCATTTAAAGCTATAGCCGATCTGCTACCCTACTGTAAACTCAGCTTGTTTCAGTTTAATCTGGCTTTTAAGAAAACTGCGTAGGACTGGGTGGTGGTGGCCCACAGGCAGATCTCTGTGAGTCCAAGCATAGCCTGGTCTACAGAGCTAGTTCCAGGACACGCTTAAAGCTATACCAAGAAATCCTGTCTCAAAAAAGCAAAAGGAAAAAAAAAAAGAAAGAAAAAGAAAACTGTCTAGGGGTTCGGGAGTTAGCTCAGTGGTAGAGAGCTTGTCTGGCAAGCCCAAGGCCCTTAGCTTGGGGGCAGGGGAGTCAAAAATAATTTGCCTTTAAGAAAAGAGTGTAGAGCCCAGCGGTGGTGGCGTGGCGCATGCCTTTAATCCCAGCACTTGGGAGGCAGAGGCAGGTGGATCTCTGTGAGTTCGAGACCAGCCTGGTCTACAAGAGCTAGTTCCAGGACAGGCTCCAAAACCACAGAGAAACCCTGTCTCGGAAAAAAAAAAAAAAAAA
>NW_026068001.1:6449098-6454340 GCF_014885135.2 Alexandromys fortis
AGAGCTAGTTCCAGGACAGGCTCCAAAACCACAGAGAAACCCTGTCTCGAAAAACCAAAAATAAATAAATAAATAAAAAATAATAAATAAATAAATAAATAGCCAGGCAGGGGCAGGTAATCTCTGAGTTCAAGGCCAGCCTGTTCAGAAGGAGTTCCAGAACTCCCAGTGGGATTTAGAGAAACCTGTGTAAGAAAACAAAAACAAACAAACAAGAAGTCTTTTAAAGGAAAGAAACAAAATAATGTAACCAACCGTTCTGTGCTTCCCACTTCCCACTAATCAGCTTTCCCAGCCTAAGTTAAAGGCGTAGTTTTAATTTGCACTATACATTTCCATGGCCCTGCCCAGAAAATAGTTTACGTGTGTGTTGTGTTAATGACTTGCTGAAAGCAGCTAATGGACTGAAAGCGACTTTTAACAAAATAAATATCCACCATAAATACTAGAAGCAACATATGGCCATGGGTTGCTAACATCTGTGGGTTTTGAGTGCTAGTTGTGGGCAGTGAAGTGATTTCTTCCCTGTAAAAGCATTCCTTTCCCACACCGTGTTTTCTGCGCTGCTCCGTTCATACAGAACAATGCCCTTTGTTAGGGACACAGATGCCACACACGCACAACAGAGGACAGGCCACAGGTCACAAACTACAGATGGAAGACACAGGAAGCAAAGAGGAAAATTCAAATTTGGATTCACTCTTGGTCTAAACTACTTCAGGAAAAGCCTTTTTCATCCCTTCCCTTGACACTGGCACAGGTCTTCATCGGTGCCATGTGTCTGAACAGATGTCTGCTCCTGTGTCCCTAGGACAAGTCACACAACAGCCCCTGACTTGTGTTTACAAATTTGCGTTTGGAGAGGGTCCCTGCCAAATCAAACACGAGCTTCTTGCTAAGTGCTCTGCTGCCAGCTAGCTCCCCGTGAGGACTCGGGATGGACACTAAGTGGCTCTGGGGGACAATGCATGGTGGCTCACAGCCATCTGTAATGAGATCCAATTCCTTCTTCTGGTGAGCACGCACTCATGAGGACAAAGCATACACACACAGAGAGAGGCTAGGGCTGGAGAGATGGCTCAACCTATTAAAGCTCTTGGCAGATAAGCCAAGTGACCTGAGTTTGATCTGGAATCCAAGTAAAGGTAAAAGGAAATGCTCAGAGGTTCAGAGCACTAGCTGCTCTTCCAGAGGTCCTGAGTCAATTCCCAGCAACCACATGGTGGCTCACAACCATCTGTACTGAGATCTGGTGCCCTCTTCTGGCCTGCAGGCATGCATGCAGGAGGAACACTGTATACATAACCTTAAAAAAAAAAAGTACTATTTCCACCAAGTTGTCCTCTGACCAACACACATGAGACATGGCACACACGCCCCCCCAACACACACATATCATACACAAAAAAAATTATTATTTTTAAATTTTTTATTTCTTTTTTTTCTGCTGTGAACATTTTTTTTCTTTTTTCTTTTTTTTGTTTTTGTTTTTGTTTTTTCGAGACAGGGTTTCTCTGTAGCTTTGGTGCCAACTCTGGAACTAGCTCTTGTAGACCAGGCTGGCCTCAAACTCACAGAGATCTGCCTGACTCTGCCTCCCGAGTGCTGGGATTAAAGGCGTGCGCCACCACCACCCGGCTGCTGTGAACATTTTTTATTGATTTTTTATTGAGCTCTACGTGTTTCTCTGCTCCGCTCCCTGCCTCTCCCCTCCCCCTTCAATCCTCCCCTAAGTTCCCCAAGCTCCCAGTTTACTCAGGAGATCTTGTCTTTTTCTACTTCCCATGTAGATTAGATACATGTAAGTCTTAGTGTCCTCATTGCTGTCTAAGTTCTCTGGGGTTGTGGTTTGTAGGATGGCTTTCTTTGCTTTATGTTTAAAAACCAGTTATGAGTAAGTACATGTGATAATTGTCTTTCTGTGTCTGGGTGACCTCACTCAAAATGATGTTTTCTAGCTCCATTCATTTGCCTGCAAAATTCAAGATGTCATGATTATTTTCTGCTGTGTAGTACTCCATTATGTAAATGTACCACATTTTCCTTATCCATTCTTCAGTCAAGGGGCATTTAGGTTGTTTCCAGGTTCTGGCTATGACAAACAAAGCTGCTATGAACATAGTTGAGTACATGTCCTTGTGGTACAATTGAGCATCCTTTGGATATAGACCCAAAAGTGGTATTGTGGGGTCTTGAGGAAGGTTGTTTTCTAATTTTCTGAGAAATCACCACACTGACATCCAAAGAGGCTGTACCAACTTGCATTCCCACCAGCAATGCAGAAGTGTTCCCTTTTCCCCACAACCTCTCCAGCATGAATTGTCATCAGTGTTTTTGATCTTGGCCATTCTTACAGGTGTAAGATGGAATCTCAGAGTTGTTTGGTTTTGCATTTCTCTGATGACTAAGGATGTTGAACATTTCCTTAAGTGTCTTTCAGCCATTTTAGATTCTTCTGTTGAGAGTTCTCTGTTTAGGTCTGTACTCCATTTTTTATTGGATTATGTGATCTTTTGGTGTCCATTTCTTGAGTTCTTTGTATATTTTGGAGATCAGACCTCTGTCTGATGTGGGGTTAGTGAAGATCTTTTCCCATTCTGTAGGCTGTCGTTTTGTCTTGTTGACCGTGTCCTTTGCTTTACAGAAGCTTTTCAGTTTCAGGAGGTCCCATTTATTAATTGTTTCTCTCAGTGTCTGTGCTGCTGGGGTTATATTTAGGAAGTGGTTCCCTGTGCCAATGCGTTCAAGTGTACTTCCCACTTTCTCTTCTATAAGGTTCAGTGTGGCTGGCTTTATGTTGAGGTCTTTGATCCATTTGGCCTGAGTTTTGTGCATGGTGATAGATAGGGGTCTATTTTCATTCTTCTACCTGTTGATATCCAGTTATGCCAGCACCACTTGTTAAATATGCTTTCTTTTTTCCATTTGATTTTTTTTTTTTTGCTTCTTTATCAAAGATCAGGTGTTCGAAGATGTATGGATTGATATCCTGGTCTTCTATTCGGTTCTATTGGTCCTCCTGTCTGTTCTTATGCCAATACCAGGCTGTTTTCAGTGCTGTAGCTCTGTAGTAGAGTTTGAAGTCAAGGACTGTGATGCCTCCAAATTTTTTATTTCTTTATGCATATGAGTATTTTGTTTGCATGTATGTTCGTGTACTCTGTGATCCTGGTGCAGAACAGAAGAGGGCATCAAATTTCCTGGAACTAGACAGTCGTGAGCCACCATGTGCATGCTACAAATCAAACCAAGGTCCTCTGGAAGAACAGTCAGTGCCATTAACTGTTGAACCATCTTTCCAGCCCCTAAATAAATATTTCTGAACTGATTTTATGTATATCTTAGCACAAAAAAGTATGGGAATAAAAAGAGGGCCAGTGAGATGGTTCATTTAGTAAAGGTGTTTGCTGCCAAACCTCATCGACCTCAATTCACTCTCCAGACCTATACAATGGGAGAGAAGCAACACCTACAGGTTGTCCTCTGGCCTCAAAGTGTGCTTTCTTCCTCCCTCCATCCCTTCCTCCCTCCCTCTTTCCCTCTCTCACACACAACTAAGTAATTTTTTTATTTTGGTTTTTGTGGACAGGGTTTTTCTGGCTGTCCTGGAACTCGCTTTGTACACCAGGCCTGCCTCTGCCTCCCTGGTACTGGGATTAAAGGCGTGCACCATCACTGCCTGGCTAAAGTAAGTAATTTTTTAAAATACAGCTGAGGTATGGCGAAATGGCTCAGTGGGTGAGGAAGGGCACTTGCCACTAAGCCTGAGAACCCGAGTTCACTCTGAAAGACCCACATGGCAGCAGGAGAGAAATTGTCCTCTGACCGCCACATGAATGCTATAGCATGAGCATATCCACACAATAAAAATGAATTACAAATGTAAAGCATTTTAATATAGCTGAGATCATTTAAAACAGGAAGCTGTTACATTTCCAAGACCAGCAAGAACATCTCTTTCTTTGGTGCCAATCAATTAAAAATCCTTCTGGCAGCACAACAGTCATATGCAATAGTTTCAACAGAGCTCATTTCTAGAGGCGTCTGCATCGCTTCACAGTGCCTGCTTCACTGCCGGAAGCAAAGACCTGTATTTTGAGGTCTGTATTTTGTTTACAGCCATCTTAAATTCACAAGTTCCGGACCTAGGGCATTAGCCTAGTGAGGCCTGCAGGCCCCAGGCTTTTAGAAACAATTAGCATTTCCTTTGTTAGTGAACAATCACAAACTATCAGCATTTACTTATCAACTAGGGACGACTCTGGAGCTGATTTCCAGCAGACCTGACACCTCTCCCCTTTCCCCTTGCCTGTTTGCTATATAACATCTTCTGAGGAATAATAAACGGTCCTGTCTCTTGCTCTTCCATTCCTCTCCTCCAGGTTTATCAGGGATCCCCATTCGTATCCCGCTGGCCGGGATAATTCACTGTGGCAGATACAGGGCAGGGGCCTGTTGAGTATTGACAAGCATTTGCCAAGGCCTGAATGCTTTTTATATTTTTCTTTATTATTATGAATTATTATCTTGCAGTCACTCTAAAGCAGATTGGAGAAGGTTCCTGGGCCCTTTTCTGTCTAGTTTTTCTTCGGGTCTTTAGTAGCCAGTGTCCAAAATGGCCCCTAGCAAACACCCCCTCACCCCCCACCCCACCCCCACCCCCACCCCCACCGCTTGTGCCATCCCCACCTGCTGAAGGTAGGTTGCTATAACAAACAGAATGAACCAAGACGTGAGGAATGGAATAGAGACAGAAGAATCCCCAGGACTCGCTGGCCAGCCTAGCTACTTGGTGAGTTCCAAGTCCAAGTCAGTGAGAGACCCTGATGGCAGTTGAGGGCATGACCCAATGGGCAAATCATCTGATGTGCAGACATGAGGACCTGAATTTGAATGCGCAGGACCCACATAAAGCCAGGCATGTTAGCATGTTGGCACATATCTGTAATCCCAGCACTCCTACAGCAAGACAGGGGGTAGTGACAACCAGATCCCGGGAGCTTGCTGAACGGCCTGTGCACACGGGGACAAATAGCAAAGTAAAAGATGACAACCTGCTGGGCGGTGGTGGCGCAGGCCTTTAATTCCAGCACTAGGGAGGCAGAAGCAGGCAGATCTCTGTGAGTTCGAGACCAGCCTGGTCTACAAGAGCTAGTTCCAGGACCGGAACCAAAAAGCTACAGAAACCAAAAAGTTTCGAAAATTAAAAAAAAAAAAAAAAAAAAAAAAAAAAAACAACCTG
>NW_026068001.1:6455024-6457203 GCF_014885135.2 Alexandromys fortis
GAAAAGAATAAAGATAAAAAAGGATAGTAAAAAGGAAAAGGATAAAAAGATAAAGGGTATACCTAAAAAAGAAACTCAAGAGAACCCTCAATGGGAAGAAGAGGATGGTTTAAAGAAAGTATAGCCACGACCAAAGTGGATGGTTTAAAAATAAAATAAAAGGAAGAATAGGATTTTAGAATGGGCGCTTCAACATCACACCTGATTTTTCTGGCTCTAAATGAGCTGTTACGGAGTGCTTTGGAAAGGTTTTTAGCTGAGAATGACACAATTGCTTCTTGGTTTGCCGTCTCTGGCAATCTTAATGTGTCATCCTGGGATAAGCTTGGTAGAGAGCTGAATCTTGCCACTGAACAAGGTACACTAAGAAAAGGAGGTATATTCATTTGGTTCGAATTTCCGAGGCCTCCAGAGTTTACAATGGAGTGTGAGCAGCTGCAGCTCCAAGGCCAAGGAGCTCTAAGCAGCTCCACAGCCAAGCAGCACTGAGGGTCTGCAAAGCTGCAAACACCGGGACTTGCCTCAGGACATAGAAATTTATGGAGATGGATAAAGTTTGGAAAGACTAAAGTAAAGCATTTTTGTTTTCAGCCTTACCAGGAAAAAAGCTGGCTGTTTTAAAATACAGGCTTTCTGGGCCTTCCTGCCAGGAAAAACTCTGACTCTTTCAAGCAGGCAGTCCGGACTCTGGAGCTATGGATACATTGTTGCAGCTTGCTTCCTGGCAAGAAAACGCCATAGGAGCTTTTGACTGTTGTTTATGGACACAGCATTACAGCTTACTTGCTGGCAAATACCTTAAAACACCATAGAGTTATGGCAAAAAACTCCATATTCCTTAACAAATTATTTGAATGCTGAGGAAGGAGCAATAGCTGCTAAAAGATATTTGCTTATTTGTACAGCCCGCTCTTGGGTGGGAGTCGTATTGTTTCAGCTTGTAGTCTTTTCCTGCTGCCAGGTGTGGCTTCAGGGTGGTCAGCTGAGACTCAGGCCTCAGGCCTCTCACTAAATTTATCAAGGGCCAGAGTTACAAGTAAAAAAAGATACATTTGGCTTGTTTTCAGAATTTTATAACAAAAAATCCCTTAAAGGATTTTATGCTAAATTTTACAAATGGCTCTTCCAATGGAAGAACTGCATATATGGCTAATAAAAGATTATGGAGCAACTGGTGAAATAAAAATTGTAAAACGTAACAAGGCTCCTTCAAAGCAGCTCATAAAAGTTGCAGGAAGATCTTGATACAAACGAATCTGACATGATAACACCAAGCTGACCTTTGCTAGGGCAAGGTGGAAAAGCCCTTGCAATGCATTATGAAAAAACCCGACCTATGAATATTTGGGGTCGAGGATATGTTTATGCTTTTTTCACAGAAAGAAAAAAGCTGGACCTGAGTCGAGGCTGCAGACACCCCACACAGGAGTTCCAGAGGCGATTGGAGAGAGGTCCTTAGTCTGGACTTCCCTGCCCCCAAGGAGAGAAGTGCCTCATTGGGTCCCAAGCCGCCTGACCAAAACCGTTGAAGTCCATCATGAAAATGACTCTGCCGGGCTGGAGAGATGGCTCAGAGGTTAAGAGCATTGCCTCCTCTTCCAAAGGTCCTGAGTTCAATTCCCAGCAACCACATGGTGGCTCACAACCATCTGTAATGGGGTCTGGTGCCCTCTTCTGGCCTGCGGGCATACAGACAGAATATTGTATACATAATAAATAAATATTTAAAAAAAAAAAAAAAGAAAGAAAGAAAATGACTCTGCCGCTCTTCAGGATGCTGATACTGCTGATCCTGTGGAAGATGATCCCAAGCCGAATGGAGCAAAAAATGGGGGATTCTGTCAGCCTACCCTAAGCCCATTCCTGAAATTGGTCTGAGGACTTTGATGCCACATTGGAGGACCTCAGACGCGCATCAATTCAACATGCATAGATCTAAGCCTGGCGGAGGGACTGCAGTCCTGGATCTCCTCTGCCTTCTCCCTGTTTAAGGATAGGGTGGGGATGGGGATGTTTTTTGCATGCTGCATAGGAGGATGCATGCTGTGCCTATGGTTAATTTGTCGCCCCGTAGCTCAGACATCTTGAGATAAAGTTGCGGTTCTACGAGCATTAGCCTCTTTGGAGAATGGCAATTCACCCCAAGTATGGTTATCTGTCCTAAAAGGCCAGTAGGTTT
>NW_026068001.1:6462430-6475081 GCF_014885135.2 Alexandromys fortis
CTCCCTGTTTAAGGATAGGGTGGGGATGGGGATGTTTTTTGCATGCTGCATAGGAGGATGCATGCTGTGCCTATGGTTAATTTGTCGCCCCGTAGCTCAGACATCTTGAGATAAAGTTGCGGTTCTACGAGCATTAGCCTCTTTGGAGAATGGCAATTCACCCCAAGTATGGTTATCTGTCCTAAAAGGCCAGTAGGTTTGTTCCTTGCATAGCCTTTGCACTCTCAGGGAGAAATTCTCCATTGCACTGAGGAAGGTATGCATTTTTACTCTGAGTACTGCCTTTGCACCTCCCAGGAGTTTAATCCATTGCACAGGAGAAGGAGTACCAGGAGTTTTAGGCCTCCTTTGATCGGTCCTCGCATCATGAGGTGAGGACCTGAACGGGAGTAAGACCTTCTCACTGGCCTACAGAGAAAAACAGAAAGGGGGAACTGCTGGGAGCCGATTTGAATGGCTGCCATTACAAGATGGCATTTGGCCCCGGCCTCGCTTGATACCATAATAAAGGTTGCAGTTCTTCCACTAGAAAACAGGATGAGTTGTTGTGATCTAGCTGCCCACACTTCCCCTGACAGGCAGGGGAACTTCCTTGTTGTCTGTAATTGACAGGGATGTTTCCCTGCTTTCTTTCTTGCCGGTGGGTCTCCAGAAAAGCAGTTAAAGTATCAAAGTATCAAAGGTTGCTAGGCAGACTCCCTATATAAGCAGCTACAGCTCAGAGCTCGGGGCCCCTCGCTTTCTGCTCTCCCTATAACCAAGAGGCTCCAATAAAGCGTGATTTGGGAAGAATCCTCGTCTGGTGGCTGTTCTTTCCTGCTGGTCAGGGAGTTCGCTGCATTACTGCCTCGCTCATCAACTTGTGAAGGTTAGCTAAATATATTTAAAGTACTTAGAGAAGGGCCTGGCATCATCAGCAGTCAGTCTAGTCACCCTCTGTATCCACAGCTTCCAAAGCCACAGACTCAACCAACCTCGGATAAAAACCAGAAGAAAGCCAGGCTCGGTGGCACATACCTAAGCCTAGCACTTGGGAGGTATAGAGGAAGGAAGATTAGGCATTCAAGGCCAGGCTGGGCTACAGGAGACTACTGAGCCATCTCTCCAGCCCTCCATAGTGTTTGCATTGTATTGGGTATCTGAAGTCTTCTAGAGATCACACATCTACATTGTCCATGAGAAGCAGTTGTGGTGATGCACACCTGTAATCCCAGCAGCCTGCATCAGAGGCAGGAAGATCAGGAGTTCAAGGCTAGTCTTTGCTATACAGCAACAGAACCCATGGGAAGAGATGTGTGTGTTCTGTGTAAATACTACAGAGTGAGCATCTGAGGATTCTTGTATCTGCAGGGGTCCTGCGGTTAGAGGGTGACTGACAACTCTATTTAAAGTGCTACTCTTCAAGCTGGGTGGTGTAGTGGTGCTCACCTTTAATCCCAGCACTTAGGAGGCAGAGGCAGGCAGATCTCTGTGAGTTCGAGGCCAGCCTGGTCTACAAGAGCTAGTTCCAGGACAGGATCCAAAACCAGAGAAACCTTGTCTGGGGGAAAAAAAAGAGGGAAAAAAGATAAGAAAGTGCCACTCTTCTTGCTATTTTTTAAATATTATTGATTTTATTGAGTTCTACATTTTTCTCTGCTCCCCTCCCTGCCTCTCCCCTCCCCCCTTCAACCCTCCCCCAAGGTCCCCATGCTCCCAATTTACTCAGGAGTCTTTTTCTACTTCCCATGTAGATTAGATCTATGTAAGTCTCTTTTAGTGTCCTCATTGTTGTCTAAGGTCTCTGGGATTGAGATTTGTAGGCTGGTTTTCTTTGCTATATGTTTAAAAACCACCTATGAGTGAGTACATGTGATAATTGTCTTTCTGTGTCTGGGTGACCTCACTCAAAATAATGTTTTCTAGCTCCATTCATTTGCCTGCAAAATTCAAGGTGTCATGATTATTTTCTGCTGTGTAGTACTCCATTGTGTAAATGTACCACATTTTCCTTATCCATTCTTTGATCAAGGGGCATTTAGGTTGTTTCCAGGTTCTGGCTATGACAAACAAAGCTGCTATGAACATAGTTGAGTACATGTCCTTGTGGTACAATTGAGCATCCTTTGGATATAGACCCAAAAGTGGTATTACTGGGTCTTGAGGGAGGTTGTTTCCTAATTTTCTGAGAAATCACCACACTGACATCCAAAGGGGTTGTACCAGCTTGCATTCCCACCAGCAATGCAGAAGTGTTCCCTTTTCCCCACAACCTCTCCAGCATAAATTGTCATCAGTGTTTTTAATCTTGGCCATTCTTACTGGTGTAAGATGGAATCTCAGAGTTGTTTGGATTTGCATTTCTCTGATGACTTCTTGCTCCTAAAGCTGATGGAAGATGCAGTAGAGAAGGTCCGGCTTAAGTGCCTACCAGCAGTGCAATGTTGATGACTTCGAGACAAATAAGAAAGCCACGAACGTTGGTAGGAGTCCCTGAAACAGGACCCAGGGATGGTTTTGCCTCTGCCCCACAGTACCACGAGGTACCTCTGACTGCAGGTGGGCCATGCTGCCAATTGGAGGTGGGGCAGGAATGGGAGTAAGTGGAAGCAGCTGAGCATACCTTGGCACCCTGCATGGGGTTTCAGAACCCCTGTAGGGGAAAAGGAAGGTAATGCCAGGGATCTCTCCCACCATTCAGTCAGTATATTGTGTTTTCTTTTTATCTACAAGGAGAAGCATTTGATTCCAGTTTACTTGTAAGACTGAAGTCAGCTTGTCCCTTAATTGGAAGCTGTTATTCATTGTGTATATTAAATGAGAGAAAGCTTGGAAGAATATAAACAAGAAATGGTTTTCATAAAAGTGAAACAAGCTGCTCAGTAAATGCAGCCAATTCAGAAAATCTCACAACAAGTCCAAGGCCAGGACATTCTGGAAATGGCAAGGCTATCGAGACAAAAGGAATAAAGGACTGAGTGGGAATAATGGTGCGCATGCCTAGAATCCCAAGGTTGGGAGGCAGAGACAGGAGACAGGAGACTTTGGAACTCAAGGTTATCCTTGGCTTCATAGTAAGATTGAAGGTGGCCTTGTTTACATAGTGAGACCCTATCTCAAAAAACAATACACAGCCAGAAATGATGGTGCGCACCTTTAATCCCAGCACTCAGGAGGCAGAGGCAGGCAGAACTCAGTGAGTTTGAGACCAGCCTGGTCTACAGTGCAAGTTCCATGACAGCCAGGGCTAATCAGAGCAAGGCAATATCAGTGGCCCTGAGCTCTGCTTCCACGAGGGGTAGAGATCGGAACTGTGACTGGTTTAATAAAGAGCTGAACAGTCAATAGCTAGGCAGGAGGTATAGGCGGGACTTCCAGGCAGAGAGAGGAAGTAGAAGGAAATAATCAGGAGATGCAAGAGACACCAGAATACATGGAGGAAGCAGGATGGGCAGTACATGACAGAATGTAGATTAATAGAAATGGGTTAATTTAAGTTGTAAGAACTAGTTAAACCAGGTGGTGGTGGTGGTGGCACACGCCTTTAATCCCAGCACTCGGGAGGCAGAAGCAGATGGATCTCTGTGAGTTTGAGGCCGGCCTGGTCTACAGAGCAAGTTCTAGGACAGGTTCCAAAGCTACAGAGAAACCTTGTCTTGAAAAAAATAGTTAAAAACAAGCCTAAGCTACAGTTGAATTTTCAAATTTAATAATAAGTCTCTGTGTTGTTATTTGTGAGCTGGTGGCCCAAAGGAAAGTCCCATTATAGTTGTCAGAACCCCTAAAACTGGCATTAGCTGTGAGCTACCATGTGGGTGCTGGGAATTGAATACAGATCCTTTGGAAGAGCAATCAGTGCAACTGCTGAGCCATCCCTCCAGCCTTTACATGACTCTTTAGAATAGCATTGGCTTCTCAGCAATATTGAAGAGAAGGTACACAGAGTTCCCACATATCTATCTAGATGTTTTTTTTCATGTGCATAGCCTCCCCAATATCAGCATCCCCTACCAGGGAAGTGCATTAGCTGCCATCCACAAGGATTCCCCTACACATGGTTCTCATAACCCCCAGTCCTCATCTAGACTCACTCACTATCAACTGTGTATACTCTGGAGTTAGATAAGCTTATGTGCCATCTATCTGCCATTATAATATCATGTAGAATAGTCTTACAGGAGGACCAAGGCTGGCCCAGTAGTAGAGTGCTTGTCTGTCATAGGCAAAGCCCTACGTTCAACAAACCCTAGTACCACTAGAAAATAAAGTGCAGAATGTTTCACAGTGCCTGTGTGTGTTCCTATAAATGGAAGCCTCCAATGTTGCACTGTCTGTTTGGTCAAAAGTGAGACCTCAGCCCTCTGATACCCCTATATCTAAAGAGGCTGGAATGTAATATTGAGTTGGAAACGTCACCCCAGCCTGCCAAGGACTAACCCCCACAGGGTATATAAGCTTGTGCCAGAACAAGGAACACGTGGTTTGGGTTTGCCTGTGTGCTCCCTGTGTCTTCCCCTGCCATGCTCTCCCAGCCACCTGCTTGCTGACGTCTCATTTGCCTTTTGCTGTTTAGCGCAGGGCCTGCCAGGCTCCAGAAGATCCTGTGGCCTAAGAAATCTGTAGGAAGACAAGCCTACCTTGACCTGAGCAGCTAGATTGTCGATTCCAGCAATTCTGTCCAAATCTGGAGATCTTCAGTTTAGATGAAAGGCAGTTTTGCCTGGTGGTCAGCGCTTGGCAGTTGCAGTGAATTGCAGATGGATGTTGTTCTGTGCCCATTTGTCTTCTGTCTTCTTTGGACGAAGTAGAGTGCTGCTGCTCGGAGCCAACCTGTCTCTTTTTGTTATGAAAAGTTTTTTTAATAATTAAATATTTAAATGCCATATTCCCTAGATCTCTGAGCAGTTGAGGGCTGTTTATTAGGTGTAACTACAGTATAGAATCTGCCTGGAGAGCTGGGTCTCTCTTTTTTGTTTTGTTTTGTTTTTTGAGACAGGGTTTTTCTGTATAGCTTTGGAGCCTGTCCTGGAACTAGCTCTGTAGACCAGGCTGGCTTTGAACTCAGAGAGATCCGCCTGCCTCTGCCCCCGAGTGCTGGGATCAATGGCAAGCACCACCACTGCCCAGCTGAGTTCTCAGTCTCTCATTTCCAGCTCTCTGCCAGTTATGTATCCCTGCATTGGCTGCTATCTACCGCACAAAGAGGTTTCTCTGGCTGAGGCTGAGAGACAGAAGCCCAGGTCTGCTGGTCCCAGCACTACCCCATACTACAGTAGACAGTTGACAGAGGAAGGAAGAATAATGTTATAATTATTTATTTCACATGTATGAGTGTCTTAGTGTTTTGTTTGCATGTATATTTATATTCACAGAAGCCAGAAGATGGTGCTGGATTCTCAGCAACTGGAGTTACTGATGGTTTTAAGCTGCAATGCAGTGTGTCAGAAATGGGACCTGGGTCCCCTGAAAAAACAAGTGCTCTAAAATACTTGTGCCATCTCTTCAGCTCTACAAAGCATGCTTTATGGAGGATGTGGCCACTGATGTGTGCTCCACGTTCCAGGGGACAACCCTACATCCATGCACATATGAGAAACACTAACTGGACTTACTATGTCATCAAAAAACAAAAGGAAGACATGAAGTTGGGAGACAATATATGTGAGAAGGTATTTGGAAAGAGGAAATGGGGTTAAATATGATCATATTTCATTGTATGTATGTATAAAATTCTCAAAAATAATGCCTGGTGAGAAGACACTTGGCACCAAGCCTGACAACCTGAATTTGAACCCCAAGACCTACAGAGTCCTTTGGTTTACAAATGCACACATTGATTTCCTTCCTTTTGATTGTTCAAAATTTGTTATTATTACTGGGCGGTGTTGGCACACATCATTAATCCCAGCACTGGAGAGATAGAGACAGGAGGATATCTGTGAGTTCAAGGCCAACTTGCTCTTCAGAGTGAGTTCCAGGACAGGCTCCAAAGCTACCCAGAAGCCCTATCTCGGAAATAAAATAAAATAAAATAAAATGATTGTTGTTATTAATTTTTTAAATTTATTTAACTTTATTTCATGTGCATTGGTGTGAAGGTGTCAGATCCCCTGGAACTGGAGTTACAGACTTGTACCTGCTCGCTTGATTCAGGAAATAACCAGGCCAGCTTAAAGATAAACAATTATATTTTTAATTGTTATAAGGGGAAACTCACACCACAAGAATGGGAAGTCCGAGTTCCACTGTGTCCAGCGGGGAATCACCCAGAGAGAGAGCACACACCTGGTCTGTCCCAGTTTTCTTCCTGGGCTCCAGGTAGCCACGCCTTAACTAGGCTCCACTTCTTAAAAGCGATTGGTTAACAGAGCTTCCTCCATCACTAGACAGTTGCGAGCTGCCATGTGAGTGCTGGGAATTGAACCCGGGATTCTCTAGAAAAGCAACCAGTGCTCTTTAACCACTGGGCCATCTCTCTAGCCCTACTTTTATTGTTGTTATTAGTGTATACATGATTTGTAGATGGGGTACATTTGCCACAATATGTGTATGGAGGTAGCAGCCCACATAAAAGGGCATGGAAGAAGGAAGCTTTTGCTTTTTTCCTATTTGTACTTACTTTTGCTCACTTTGTAGAGTCCAAGAATAAGAAAATATAAATGTAGATTCCAAAATTAAAATTTAAAAATAGAGATATATAAAGTTCTAAGTCTAGGAGAATGAGAACAGACTGTCAGCAGCTTTCTCAGCAGATCAAGGATCACTCATTCACAGGGAGCTGTTTTCTCAGATGCTTGGGAAACCTAGGTCATTTCATTTTACAACTGGCTGTTTTATTTACAAGGCCAGAGCTTCTCCCTGCTAATTGAGAGTAGTGTCCTGGCCACCCCTGATAAAGGACAGGTGTGAACTGAGTTAACCTTTAGGAGACAGAGATACTGACCTCTGGGTTAGACACTGTCTCTGTTATGGAAGACCGGCACCACCAAAGGGGACGCATGGGACTCCAGCTTACACCTGGAGGTACAGGAGACAGTGGAAAACGCAATGGTTTAATTAATGAGCTCTGATAATGGAGGTTGTAAAGTATGACAGTCAGTATCTGAAGATTTACCTTGAGATAGTGTGAAAAGCTTTCTGATATCTTTTAAGTTCTCCGCCTAAAAACCAGTTAATTTTAATTTATTAACCTTCTAGTATTACTAATAGTCCCTTTTCTGACTAATTGCTAAAGACATCTGTTTTCTTGCAATTAGTGACTTTCACTGCAATCTACTCTATAACATATTTCATGATAGCTGCCTATTACCCACTGACGTTAAAATTCACTCCCCTCCTTAGGGTCTATGTTAACTGATCCACGAGGTCAGAACAAGATCATAAAAATTCCTTTGTTCAGACCTAATGCTTGGTGCCCCTACTATAAAAAGTGGGTTTAAAAACAGGCCTTTTGCCACAGCCTAACAAACACCATCTCTGGCTGTGGTCTCAGCTAGCTGATAAGCTTCTGTGCCCTACCGTGTTTTTTTCTTTCTTTCTTTCTTTCTTTCTTTCTTTCTTTCTTTCTTTCTTTCTTTCCTTTCTTTCTTTCTTTCTTTCTCCTTCTTTCCTTCTTCCTTTCTTTCTTTCTTTTTGTTTTTTTTCAGAGACTAAACGAATCTGTTTCTTTTTTTTAAGATTTATTTATTTATTATGTATACAACATTCTGCCTCGATGTATGCCCACACGCCAGAAGAGGGCGCCAGACCTCAGTACAGATGGTTGTGAGCCATCACGTGGTTGCTAGGAATTGAACTCAGGACCTCTGGAAGAGCAGCTAACCTCTGAGCTATCTCTCCAGCCCCCGTATTTTTATTTCTTATTTTTAAGTTTGCTTCTGGTTTTCCTAGGATCTGGTTTCTGGAATAAAGTTTGCTTCTGGTTTATTAGACTTGGTGGTGCTCTCATCTTTGCGTGACCCCCCCCCCCCCCCCCCCCCCCCCCCCACCCACTGAATAGTTTTTTTTTTTTTTTTTTTTTTTTTTTATTTTATTATTTTAATTTTTTTTTTTTTTTTTTTTTTTTTTGAGACAAGGTTTCTCTGTAGCTTTGGATCCTGTCCTGGAACTCGCTCTGTAGACCAAGCTGGCCTCGAACTCACAGAGATCTGCCTGCCTCTGCCTCCCAACAATTGCTCTGTGATTAAAGGTTTGTCCCACCACTGCCTGGCTTGGCTGGTAATTTCATCTATCCTGATGCTAAGGCATTACTTCTCTACCATTAGAACCTTCTTCAGAATTTTGGCATCTACTGAAAACCAACTGAAATATATAGTCAACTTCTGGATTCTTGGCCTTTCTATTAGGAAACAGCCTTTATTGGACTAACCAGACCGCAAACTGTAAGCCACTCTAATGAAACCTCTTTTTATTTATACATATAGATTTAATCTGTTGGTTCTGTCCCTCTAGAGAACTCTGACCAATACAGCAGGAATTTTTTTTTGAGACAGGGTTTCTTATAGCCCAGACTGACTCTGTGTAGTCCATGTTGGCCTAGAATGTTTCACCCTTCTCCTGCCTCAGCCTGTCACCATCCTCAGTGCAAAAACAGGGTCCCTGACACACTTTACAGAGACAGGATCAGGCCCCATTCTGCAAAGTGTAGTACCTTTGCAACCCAGACATAGTTGATCGCTCCCCCTGTGGCAGCTGAGGTGATACCTAATATAACAAGACATCCTCCCCATAATTAAACCTGATGGTTAGACTCTCTGGCATGGCCTGAGGCCTATAGGAATGAATCCCCCTTTAACTGGGCCCCATCTCCTCAGGGTTTAGAAGCCACCTACCAAGAGCCAGCCACCAAGGACATTCCTCCATCTGAACAAGTTTTCTTTCTTTCGTTTGTTGTTTTGGCTTATTTTTGTGACACAGGGTCTATCTATCTCAAAGTTAGTTTCCTCCTGCCTCAGCCTCCCAAGTGCTGGACAAATATCCTACTGTGTAGTCCTCCACTGTCCTTCCTCTCCCTAGCTTTCTCCAAGCCTCTGTCGTTATGGAGAGAAGGGCTTCGATGTCAATAAAGGAGTGGCCACCTCATAAGTTCCTAGACAAAGTGTTCATAGTAAAGGCCAATCTTGCAGTCATTAGATCATCTAGCCATCAGCCCAAAAATCCAGGTAAACGACACGGGAGACCGCAGGTGTTATTACTAGAGGTAGCTAGTAGGCTCTTGAAGACCATCGTAGCCAGCTGAGGTGTGTCAGAGGAACTGATTGCTCCCAGGAGGACCAGGGAACTAAGCTGGAGGCACAAATGCTGGCTAAGCAGGAGTGTGACAGTGCCTGTGACACTGGCCGTGTATTCTCCAGGTGACACTAACCCCGAGTCTCAAGCATGGTGTGAGCTCCTCCAGCACATACTGAGAAATTGCTGCGAGCCTGAGGAGAATGGCTGCATTCTGAGTATAGGACAGAAGTAAATGATAAAGCCCTTGGGGGCTTGGGACGTGGCTCCGTTGATCGAGTGCTTGTGAAGCCCTGAGGGGGACCCACACACACAGCATGAGTCAGGCAACACTCAGGAGATGCAGGCAGAAGGACCACTACAGGTTTGAGGCTAGCCTGGTCTCCATAGTGAGTTCAAGTCCAGCCAGGGCTGCATAGTGGGGTCCTGTCGCAGTGTTGTGCAGGATTGTCTTCTGAGCCAAACTGCCACCATCTTCATCAGACCAGCTGGCTTTGTTGACAAGTGCTGCGCCAGCACAGCCCTGAAGTCCAAGAATATATTGGCGAAGGGTGTCCAGGTTGAATGAATGCATAGAGCACAAGGTTGAGGTGGAACAGCTTCTTTATTGTTCTGCTGGGGCTGGCTTTTATACCATGGCACCAAATGAGGAGGGGGCTGCGAAGGGACTGTAACCTGACCCTGGCAGGGACCAAAGAAGGTCGCCATGCACTCAAAATTCCTTCGCCCACTCCAGGAGCAGAGGGTATTTATTATGTTTTCTTTGCAGACAAGCACCTCAAATGGGGGCAGGGATATCATAACTCAGGGCTGCAGTTCCCACAGACAACTCTTAGTTCCCTCACAGGAAGGGCAGGTAGGGCTAGAAGGCCCTCACCCTGGTAGCCATGCCTCCTAACCAGTTGTATGCAATTCTGCCCTAATTGCATGGTGGCCTCAGGAAGGGGTAGAGGATGTAGGTAGGGAAGAACTAGAGGAGGGGCTGCAATCTACATGGCCGGCCATGACGGTTATAAAGACATAAAGGGATCATAGGAAACAGCTGAGGTTTACAAATGTATGGCAGGACTAGAGTCCCAAAGAATGTGCAGTTGCAAAGATAAACCTTAGTAGTTTTAGAAACGCCAGTGCCAGGTGATAGTCACCAGAAGTACCAGCTACAGTGAAATGGAGCAGGCTGAGATCTCAGGACAGGCTCCAAAGCCACAGAGAAACCCTGTCTCAAAAAACAAACAAACAAACAAAAAAAGTTTTATATTGTTAATATTTGAACTTAAAATATAAAGCTAAAAATTAGGGTATAGCCATAAGCACAAAATGCTAACCAGAAACCAAAATGTTCACTTCTTGTGATGCAGAAGACAGTGACCTAAGCAGTTTGATAGAGGGCTTGAAACAGCGTCCAAGCCTGTGGGTCTCAGTCTTTTGGGATTTGTACAGGAGTAGCCTAGGACCACCTCCATGCCAGATGTTTGAATTGAGATTCATAACATTGGCAAACTACACTTGTAAAATAAACGCAGAAAAAAATTGTAATGGGGGATCACCATAACATGGGAAACTGTATTAAAAGGTCAAAACATTAAAAGTATTAACTAATGGTTTAAAAAAATGTATCTCCTTGCTCAAGGCCTATTCAGGCTTCAAAATGCATGTTTAGCCTCCTTGTCTTTGCTAGCTTTGTTGGGCTCCAGCTATTTGGATAAACTGAGTCATATAAATTTTTTTTGCATTGCTAGTAAGAGGAAAAATTGTTTTCTAAGGATAAAACTACAAAGTCCTTTTCCCAAGGTCAGGCATTCAGATAAAGCTCCCATTCCTGCAAGTGTCACCCTCCTTATCTGTGACAAAAGGAACTGTGCCCTGTTGTCACACCACACACAGCTGTAGTGCTTTAGAACTTGGGTAATGCTAGCCCCTAGGCTCCCTCCTGTTCCCATTTCCCCCTGGGACCTTTTCCTTGCCTTAGCAGGAGGCAGCATTAACAGCTGCATACAAACTTGTTCTATTTTTACCCTCAGAATTACTAGTTTAGTTTCTTTATTAGCTTCAATTCAAAATCATTAGGTTTTTTTTTTTAAAGATTTTATTTATTATGTATACAGTGTTCTGCCTGCATGTATACCTGCAGGTCAGAAGAGGGCACCAGATCTCATGGATGGCTGTGAGCCACCATGTGGTTGCTGGGACTTGAACTCAGGACCTCTGGAAGAACAGTCAGTGCTCTTAACCTCTGAGCCATCTCTCCAGCCTCAAAATCATTGTTTTTTTTAAGGCTAAACCTGAAAGAATGTAAAGTTCTAATCTTATGAAAGCTGCTACCTTACAACTGTTAGGAAATACAAGTTAGTCAGTCATTCTTAAACTATTGATATAATTAATTACAGGGTTAAGCTTTTTTTGGTCCCCTGTACATGTTTTCAAAGTCAAACATAAAACAAGTTACTAGAAACAAAGTTATCTAATTAGATATATGTAGGCATCCCTCATACTTCAGGGATCTGCAGAATATGGCATTTAAAGTGATGATTAAAAAGTTTATTATATTAGACAGAGACTCCGTGACCCAAGGTCTTCAAAGATAATTATGGAATACCATGATGTCTCCACTTGGTTCATGACAACGCTGACCACTGGGCAAGATGCCCCAATATAACACCTGCTACCAGGACCCAGCCCAGACTGTGGAAAAACAGCAAGATTTTGGAAAATTGATTGTATCACTTTTGCCTAGACAAAATGAAGTCAGTCTTTTCCACATCCCTCTTCCACATGGGCCTGGTTAAGATACTTCTGCTTCCAATGCTGTGGAGACCTGGGCATGGCTAACTGTATATAGACTCTGGTCTCTGTCAATTTTAATAGATTCAGAAGCTGCTTGGTCTATACTCAGGTGTAATTTATTTATCTTTCTGGGATCTCTGACAGTGTTGATGGCTAGGCCAGCTATAACTTTGTCAGCTTAGCAGCAGCAGGCATCCAAATCCTTCTACAAAGCTATATCCAGCTTGTTAGCTTGTAGCGCGCACCATGGCGCTGTCATGTCAGGGGCACGGGGCCTGGGCGCCATTTGCTGTTCCACGTCAAACTTGACAGCTTGTGCGCAACTTGACAACTTGTGCGCATGCGAATCCTGTTGCAGTCGTCTCTTCTGCTGGCGGGAGCGGCGTGCTGCAAGTGGTGCCGAAACCCGGGACTTCCATCAAGGCATCAGGCAAAGACCCCTGCGGAAGCGGGAGGATTCAGAACTCAGACGCACGGAGCGGCGGTGCCGGTGAGTTCTCCGTGAGTATTACTTCTGACGTGCTGAGTGGAGGAGTGAATCCGCTTTGGGAGCCCCTGTCATTCAAGGTATGGTCATCTTGGTGCTTGTCTGCTGCCCTTTTCCCAAGCTGTCATAGAACCGGTCAAGGGTGTATTTGCTGGGACCGGCAGTAAATAAAT
>NW_026068001.1:6476735-6483252 GCF_014885135.2 Alexandromys fortis
ATCTGGCCAATCATAATTTAAGCACGATCACTCCATTCTGGCCTGAGCCATTGGGTTGATGACACGTCAGGGCTTTGTCTGGCACCGTATATATTCTTCTGCGTCACGGGGACGGGGTCTTTTGCCTCTCTACAACCTCAAGTGTAAGTGCTCCAATAAAGTGTGTTCTGAGAAGAATCCTGTTGCAGTCGTCTCTTCTGCTGGCGGGAACGGCATGCTGCATTAGCTCATTTTATATATATCAAGACTTGCTTTTCCTAAAGCTACTAGGTCTCTTGATAAAAAAAAATATTTTAAAACATCTAAAGGTCTGAGGATATAAAAGATCATAAGCTTTTAGGGTCTTAAAAATGATTTAAGATGTAATTGTTGTGCTCAGACTCTTACTCCCGAGAGAGACCACCAGGGATCCAGAACTTGGATGCAAAAAGCAAGGTTTATTCCAAAGTGCAGTATGAGCCAGGCAAGGAACTCATCCAGTACATTCAATACAATCTCCTAAAGATTACAGGGATTTTTATAGACAATCTCTCAGGACCACCAGTTCTCACCTAATTTGCATACCCGTACCTAATTGAGGACAGCAAACGATTACAAAAGGGCACTGTAAGCCAGGTGGTGGTGCATGCCTTTAATCCCAGCACTCGGGAGGCAGAGGCAGGTGGATCTCTGTGAGTTTGAGACCAGCCTGGTCTACAGAGCTAGTTCCAGGACAGGCTCCAAAATCATAGAGAAACCCTGTCTCGAAAAAACAAAAAAGGGGGGGCGGTGCTGTAATAGATTAAGCAAAATGCTGCAGATCCCCAAGTGGTGGCAGTGGGCCATGAGAAGCAGCAAGTCCCAGGCAAGGAGCCCCCAAATGACCTGTGAGCCATGGCAGGGAGCAGCACGGGCAAGAGACCTCGGTGGGGCAGCCAGTTGCACAAGGAGTTGCAGCCCCAGCAGGTGAAAGACAGATGGATAGTTGCACCATGCAAAGTGAGGTTGGATATTTATTTAGTGGGTTATGGAAGGAAAGGGGAAAAGGAAAAAGAGCAGAGAGAAAGAGAGAAATAGAAGTGGGGGAAGGGGAGAAGTAAACTGGAGAGACAGAAGCTGCCTCTTTGATGTGGGAAGGTCATTTGTCAATTTGTTGTTTCATTGGTTAATCAATAAAGAAAACTGCTTGGCCTGATAGGTCAGAAAATTAGGTAGGTGGAGTAGACAGAGCAGAATGCTGGGAAGAAGGGAAGTGAGCTCAGATGCCATGCCACTCCTCTCCAGGGCAGATGCGATGAAGCTCCAGCCCAAGATGGATGTAGGTCAGACATGCTGAATCTTTCCTGGTAAGACACCACTTCATAGTGCTACACACATGAAGAGAAATGGGTTAACCAAGACGTGAGAATTAGCCAGTAAAAGGCTATAGCTAATGGGCCAGGCAGTGTTTAAAAGAATACTATTTGTGTGTTGTTATTTTGGGGCATAAACTAGGCATGTGGGAGCCAGGCAGGACGAAAAGCAGGCCTTCCTGCAGCTCCTTCTACACCTCTTCGAGAGGGAGACAGAAAAGGAAGGGACTCAGGCTAGAAGCTGAAGATCAGCTTGCCTCAGCAGATAGGGGGGTTGTGAGCATGGCTTGTCTCTTAAAGGGACAGGACAGATCATTACAGGCACAAAATCCAATAAGCATGATATCATTATGCAAATGAAGCATGAACATAAGTACATTCTCATTTGGCCTGTTCCTATCTGTCCTTGGGATATGTAGATGAAGCATACTATAGACGTATTTTTAATTCACCAGTTCTTGGCTGTCCTTGAGGATGCTCTCCCAGTTGTTATCAGCTCCTGGCCCTTGTCAGTATGAAGTGTTTTTAGCCTAGCCTAAACAGCGTGGTTCAGGAAGAAAGCAATTAGGTCACTCTGACCGGCTTTTCATTTCTCTCAGTAATACATGAAAAGATGATTAAGATATGAAAAATGTTTCTTATTTCTTTTTCCTTTTATGGTATAGTTCTGATAAGCTGACAGACCAATGATTACTTACTGTTTGGGTCACAAGCTCAAGATTTTAGATTTATTCTGGTTGCCATCTAAATATAAACTTAAAGGTGTTTCTCATCAGGCCAAAGACATATCTGTCCAATCCATACCTGGCTTTCTGGACAGCAGAAAACTATATATGCTTCTAACCAAAATCTGTAGTTTTAGCTAGGACTCAAAGATATAAGTCTATTCCTACTGTTTTACAGGTACCTGTTATCTGCTTTTTTTTTCTACAATATGGATTTCAATATGGGCCTGAAAGTTTCAAATGTATTTTCCTTTAAATACATAAGTTTTAACTTCTGTTCCAAGTTTAAACCTTGTGTCAATAGGTTTCCACTTGGCTGACAGACACATATAAGTATCAGTTGCTGACTACAACCTGCTCTGAATGACTGAGAGGCCTGGACTTGCTGAGAGCTGATGTGGATGCTCCCTGTCTCTTCAACAGAGTCAGTGAATCCGATGCTTCTGACGAGTGCCCCATTGCCTGAATTCCCTTCTTACCTTTGGCTAGCCTTTCAGCCTACCTGGGCCCTGTTAACAATGCCCCAATGTCAGCTTGAAGTAGTTACAGAAAAGACCACATTGTACCATGCTCCCTGCCCAGAATAGGTTGAAATACTACGACAAAGGGGGGAACTCCCTGGCAAGGCTACCTATAATGCCCATCACATACCAAAAAAAAAAAAAAAAAAAAAAAGCAGGCCCAGAGTTGTCAATCAATGGATTCTAAAATGGTTCTACAATAAGAAAATACCTTGGTTCTTTATGCAGAACCAAAGAGAACATCCAGGATTATATTTATAATCTGGTTGTACCCAAAGATCCGAGCTACAGGGCCTGGGAGGATGGCCACTGCTTTGAAAAAAATCTGTTAGCTAATGATCCCAATACTATCTCCTTAAACCCATGGGCAAACAGGACCCATGATTGGGTCCTATTATTGGTATTTATGAAGGGGGAAATATAAGACCCAGCCATGACAAGCTAAGTAGAGGCTTGAGTCTCAGTTGTTTACCCTAAGGCAATAAATACCTGTTTCCAATAAAGACCACAAACTGAGACTACCCAGGCACCACCCAGAACAGACCAATCAAAGGAAATTCCTAATGTTTCCACCATTTTAGATAGGATCACCTGCCCGCACACACCCATCGCTTTTCACCAGGACACCTCTAGACAAATGTCAACCAATCAGAGATCCTGAAATTTAGTAATCCCTCGCCCCTACCCTTGCTACTATAAAAACCCACCTCAACTGAGCTCAGGGCTCTCTGATCACTCTAATGCGCTGGACACACAGAGAGACCAAGTTTGCAAACTTGTATAAGAATAAAATCTGTTTTACATACAGGACTCATCTCCTAGTTGGTTTTGGGGGACTCTGTGATCTAGGCATAACATGTGCATGTGTGTTTTCATGTGCATGGATTCAAGTTTGGTAGTGCCTAAAGATCCTACAACTTGGAGGACCCTTTATTAAAAAACTAAGTCAAGCCTGGGGTATGTAACCTTTGAGAAGCCCTGGGTTCCATTCTTAGCATTGCAAGCAAGAATAAGGTAAAACAAAATGAAAACAGAATATGTACTTCAGACTCAAATGCATGCTTACTTAGAATCAGACAGAAAACACAATTCACAAAAATTAAAAGCTAAGAAATATACTAAGTGGTGGTGGTGCAGGCCTTTAATCCCATCACTTGGGAGGCAGAGGCAGGAGGATCTCTGTGAGTTCAAGGCCAGCCTGGTTTACAGAGCAAGTTCAGGACAGCCTGGGCTACACAGAGAAACCCTGTCTTGAAAAACCAAAAGAGAGAGAGAAAAAAAAGTTTCAAATTTTCAAGTACTTCAGAAAACTAACAAAATTTGGTTAACTACTTGCTGAATCTGGCCCTTTTCCTTCTAGTTTTTGGCTGCATTTGATTAGCTTTCTTCTAGTGGGAGCATAGATAAGTCAGGTTTTCTTCTAACCCAGTTGACAGGGATACAGTTTTCTTTCTTTCTTTGGTGTGTGTGTGGGGGGGGAGTATGCTTTTCATTACTGACAACTTTAGCATCAATAATTAGTAATTATCAGTAGCTCTGTGTATGTTTGGGAATGGGGTTGTTTTAAAATGTATGGAAACTTCAGCTGGGTGGTGGTATTGCACGACTTTAATCCCAGCACTCTGGAGGCAGAGGCAGGTGGATCTCTGTGAGTTCGAGGCCAGCCTGGTCTACAAGAGCTAGTTCCAGGACAGGCTCCAAAGCTACAGAGAAACTCTGTCTTGAAAAGAAGAAATTATCGGGGGCTGGAGAGATGGCTCAGAGGTTAAGAGCACTGATTGCTCTTCCAAAGGTCCTGAGTTCAATTCCCAGCAACCACATGGTGGCTCACAACCATCTGTAATGAGATCTGGTGCCCTCTTCTGGCATACAAACATACATGGAGGCAGAATGTTGTATACATAATAAATAAATAAATCTTTAAAAAAAAAAAGAAGAAATGAAAATGTCTATCAAGTTTCTTACTTAGAAAAAGCTGAAAAAGATTGAAAGAGGGGATGGCTCTAAGGTCAGGGACTTGCAGTCAAATCTGATGATTTTCCTCTGGACTTCACAAGCATGCTGTGGTATGTTTGTGCATTTAAATGTCTACATATACACACAGAGAGATGGGGGCATGGCGAAGTTAAAAACGTGTTTTTAAAAATAGTTGAAAAGGATGCTTATGTGGCTCAGTTTGTAGACTACTTGGTTCCAACCCTAGCACCACATAAAGAATGCACACAGTGCCAGGCGGTGGTGGCGCACGCCTTTAATCCCAGCACTCAGGAGGCAGAGGCAGGTGGATCTCTGTGAGTACGAGGCCAGCCTGGTCTACAAGAGCTAGTTCCAGAACAGGCTCCAAAGCCACAGAGAAACCTTGTCTCGAAAAAAACAAGCAAACAAAAAAAAAAAAAAAGCACATAGTTGTTAATGTTTTCTTTAACTGATGAGTCTATTTTCTCCATTGTAATCCAAGAACACAAAAAATGTAGTTTTTTAAAAAGAAAGACTGTCCCCCAAAATTAAAGGAAATGAGAATAAGAAAGAAAGAACAAAAGTTAGATGTAAGCACACTGGGGAGGCAGAGGCAGAATGGTTGTCACAAGTTCAAGGCCAGCCAGGACTATATAGCAAGACTCTATCTCACTCCCATAAAAACAGGAAGTAGGGGAGAGAAAGAGAGAAAATATGAGAATTTTATTGCATAGTCAATTGCTATTATATTTATTGCATTGTTGATTTCTGTTGTGTGAAAAGATCTTTCCTGGGGAAATAAAACACACACCTCTACTTACCCCATGATAGACCAAAGTTTAACTTGATGAACTAATGAGTTTTACTGGGGTTACTGATGGGAGTAAGGTGAGGGACTACTTACAGGAGTAGGGGTGACTCAAAAGTAACCCTAGCACAGGTGACATCTCCTCAAGAGGTACATCCTGAAGTTCTCTGCACAACTGGACAGGTCTGAGCTATTGCTTTTTGGCAGCTGGCCAGAGTTACCTGCCCCAGCAGGAACTGACCACTTCTGAAAGCTGAGGAGAAACCTTTTAGAACCGTGCAAGTCTCAGCTGCCTCAGTATGTATATTTAGTGCCCTTCTGGAGGAACCTTTCTCAACCCTTTCTGCTAGTTTGGGTTTTGTTTGTTTAATTTTTACTTTATATGTATGAGTGTTTTGCCCGTGTGTGTGTGTGTGTGTGTGTGTCCTTGGGGAATTGCAGCCTTTTACCATACAATTGGAGTCCCTGAAACTGGAGTTAAAGGTGCCATGTGGGTACTGAGAATCAAACCTGGGTCCCCTGCAAGAACAGTCAGTGCCCTTACTGATGAACCAGCCTGCCTCCATTTTAGTCTTGAAAACCACTTTTTTTTTTTGTTTTTGTTTTTCGAGACAGGGTTTCTCTGTAGCTTTGGAGCTGTCCTAGAACTCGCTCTGTAGACCAGGTTGGCCTCGAACTCACAGAGATCCTCCTGCCTCTGCCTCCTGAGTGTTGGGATTAAAGGCGTGCGCCACCACCGCCTGGCGAAAACCATTTTATAGTAAAGACAAACTAAGCTCATTCCTGTTTATGGTCAAATCTCTGTTTCTCAAGCGTTGGGCTATGTTCCACCTGTAACCATAAGTACCCAAGTTTCTGTACTGCCTATTCCAAAATGTTGGTATAGCCATGTAACCCTGATTATTTACCCACTGAACCCCCATTTGGAAACCCCTACCTCTGAGGTCTAAAAGCCTTGTCTTCCTCATATCCAATGCTGCCCTTTCCAACCCTGCATTGTACATAAAAAAAAAAAAAAAAAGGTTGCAGCTGGACAGCAGTGGCGCTCTCCTTTAATCCCAGCACTAGGGAGGCAGAAGCAGGTGGATCTCTGAGTTTGAGGCCAGCCTGGTCTACAGAGTGAAATCTAGAATACCAAGGGCTGTACAGAGAAACCCTGTCTCAAAAAAAAAAAAA
>NW_026068001.1:6483306-6501887 GCF_014885135.2 Alexandromys fortis
AAAAAAAAAAAAAAAAAAAAAAAAAAAAAAAAGCAAAACACAGAGGTTAGGGGCACTGGCTGCTCCTCCAGGGGTCCTGAGTTCAGTTCCCGGCAACCACGTGGTGGCTCACAGCCATCTATAGTGAGATCTGGTGCCCTCTTCTGGCCTGCTGGCATGCATGGAGGGAATGTTGTATACATAATAAATAAATCTAAAAATTAAAAAAAAGGCAAAACAAAAAGAAAAGCTTGCTTTAAGATTAACACAATCTCGACAGCCCTCGTTTTAATTTTTTTGAGATTAGTTCTCAGTATGTAACCCAAGAGAGTCTGGACTTTACCATTGTATTACCTCAGGGTCTTCTGAGGGCTGGGATTGCTTTGATTACATTCTTTTTTTTTTTTTTAAGACAATGCATTTCTTGTTAAATTTATTTTATTTATTATGTATACAATGTTCTGTCTACATATATGCCTGCACACCAGAAGAGGGCCCCAGTTCTCACTACAGATGGTTGTGAGCTACCATGTGGTTACTGGGAATTGAACTCAGGACCTCTGGAAGAGCAGCCAGTGGCATTTAACCGCTGAGCCACCTCTCCAGCCCCTGATTATATTCTTTTTTTTTAAATATTTATTTATTTATTATACAATATTCTGTCTGCTTGTATGCCTGCAGGCCAGAAGAGGGCGCCAGACCTCATTACAGATGGTTGTGAGCCACCGTGTGGTTGCTGGGAATTGAACTCAGGACCTTTGGAAANAAACTTTTATTTATTTATTTATTTATTTATTTATTTATTTATTTTGGTGTTTTGAGACAAGGTTTTTCTGTGTAGCTTTGGAGTCTGTCCTGGCATTCACTCTGTAGACCAGGCTGGCCTTGAACTCACAGAGATCAGCCTGCTGCTGCTTCTTGATTGCTGGGATTAATAGGCCAGTGCCATCATCGCCCAGTGAATTTTTAATTTTTTAAAGATGTATTTCTTTTTCTTTTACATGGATGGGTGTTTTGCCCGCGTGTATATTTGTGCACTATGTGCATGCAGATCTTGAGGTCAGAAGAGGGCATTAGATTCCCCTGGAATTGGAGTTACAGATCGTTGTGAGCCTCCATGGGGGGGGGGGGGGAATCGAATCAAGTCCTTTGGAGGAGCAAATTGTGCTCTAAACCACCAAGCCATCTCTCCAGTCCCTGCTCAGTTTCTTGGCTAATAGCTGGGATAATCTTCCATAGACCATCTTTCGGCTCTGCATACTTGAAACTTTTTTTGCTCTTCCACCACCCACTTCCCAACTGCTGTAGTGTGGTGCTACCAGGTGGGCAGGCAGATTATTCCTGGAAGTCATTTCCGTCCCAGGATGGCCAGTAATTCCTATTTGCGAAAATGGTCCAACAAAATCATGCTAACTGCATCTCCAACTTCTCCGGATTCAGAAGTCCCTCAGCCTGTGAAGTGGGGCAGAAGGAAAGACGCAGGAGATAGCAGTGTTTTGTTTTGAAACTGGGTCTAGTTATGTAGTCCAGGCAGGCCTCGAAGCCACAGTGAACTCCTGCCCGTGCAGTGTCGGGATTACAGATGTGCAACAGCCACCACTTAACCAATTATAGCTCATAGAAACTCTCCAATTTTACACAAATGTATGACAATAGTGTTCATTTCTGGGGTCACTCCAAGGATTTCCAGCAAACTACGAGCCAGAAGCTTAAGCCTTAGCTCCGGGTCCCTGCTGTGGGCATGCATGAATGTGAAAGGTTTGGGTGTTTTTCCACTTCTCATTAACAAAGAGCGGAAACCGAAAAAAAAAAAAAAGGTGGTGATGGGAGGGGGAGGCAGTAGAATCTGAGAGGGCGGGGTAAAGTGCTTGCCTCTGCGCAGCCGCCTCAGATCCCCTCCCCCACTCCCTTGAGCCGATCATCCTAATTTCATAGTTGATGTGACCCTGGTGCCACTAGAGGGCAGCGGAGCGTCACGTCTGGCGAGGCCCGGTTCATTCTCTGGGGTGCCGACGGGACTTGCGAACCTCGCTCACATAGACTTCCGGTGACACCATCCATCAGTAACAACAAAAAGTGTGCCCGCTTGGCCTAGCACGGAGCCGCGGAGCCCTGATGGATGCTTCCCTGTTAAAGATCAGGCTCACCGGAAAGTGTGGCGGAATGCCACCCCAATGGGCAAAGGTCCGCGTGGCTGTGGGGCCAGGCCCCTGAGGGAGGTAGCCCAGAGCTGGCAGATGTCACAGGCACTGTGTATCCACAACCAGTCGTCGCCACAGAGCACACAGAAAAAAAACATTGTTAGCCCAGAGGTGTCTGCCACCGACATTCCAGTTGCTTATTCAGGAACTCTGCAAAACTGGCGGCTGGGGGTGAAGGGCTGCCTTTTGTAGAAGAAATTTGCAAGTATCTGCATCTGTAAGGGGAATAGCAAAAGCAGAGGGGACTTTTCTTCTCCGCTCTGAAAAGGAGGTGGGGGTCCGACGTCCGGCGCCCACACAAAGTCGCACAGGTGGCAATTTCCTGAGAGACGCCATCTGCATGACAAGGCAGCCCGGCCTGCTGCAGACAGCTTTTTCCGCCTGCTTCAGGCCTTCTCTTGCTCCGGAAGCCCAACCCCAAACCCTGCCTGCCAGCAGCTCTTCGCCGCACTCTCTAAACTCTGGATAGTGGTTCAAAAAGAAATATGGCTGCTTTTATTCCTTTTTGTTATTTAGGTTTTTTGTTCTGTTTTGTTTGAAACAGTTTCATGAGGCCCACTTGGCCTGAAGTTATAAAGCCCAAACTGGCCTTGGACTAATCCTTCAGTGCTAGGGTTACAGGCCTGTGCTACCGTGGCTGTTTTCTTTTTGTCTCTCACTTTCCCTCCCCCTCTCCCTCCGTCCCTCTCTCTTGGGACACCCCCCTCTCCCTTTCTCTTTCCACAGCTGGGCTGGGGTGGGGGTGGGGGCCGAAAAAAGGGGGTGTGGAACTCAGGCCCTTGAGCTTGCCAAGAAACCTCACTGCTACTGAGCGGTCTTCAGCCCAGAAAGACATCTATTTTAATGCTCAGTTATCTCTTTAAGATTTGATTGATTTTTTTAAATTTAATTTTGTGTGTGTGTGTGTGTGTGTGTGTGACAAGATCTCACTCCGTGGCTAGCCCAGCCCCTAAACTTTTTGACTTGATCTAAAAGAGTGCGTTTAAAGTCTTTTAATTCATCATTTTAATTAGAAAAACCCTCAAGGAGTGCGATGAGGTGTGGGGAGCAGACCAATCCAGACCTGTCTCTGGCTACAGGCTGGGCCCCAACCCGGTCCTTGCCTAACCAGGAACCTCACCCCAAGCCTTCGGGGCAGCGACATCTTAACATGCTTCCTTGTGAGTCCCTTTGATTGGGGGGGTCACTCTCTCCCTTGTGAATCCCTTTGATTGGGGGGTCACTCTCTCCCTTGTAAATCCCTTTGATTGGGGGGTCACTCTCCCTTGTGAATCCCTCTGATTGGGGGTCACTCCCTTGTGAATACCTTTGATTCGGGAGAGACACCCCGAATCAAAGTATTCACAGGGGTGTGTCTGATTAGAAATCACACTGCTCAGATTTGTGAGCCCCTGCAGCTACCTCAGCAGCCCTAGGAGTTAGCTGGAGTCCCCCTGAGGAAGGGCCAGGCAGATGAAGCCAGAGCACAAGATGGATCACAGTGAAACAGCTAGTCAGTTTGTAATCAGAGGTGGACACATGGGGAGAGGACAATAGCTCAGCCCTGACTGCCCCCACCCAAGGCTGGATGTGCGCGCCTTGAGAGCTGGGTGTGCTTTGGCGGTTTTCAGGGCTCTGTTTGTGATACTGGGGCTTACTTACTAAACAATAAAGTTTAAAGATGACTAAAGCTTCAGTGCTCATGACATGTAAAAGAGATGCAAGAGCTGGAGAAATGGCTGAAGAGGTTAAGAATGGATGCTGCTCTTGCAAAGGACCCAGGTTCAGTTCCCAGCAGTCACGTCAGGTGGCTCACAGCTGCCTGTCTGGTTTCTGTGGGCACCTGAACTCATACGTGTACGCACGTGTGCGCGCACACACACTTAAAAATAATAAAAATAAATATTTTTTAAAGTTATGTAAAAAAACAAGCTGGTTCATTTATTTATTTTTAGAAGTCAGGGTTTCTCTGTGTAGCCTTGCATGTAACCATGAAACTAACTCACTTTGTAGACTCCGCTGACCTTGAACTCAGAAATCCACTGGCCTCTGCCTCCTGCCTCTGTGCTGCGATTAAAGGCCTGTACCACCTCTGCCCAGCTGGCCCTGGAAATTCTTTTAGGAAAAAAAATAAGAAGGACTAGAGAGAAAGCTTGCTGCTCTTTTGGAAGACCTGCTGGTTTCCTTGCACCCACGTCAGAACAGTCATAAGAGCCTGTCATACAGTTGTGGGGCTCCAGCGGCCTCTCCTGGCCTCCAAAGGCAACTGCGATCATGCGCATATCCCCACCAAGGCACACATACACATAATTAAAAATGAAATCTTTTTTTTTTTTTTTTAAATAAGTAAACCATGGGGCTGAAGGAGCAGAAGGAGCTCCCACAGCAAAGGTAGGGAGGCTCTGGGAGGAATTTGGGGGAAGGGAAACTCTAATCAGAATATATTGTATGAAAAAAAAACTATTTTCAATAAAAAAAACCTCACTGTGACTGATGTTGGAATGAGCCCTCTTTCCACCTTATTCCTTGATAGTATGCATCTGGGACTAGATCAAATGGCTAGACTGCCTCGTTCGTCCTGGAGCTCCTGGGATTTGTGTGTCTCCAGGCCTCTCTGTTGCTGTAGTAGTAGTCATTTGATGGCTCTTCAGGCAGAAGCCTCTTATCCATGCACTGGGGAGGGGGAAGCGCAGGAGGAAAGAAGTACAAGCCCTAGCTCCGTGAAACAGTGGCTCAGCAACACAATCAAACAAAAATGCCAGTCCTTATATGCAGGCTGCCAGGGTAACTCCTGGGCAAGCACTAGAGCCAAGTTTCTCTGGTGCTCCTCATAGCCATTGAAAAACTGTGTGTTTCATTAAGGTCACTGGCAGAGGGTTTATAAGAATATTATTTGTATTTTGTCCTGGGTACCTGTTTCTTGGGTCCGCTTGCCTCAGCAAGTCAGAAGTCTCTCCACAGGCATGGAGACTGTGCACCCAGGCACAAGGACCTGAAAAGGGAACCCTTGGAGTGGACGATTCCATGTCATATTACCATGCTTGAGAACAGAAAGGGAAAAAGAATGGAGCAGGTGTGTCTGCTTTTTTTGTTTTGTTTTGTTTTTCAAGATAGGGTTTCTCTGCATTGCCTTGGAGCCTGGCTCAGAAGGCCACTCACAGAAGAGCACCTTCTTCTGCCTCCCAAGTGCTGGGATTAAAGCCCTGTGCTGCCACCGCCTGGCTGCACGTCTATTTTTTAAAGGCAGTTTAGCACATGTGCATAGGGGCTTAGGTTTGGCACCAGTACACAGGGGCTTACATAGCCACTGTTAAGAAAAAAATCTTAATACGAGCCACTCTGTTGATACAAAGAACTCCAATTAAACCAGATTAGACCAAATTAAATGCCTGTGCTTAATAATAGCACACTCCTGGATGGCCAGAGCATGGCAGGGGGAAGACAGAGGGAGTACACATGCAAACCCAAAGCCACATGTTCCTTTTTCCAGTGCAATCTTAAATACCCTGTGGGAGTGGGCCTGACCCTCCCCGGGAGGGGTCAGTGTTTGGCAGGATGGAAGTTGTAGTCCAAGTGCTTGGCACGCTGGGAGTTGGAGTCCAAACGTTTGGCAGGCTGGGCGTGACAGTACCAACTCAATATTACATTCCAACCTCTTTGGATATAGGGGTGTCAGAGGGCTGAGGCCTCACTTTTGACCAAACATCCCAGAGTCCTTGGATAAAGGGGCTTTTGCTCAAGTCTGGGTACTTCCTGTAGACATGGAGTGACGTGGGAGAAGGGAGAGCTGGGAGTTGGTGGGCTCACACTCAGCAAGAGGTGTGGCTGGAACAGCATCAGGTTTGCTGTCGTCCTGGAGTCCTCAGGCAGCTGCTTTTTGAAGGAGATGAGAAGGCAGGTGGCTAGGATAAAAAATTGTTATTACTGGTCTATGCATTAACTGCTAGAAAGAATGGAACAGGGAAGTGCCCTGGTTGGACAGGTGAGGCTCAGGTGTATCAGATACAACCAGATTTTAGTCGGTAGGTGTCCTTCATCTAGGAGAGTTGGTGTCAATGGTGAAGTCCCAGGAGGGGTGCAGGTGTTTGGTGTTATCTGGAGAGCACTTTGTGAGTTGGTCTCGGCCCAGGCAGCAGGAGTGACCTGTAAAAAAATGTTTGAAACTGACTGGGGTTAGCAAGGGTTCTGGAGACTGTTAGTTTTTTTTTTTTTTTTTTTTTTTTTTTTTTTTTTTACCAGACCTGATTTTGATACAGTAGTAGAACTTTTCCAGGAACCTGTAAGAGAACTGGGACAGATTTACAGCATAGCAAAACGCTATTGCTTTAAGTTAAAAGGTATGAACATTTTAGAAGACAATTAAAGGAAGTTGGGAACTCTGAACCTCTGAAGATACACCTGAAACCTGTTAATCCTGGACTATGAAGCCTGTGAAAGAATAGTACCTTAAATTGTCAAATGCATTAGACAGATCTGGGAAGGATAAATGATAAAAAAAAAAAAAACAACTTTTTTAGCTATACAGGCAATTCCAAGTCCTCTCCTTAGTCCTTGGAGAACACCAGTCTTAGAAGCAGTGCTTGCTGTTAGCTGCTGAGTACAAGAGACCCAAAGTTTCTCCTATGGGTTTGATGAAGAGATTGATTCCCCAAAAAGGCATCCAGGAAGCTGAAGAGGTGGAAGGCTGCTTTCTGCTGAATGGGTTGCTTTGTCAAACCCAGAGGCAAGTCCTGGAGGCAGAAGGTCTTCTGTCTTTTTGGAGGAGCTAAAGGGCGCTGCAAAAATTGACACATCTCTGTGTTAGAAGCTCTTGTTAAAATGCCATAATCTTAGATCTGTAAAGGCCCTTGAGACCTATTATTTAAACTGGACATATAAGCTAAATTTAGGCATGTATTCTATCCAATTAGTTACAGTTTTTCGTTAGTTTTATCAATGCTAGTAGATGCAAGACGATTAAAAATTATTTTAATAAGGGGGACTTGATTGGGGAGGGGGAGGGAAAGGGGAGGCGGCGGTGGGGAAGAGACAGAAATCTTTAATTAATTAATAAAGAAATAAATGAATTAAAAATATTTTAATAAGTCAAAGAATACTAGCATATGTGATTACCCTTACCAAAGATGGTGGACTAGCATATGTGGTTACCCTTACCAAAGATGGCAGTGAGGTTAAAATGGCAGCTACTCACATATTTGTATTTTTCCAGAGCTGCTGTAATCTGGAAGCGCATATGCACCCAGAAATATAAATCTACACACACAGTGATATTGTGGCCACATCATTCTAACAACTGACAAATAAAGCCCTTTTAGAGCAAACGCTGTAAGAGGAGGCAGGGGCAAAAGCCAGAAAAGCACAGCAAACAGCTTAGAGAAGCTGGGAGGGGGGCGGGGGATGGGGGAACAGTGAGGGAGCAGGCAGAAGCTTGTGGCAGAGTCCATGGGCTTTTGGAGCCTTATTTAAACGCAAACAGCAAGGAGGGGATGGGGGGGGGGTTGGAGCTGGTCGCACCTCTGGGTGCATCTTTGGAGCCCCACAGACTACAGGGGGCCGTGAATGAGCAGAAGAGAGGCAGAAGTACGGGGCAGGACAAACTGCTGGCCGCAAATGAGCAGAGGAAAAAAAATGAAAGGGGGGCGAGAGCACACATCTAGAAACCACAGGCTTCTGGAGCATTGTTTGATTTAAGTTAGATAGCCCCAATTTAAAAGGATTTTTGTAAAAGGCTGACCAAGGGCGTTTGAGTAATTGACTTAGAATCGCAAAAAAACAACTGTAAGAGCTTGCCTGTGTGACTCCAGCCTGTCACAGCGCCGAGACAAGTCTTCAGCCGAAAGTGGGGCAGCATGAGAAATGAGGACGTCTCCAAACACACTCAAATCTCATCTCAGCGGAAGCCCCTGGCTTTCGCCACTTGGATCAGGCTTTCGTGCGGGAACCCAAAAAGCAAATGAGTCACCCCAAACTTTACAGGGCAGGCACTTTAAAGAGGAACTTACCTAAAGCCGATCTTGCCTGGTGGAAGGGTGTTTTCGAGCATGCCCTTGGCTCGCAGGAAAAAAATGGACCCTGGAGAGATGGCTCAGTGGTTAAGAGTGCTGGCTGCTCTTCCAGAGGTCCTGAGTTCAATTCCCAGCAACCACATGGTGGCTCACAACTATCTGTAATGAGATCTGTGGCCCTCTTCTGGCCTGCAGGCATACATGGGGGCAGAATGTTGTATACATAATAAATAAATAAATTTTAAGAAAAAATGGACCCTTTCAGTGGGACCTCCATCTGTTAAGAAAAATCTTAATACGAGCTTCTAACACAGAGACATGACAGCTTTTGCAGCACTGTCTAGCTCCTGCAAGAAGACAGAAGACCTTCTACCCCAGGATGTTTGGTCAAAAGTGACACCCCAGCCCTCGGACACCCCTATATCCAAAGAGGCTGGAATGTAATATTGAGTTGGCAGTGTCACCCCAGCCTGCCAAGTGCTTGGACTCCAACTCCCAACCTGCCAGGCGCTGACTCCTACCCAGGGAGGGTCAGGCCCACTCCCACAGGGTATTTAGGCTTCCACTGGAAAAAGGAACATTTGGTTTTTGGTTTGCATGTGCGCTCCCTCAGTCTTCTCCTGCCATGCTCCAGGTCACCCAGGAGTGCTCCATTTATTAAACACGGGCATTTAATTTGGTCTAATCTGGTTTAGTTGGAGTTCTTTGTGTCGGCAGAATGGTTCGTATTAAGATTTTTCTTAACAGCCACATCATGCATAGATTACATGACCAAGCTGAGTATAGATTGCATAGGGCATAAGACCCTAGGTGACTAGGACCTGCACCATCAAAGCATGACAGGAAGAAGAGCCCATGTAAACCCGAAACCATGTGTTCCTTTTTCTGGTGAGAGCCTAAATAGCCTGTGTGAGTGGTCCTGACCCAAACCAGGGGAGGGGGTCAGCACTTGGCAGGCTGGGAGTTGGAGTCTGGGCTGGGGCAACTCACAGGCCAGGTAGACCCCATTTCAAATAAATGAATCAATCACAATTGTTTGTTGTGTATGTGTAGAAGCATGCATGTAGAAATCAGAGGACTTGTTTGGGAAAGTTGGTTCTCTCCTTTCATCCCATGGCTCCTGGGAACAGAACTCAGGTTTCCAGGCTTGGTAGCAAGCACTTTTGCCTGTTGAGCCATCTTTCTGGCTTTTAATTTTTGCTTTTAAAAATGATTTTAGATTTATAAGTGTTTTTGTCTGCATGTATGTATATGTACAATGTATGTACCTGGTTCCCATGGAGTTATGGGTGATATTGTTTTCCCTACTCTTGGCATCCATTTTGGAATGTTGGGTGGAAAGCTCCATTTCAAGACTCCTCCCCTGGGAGTTGCCGCAGTCTAGACTCCACTTCTGAGAAAGCCCACCAAACGGTGAGCCCCTCCCCAGAGAGCGTCAAGACCATTCCCACAGGCTAAACTGCCTCCCAAAGAACACACGGTCTCTCCAGTGTTCCTTTACCCTCTTCTGTGGTTTCCTGGAGGGCCTCCCAGACCTCTGGCATCCATTAAATCTGGGCCTTTCCTAATTCAGTTTGATTTGGTCTGATTTGGATTATTATGTTGGCAGAGGTTTGTTGGGCTGTAAAAACTTAACAAGTATGCAGTAAGAAAAAAATATTTGCTGAATCCTAACCCAGCCTGGGATAAAACTGAGGCCAGCTTGACCCTCAGCCACATATTGGCACTTAGAGGAACTTTTGCTAACCTGCATTGTCTTTTCTGTAGCCAAAAGGCTCTCTGCTTCCCTTCCTGATCAAACAGAAATACCATGGTGACACAACTGTGATATGGGAGTGTCATATATCAATCTGTTGATTTCATTGGTTAAGCAATAAAGAAACTCCTTGGCCCTGATAGGTTAAAACATAGGTGGGAGGATGCTGGGAGGAAGAGGAAGTGAGCTCAGACTTGACAGCTCTGCTGTCTGGAGCAGAGACCCAGGATGGACGTAGGCTAGAAGCTTCCCAGTAAGCGCACCTTGGGGTGCTTATACACATTATTAGGAATGGGCTAGTCCAGATATGAGAAGTAGCCTGTAAGGGCTAGAGTTAATGGGCCAAGCAGTCTTTAAATGAATACAGTTTGTGTGTTATTTCAGGCATAAGCTAGCAGGCAGCTGGGGTGCTGGGGACGCAGCCCCGCCGCACTTATTACTACACAACTGTGCCCTATTATTAAAAGTTCATATCCTGTCATGCTTGCTAACAGCCATTGAAACTATGTCAACAGGATGTACCAGACTTGCAGTTTTTACATTTATAAAACCCCTACTTGGCTGAGCTGTGATGGTGCGCACTCCAGAGACAGGCAGATCACTGAGTTCGAGGTCAACCTGGTTTCAATCAAAATTCCTAGAGAAAATTCTAGGACAGCCAGAGCTGCATAGGTGAGATCCTGTCTTAGAAAAGTCAACTAAGCAACAACCAATTAAAAAACAAAACAACAGCTGGGTGGTGGTGGCACTCACCTTTAATCTCAGCACTCAGAAGGCAGAGGCAGGTGGATCTCTGTGAGTTTGAGGCCAGCCTGATCTACAAGAGCTAGTGCCAGGACAGGCTCCAAAGCTACAGAGAAACCTTGTCTCGAAAAACTAAAAACAAACAAACAAACAAACAAAACAAAACAAAAAAAACCTAAGTGATTCAAAGAGGAAAATAAAATAACCCACTTGTTCACTCAGCTTGGGGCCACCTCTAGACTTGTAGTTACAAGAGTGCATGCCCCCAGCTGGGTTTTTGTGGCTCAATAAAAATTCCAGATTCAGGGCTGGAGAGATGACTCAGTGGTTAAGAGCATTGCCTGCTCTTCCAGAGGTCCTGAGTTCAATTCCCGGCAACCACATGGTGGCTCAACAACCATCTGTAATGAGGTCTGGTGCCCTCTTCTGGCCCGCAGACATACATACCGACAGAATATTGTATACATAATAAATATTTTGAAAAAAAAATTCCAGATTCATAGACTCATTCCATGGGGGGGAAGGGTGGGGTGGGAAGAGGGGAGTGGGAAAGGGATAGCTATGTAAAATGAGAAAGGACTGTATTAAAAAAAAACCATCATACACTGTAATAATTGTCAGGGCCTATTACAGAGGTCTGGCTTTCTTGGAATGCACCTTATAGGTTGGGCTTCAACATCCTAAGAGATCCACCTCCTTCTGCCTCCTGAGTGTTTGGATTAAAGGTGTGTACCAACGAAGGCTTCTACCATCCTTTAATTAAAACAGGGTCTCTGGATGACCTGTACGGAAGGCTGACTAGCCAAGGAATCCCAGGGATATGCCTATCTTTACCTACCTAGTGTGTTCCAAGTGTGGGTTCTGCAATTTAGCTAAAGTCCTAGTGCTTGCAGTCAAGTCAGCACTGTGTAACTGAACCATTTCTCCAGCCTTTAATTCAGTACCTTTATGAATCTAGTGTACCCTTTTCTTTGGGTATGATAGAACATCCAAAAAAATTCTCCTGAGCTCCTAAGTTACTCAATGCTCCAATAGCTGGGAAAGGAATGGGTGAGAACACAGTTAAAAATGGCAAGAAACCAGATGGGTTCTTATCAAGCCTATGAAAGTGGTTGGCCCCCTCTTCACTGGTATCTGACTGACTTGGTGAGACATGCTATGTTGTGAAGTATTAAGAAACAGTCAGGTACCATTGTACCTCAGTTGAAATGCTTCCCACTCCACTCTTCCCAAGTTTGTATATTTAAAATGTCTTCTTAAAATGTGTCTGAAACGTTTTGTAATGGCTGAATTTTTAAGATGGCGTAGTTATACAGTGCTAACTTGACTAGTATGTGGCACAGGCTCTATCCAGCACAGCAAACTAAAAAACCCCAAAAACCTACCTCAAAGTCAAATGCAAAGGGGTCATTACAAATATAGAATTATTCAGACTGTGTACATGTCATATTTGTGTTTACAGTAGGGTCTCATTCCAAAGATATCTCATATATGAAAGTAACTCCCTAGTCCCTGATGAACACTTCTTGTCCAATATTTAGCTAAGGGACATTATTCAAATAGAAATGGTCGAACCAATTAGTTTCCCAAAAGGCAAGAATATTTGATTTGGCTTTATATAGTTCAGACAGGGGTCTTTTATAGTCCAGGCTGGCCCCAAATTTAGTAGTTGAAGATGACCTTTAACTGGTCTTCCCCTTAAGTGGTAGGTTTAAGCATACCACAATACTTTGCCAATTTTTCTTTAAAAAAAAAAAAAAAAGTGGAGCAGGAAGGGATGGAACCAGAAAATAATATATATACCTGGAACTTTGGAGGCTGTGACAAAAGGTCATGGTCTGACTTAGAATGAATTAGAGTGAATTTAAGACCAGCCTGAGTTTAACAGGCTATGTTTCAATAAAAATCCAATGTGAGGAATATTTGAAATGCCCTTCTTTAGCAGTAATCCTTAAAGTATTCCAACTTTGGGGAAATTTCAATAGGTTTTGCAGAAGTCAAATGTATTTTTTCAGATATTGAAAATGAACAGATAAAATACTAAAGTGAATTTTCATACTAACTGAACCCCTCAAAATGGGAGTTTTCAGATTTAAAATCAAGACAGGCAGTAGTGATGCACACACAGGTGGTGCCTGTAATCCCAGCTAGGCAGACGAATCTCTGAGTTTGAGGCCAGCCTGATCTACAGAGGTAGTTCCAGGACAGACAGGGCTGTTACACAGAAAACCCAAAAAGAAAACAAAAAACCCAGAAATAAACCAAAAGCACCCCATAAACCCAATAACAAAAACCAAATGTTCAGCTGCTTAGACATTAACATGTTGGATCTATAAATGACCTTTTATAATGTTTATAATCATTTCCCTTAAAAAAAAAATTCAAGGGCCAGGAATGTGGCTCAGAAACTTGCCTATACATTGGAGGCCCTGTATTCCATCCCCAGCAATATGGGTGTGTACGTGTGTGTGGGGTGGGACTAGGCTTTAGATCTTAGAAACTATTTCAATAAATAAAAGAAAAACCAAAATTTAATTTATAAAGTTTTATTTTTGTATATGTGCTAGATCTTACGAACTGCGGACAATCTTTTATGTCAGTCTGTTGGCTTGTAAAAGGCTAAGAAGTATGTGAGATTTGGATGGTGAAATTTCCTTTTGGGAACCCCAATTCCAAAATTAAAAAAAAAATTGCACTCATTAGTGACTTTAAAATGTGGTTCACCTTTCCCCACTTACAACCGTAAGTTTAGAGGGCAAGTGCTACATACTTCTGCAAACACAAAATAATAGAAATACAATCGGCAGCAAGTTCTTAATACATTCAGCACTTCTGTAGTGATTTATCATACCAAAGCCTTATTTTCAATATGCAACACTCATGTAGGTGAGGGACCAAATCTGGTTGGGCCCTATGATGAAACCAGTACCAAGAATGGTTTTGTTGGTAACATAAAAGCTGGGGCAAAGGGGTACTGTTTTCCTTTATCAGCAGTCTGTATGTCCTCGTACCTTCAAACTAGAAATCAAAGCTGGGCACTTATCACAAAAAGGCAATTTTCTAAAATTCTAAATAAGGCAGGATATAGCCACCAAATTAACCACAAAATTTGACAAAGTAAAATAGTCCATGGGAGAACATAACCTGGAAAAATACTAATAAAAACCCAAAGAACTATTCCAAACTAGTCACCTGAATATGCCCAGACTGTTGCTTTCCTTTAAAAAGGTCAAAATAATTCAAAATCCTCCTCATCTTTTTAAGCAATATGAGGATTAAAGACTTACATTGTTATTGTTAATCAAAGTTAATCATGAAAATAGAAAACATTTGAATAATTCTAGGTCTGTATAATTATAGCTGAGACAAAAAAGCTGGGAAATCATCACTGAGAAAATCAATAAAAAGAAATAAAGTCCAAATATGATTATGTTTGTATTTCTGCCTCTGTGATGGTGAACATGAGAAGTCAGTTGGTGGAGGGTTTAGAAACAGCAGCAATATGGTGTTTACCAAGTTGTACACGGAAATACTTAGATCCAAAGGTGCAACACCCCAATTCACACAGTTTCACAACTAAAATCTCTTCAGTCTTTACGTTAACAGATTCTACTGTCTTCAATAGAATAATCATGCCATTTAAAAACATGGGAGTATTTCAAAGAAGACTAGTGATCTGCAACAAACATTTAAAGGAGGAAACATATGGCTCAAAAGAATCAGTTGAGAGAATCAAATAATTTTTAGGCACTTTAAGACTTGAAATTTAAAATGTGCCATTTATGTTTTAAAGACCTCAAAATCACCACTAAGTTGCTCTTACAATAACATGCATCTTAAAATTTTCGGTTATACATTAATGCTTAAAGAGTTAAACATAGAAAATAATTTTCATCAACAAAAAATAACTCTGTTCAGTTTCCCTAACTCATGGTCACAACACAGACTGACTCTTCCTCAAATGGAGGGAAACATGACTCATAAGCCCTCACTAGGAACTGGTGGACTTATACACTCAAAGCAACTAATGGGGAGGGGGAAATCCCTCCAAAACTAAAAATTCACAGCCTTTGAAAATGTCAAGTTTTCTCTTATCTAGGAAGTCACTAAGTTTTATGTATTTCATAATTTCATTAAGGAGCAGAAAATGTCAAGGTTGTCTGTCAGATGGTAAGATAATATAACTAGTACCAGTAACTCGTCCAAACAAAACTAACGTACTTCACTATATGAGAAACTGAAAACTTCCAGTTGGAAAGGCAAACACTGTATACAACACCTTTGCTCAAAGTTCAATTCAGGCTGGAGGTACAGCTCAGTGGCAGAGCACTTGCCTGGAGTGCTTGAGGCCCTGGATCCCTAGCTCCACAAAAACCAAAACAAAAGCAAATTCTGATGTAAACAGAATCTACAGTAGAGTCAAAAGCTGCTAAAATTACAAGAAGCCTAGAGGCAGGACTGGAATACTGCGAATAAGATACCCGAAGCTTTATCTTAAATACTGCCCCTTTAAATCACAAAATAAGATAAATGCTCAATTTTGCATCTGCTTTGAACAGATGTCAACTATAGCCTTTCAACATTTTTCTATCAACTGAAATGTAAAAAATACAACCAAGCTTGTGCTCATTAAATACACAGGTATATAAAAAAATACAAAAAGTACAAGATTGTTAGAGGAACTTCTACAACATCAACATCCTGCTCTCCAAGTCTTTTTTAGTAAAGAGCCAATCCTTCTGTGCACAAAATATGCAGGAGAGAGAGAGAGAGAGAGAGAGAGAGAGAGAGAGAGAGAGAGAGAGAGAGAGAGAGAGAGAGAGAGAGAGAGAGAAGGTACCAAAACCCCCAAACACACCACAGGACAAAAAGTTCTTCTTAAATCAAATTCTATTTGCGAATTCAGCAAAATAATTTCTATAAAATAAAACAGCAAAATATTTAAATAGGGCGGGTTGTATCTTTTTGCAGGGGTATTTGGTTTTAGACAGTTTCCAAAAATTACACACATTCAAGTCACCAATTCTCTTTAAAATACAGTATTAACTGATGAATTCAAATTTTATTCTAAAATTGTGATACTTCAATTATATTAATGACCAGTAATTTTTTTATTTTTAAATTAGACCCTGCTTTGAACGTTAAAATTTTTGGAATGGAACAGGAGCTAGGACAATTCTTGCTTTCAAGTAAAATTATGACTGAGCAGAGAATCAGTCAGACATCTTGGTGCAGAGGTACTGAAAAGACTGTGGGGTTCTGACTTCTGAATCACTGGGGTCCAGCAGAGGACAGTTTGAGAAGAGTCACTTAGTAAGCTCTACCAAAGAACAAAACAAGCACACCAGATACAGTCTTCTACTAGGCTCCAGCCAGCATTCTGGCATAGCAAATTTTTGCATTTTTGTTTTAAACCTTCCAAAATTCCCACCACTAAATTGATAAATTTGTGTTCTTTATTCCACCCAGAGTTCTGCACTGTCAAACATGAGAAGGAACACATGTGCAATTGAGAACTGCCTGCTTACCACAGTTCTCCCCTCAGCCTGTATTTTATAGTCTAGGGTTTAAGAAGGAAAGCTCCAGGCAATGCAGTCTCCATGTCAGGATAACTGCAGTCATTATGGTAATATTTCCTCATTGGCTACACTAACTTGTGTGAAGCCATGCTAAATGTTACAGCATATCTATAGCTTCAAAGTGATTAACCTAACATCAGAATAAAAAGGCAATGAAAAAGATCTAGAAACATAGTACATCACCAATTTTCCACATCAACCAAATAATTAAAAGGTAACCAGCTTTACATTGCTCATAGTAAAATTGATTCCAGTGGCAAAGAATGAACACGAAAACTATTGGTGTGACATGAATGGGCTGTTTTGTTGCTGTTAACTTTTGTTTTTGTAAAGGAGGTGATCCAACTGCCACAAGGTAGGCAACACTGGCTGCAGAGTGCAGTGGGTATAACAAGAAAATGAATGTAGTTTTTGTAGATCTGTGAGTCTCATCAAGGAAAAGAAAAGTTTCTTAAGAATTAACAGTCAAACATTAATATACTATATACACCTTTGCCATTTACACATTAGCATCAGGCCATTTATTACAAAACACTATACACTTTCCACTGCAGGCGGGTTATATATTGACAGCATATTTCTGCAGATAAGACAGTGAATACACTCTCCAATCCATGTTGATTAGGAATAGTTTTTCTAGTTTTAAATATTAGCCAGACACAGAAAAAAGTTGGACTGTAAGGCCTGGGTGCACAGTCTTGGTGGAACCAGTTAATATGTGCATTTCACTGATCCTTGGTTTGAGGTGGGGACACTTCTTCACTGCCTTCATAATTTTCTTGTGCTCGTTGGCCAGTTCTCTGAGGGTTATTCATGTGATGTGCTGCTGGGCCTGTATATGGCTGTCCATGCACATGGTTATTCTGAAAGGGAAAAAAAAATCTGTGCATTACAACTTTTCCATGGCTGGATCAGACTATGTATCAATTATACAGAGGATGAGAGGTTGGTTCCCAGCACCCATGCTAGGTGGCTTATAACTGGCATAAAACTCCAGTTATAAGATCTGACACACCTGAGTCTCTGCAACTGATACTCCCTGGTATATATGCACAATACCATAATTAAACGTGGTAAAATAAATCTAGGAAGAACCCAACCTTTCCAATAGCAAGCACACTTTAAAACCACGAGTTGAAATTGTTGAGAATGTAAACACGTATCTTATTCTTAGGACTTAACATTTAAATACACCTGCCTGATAATGGAAACTGGTGGAAAAAGAAAAACTTTATGGGCAAATACAAACCTCAGGACCCTAAAGATCAAATGACTTGGTTAAGTCTGAAACAATATTTGTCCTAAGTGATTTTTAGTGTCAAATACATAAATTTAGGGACTAGAGACAGCTCAAAAAATTAAATTCTATTATTAGTCTATGTGTAGGTATGTATATTATAATACATATGGGAAGGTCAGAGGATAGATAGCTTGAAGGAATTCTTTTCTCCTTCTACTTTAACAGTCCTAGGTACTGAACTCAGGTGGGACTTGTATGACAAGCGCCTTTACCCACTGACTCTTTTGCAGATAAACCTGATTGTCTATGAAATTGCTTATGCAGACAGATTTTGTCTTTCGAGACAGGGTTTCTCTGTAGCTTTGGAGCCTGTCCTGGAACCACTCTGTAGACCATGCTGCCTTGAGCTCACAGAGATCCTCCTGTGCTGGGATTAAAGGTATATGCCACCACAGCCCAGCTGCAGACAGAATTATTAGTTAATGCTACTGAAATCACAACAAGGTTGAAGAAAAAGTAACTAGGTTAGATTAGCTTTCTTAGGGCTGATCAAAGTAACCTCTGTGCTGGTTCTCTAAATTGTTTTTTAAGGATAGGGACTAGTGGTGTATGTAGCTCTGGCTGCCTTGAAACTGACTATGTTACTTTGCCTGGTGACGCAAGCCTTTAATTTCAGCACTCAGGAGTAGAGGCAGGCGATGTCTGAGTTACAGGACAGTCTTGTCTATAGAGCAAATTCTGGGACAGCCAGGGCTACACACAGAAACCCATCCTTGAAAAACAAAAATAATTAAAAAAAAAAAAAAAGGAGAAACTCATCGTGTCAACCAGGTTATCTCTGCCTCTCCCAGTGCTGGAATTAATGTGTGTCACAGCAACTGTTCTTTCATCTTTTTAAATGTCTGAATCTGACAGGGTTGAGGTTTTCTTTACAACTCCATAAGCCAATTTAAGATTTTAGGCTTTGCTGGGCGGTGGTGGTGCACGCCTTTAATCCCAGCACTCGGGAAGCAGAGGCAGATGGATCTCTGAGTTCGAGACCAGCCTGGTCTACAAGAGCTAGTTCCAGGACAGGCTCCAAAACCACAGAGAAACCAA
>NW_026068001.1:6502559-6642170 GCF_014885135.2 Alexandromys fortis
ATTTGATTTTGTCACATCTACGTTTTAGGAATGTTCCCATTTAGGATATTATTTCTCTACTTTTGTAATTTTTTAAAAAATATTAACTTATTATGTATATAGTATTCTGTCTGCTTGTATGCCTGCAGGCCAGAAGAGGGCACCATATATCATAACAGATGGTTGTGAGCCACCATGTGGTTGCTGGGAATTGAACTCAGGACCTTTGGAAGAGCAGGCAGTGCTCTTAACCTCTGAGTCATCTCTCCAGCCCCCTACTTTTGTGATTTTACAGATATAATCACCTGTAGAAATATGTCAAATTCCCCATAATTTCTACTGTCAATGAAATCCCAGGCTAATTAAGGAACATTATTTAACTGCCATCTGTGTTTTCAGAATCCACTTATAGACTTAGCCTAACAAGTGTTATCATAATCCTTCATACTAAGCAATGATTATTATGCTGAGAAGAATCATGCAGTTTTACTCACTCTATACTAGTACAAGACATATATATTTGGTAAGGGAACGACATTACTGGGGCAAGTTAAATTTGCACCATGACCACATTACAACCATTCTTCTGATCATGTACCCAGAGTTAGTTCAGATAATCTGAGTTTAGTCATGGAAAAGCCATCCTTTACAACTAAGCATGAAATTGGTTTTAGAGCAGTGGTTCTCAATCTGTGGGTTGCAACCCCTGGGGGTGGTCTGAATGACCCTCTCACAGGGGTCACATATCAGATATTTTACATTACAATTCATAATAGTAGCAAAATTATAGTTATAAAGTAGCAACGACAATAATTTTATGGTTGTCGGTCACCACAACACAAGGAACTATACTAAAGGGTTGCAGCATTAGAAAGGTTGAGAACCACTGTAGAGATTATTAACCCCACTATCTTGATTCCTGCTTACCTGCTGATATTGAGATCCAGGGGAATGGGGGTATAATGGGGCATCTTCTGGTGGAGGTGATTCATGCTCATCTGGGGCATCTTGGTCATCTGGTTCCTAATTTTAAAGAAAAAGAATTATGCAAGCAACATCAAACTCACTTCCAACTCTGTTGACATAGTAACAACTTTTAAAAACTGTTTATAACTTCTGCAATCTAAGGTTCAGGGACCCTCCCCAGTCACTGAGGGGGTGGAATAATATAAAGAGTCAGAGGAACAGGATGTCTGTTGTGAGGCTCCATCTCCTATAAATGCCAGGGAAGCCACACACATGGCTGTCTAAACAAGGACATCCATAGATGTTAACATGGAAGGAGGAAAGTTCATGAGATTTTATATAGGTAAACAAGGAATGCTGAAAGCAGGAAAATTATATCCCCTAGGGAACAATCCCCTAATTATGTATCTAAAACCAAATGGTCATTCCTAATGTAATAAACATGTAAGTAACTTTATACACAACTGAACACGTTATTTATACATTAAGAATATACATATATACAACATTTAAAGAAAAAGAAGCCATGAATCAAAGACAGAGCAAGGGGATGTGTGGGAATCAACTAAAAAGGGGGGAATAATGTGGCTATATTTTAATTTGAAAAAAAAAATTGATCTCCACATGTGCTATGGTTCATATTCACACACATACAGAGTAAATGAGTGATGTTAAAGGCAAAAGGGAATGGAGCTAGAGAGATGAGTCAGAGTAAAGAGCACTTGCTTCAAATTCAAATCTTTTTTTTTTTTTTTTTTTTGGTATTTTTTCGAGACAGGGTTTCTCTGCAGCTTTAGAGGCCATCCTGGAACTAGCTCTTGTAGATCAGGCTGGTCTTGAACTCACAGAGATCTGCCTATCTCTGCCTCCCAAGTGATGGGATTAAAGGTATGTGCCACCACTGCCCAGCCAGTTCAAGTATTTTTTTTTAATTTTATTTTATTTATTTTTTTTATTTTTTTGTTTTTTTGAGACAGGGTTTCTCTGTTTAACAGTCCTGGCTGCCCAGGAACTTGCTTTGTAGACCAGGCTGACCTCAAACTCACAGAGATCCAACTGTCTCTGCCTCCCAAGTGCTGAGATTAAAGGCACGCAATACCACTGCCCGGCCAAAGTTCAAGTTAATATGCAAATGGCAGTTCACAATAATTTGTTGAACTGCAATTTCAGGGAATCCAATATCCTCTTTTCTGGCCTCCATGGACACCAAGAAGGCACATGGTGCAGACATATATACAGACAAAACACTCATACACATAAAGATTTAAAAAACAATTAAAATTTGTAATTTGGATTCTCTTAGAAGAATGAGGTTATAGCACTGTAATTTTCCAGAGGGAGGCATCCTGATTAACTTATCACTAAATATTAAAGCAAGTACAACTTTAGCAAAACCTTTAAGAAACAACACTTTCATTAATACACAACCAGTGGCCTAATAAAGAATTACTTTGCTTTCTTCCATTTCTATCTCTTGTAGACTGGTGGCTTTCTTTACCTCCTCAGGACAGAGTTCACAAGCTTTTGCAAGTGTCATTCTAGCACTATGTGATCTTTCCAAAAAATAGCCATTTGATGTTTCATTGCTTTGTACTGGGGGAGACCAATTGTTATAAGTATATTGAGGATTGCCAGTGTATGGTCTTCTTTCGAGTTCATCTCCAAGCCATTCTACTGCCCAGGTCCATTTCCTTTTAAGATCTCCATTGCCCTTTAAAAGTAAAACCATATATACACTTAAGATGATTTGGAATATCTCAAAGAAAATTTAAAATGACAACCACCCCCACAAATTCAGGATTGTTCCCCCCTTGAAATAAAGACTTGCTATGTAGCTCAGGCGGTTGTTGAACCTGTTGTCCTCCTGCCTTAGCCTTGAATATTGATTTTATAGATGTATACCCACCAGTCCTGGGTTAAAACAAGATCTTAATGTCATTTTTGCTTATTGTTTGTGGTACTGGGGATTTAACTCCAAGGCTTTTTATATTCTGGGTAAGTAGTATACCACAGAGCTATATATAGCCTTAGCCTTTAAAATAGGATCTTTAACTCTGATTCAAATTTCTATGAAATTACAAGAAAATACCCTCACCTGCAGGATTTGGTAAGCAACAGGACAACTGCTAAAGAGAGCTACCATACATTTTATACACTGGTATGCTCTTTTTTGATAGTGATTCTTAGAACGCTGGATTGTGTCAAACAGCCCATCTCGATCATCTGGAATTCCTTTAAGGGCATTATGAATTCTGAAAAACAATCAGAAGATAAAAACTTCTAAAATCTAAGAGAAGCTAACATTTATTGAGTGCTATTACATGTCACCCAGTAAATGCCTGTGAGTTCAGTTGTTTCATACTGGACAGCAAATATTATTAAACCTTGGAGAAGATGACAAAATAAACAGCTTGCCTAGGGCCATACAGTTGCCAACCAATCTGACTCAAGTCTGTGCATTTAAATTTACTTGTTCAAATTGCCCTTCTTATGAAGTTTAAATACATTACCAGAAGCAAAGTCAAACACTCAAGAATAACACAAACTTAAAAAAAGTTAAGAAACAAGTTCACAAACTTTGTAGTTGAGAATAATCTGATTTTTGTCTGTTTTTTGAGAAAGGGTCTCATTATGAAACAAAAAATGGCTTTGACCTCTCAATCTGACTGTCACAGTCTCTCAACTACTGAGATTATATGCTTGTAACACCATGCCCAGTGCCTGTTTTTTTTTTGTGTGTGTGTTAGACATTACCTGCCAATAAACAAGATGACATACCTGTAAGACTAAGTAATCATTTAGCCATAAAAAGGAAATAAAATACCAATATATGCTATAATGGTAAATGAACCTTGCAAACATTACACTGAAGGAAAATAACTGCTAAAGGAAAAGAAGCTAAATGTTGTACTTACATTTTGGCAAAATGATAGGAAAAGGCAAACTCACAGAAGAAAGGAGATTTAAATGATTGTCAGGATGGGAAAGGAACAAGAATGTCTAAATGGCTACAGGCTTCTTGCTGTTTGATCTAAGATACTACATATAAATCCTACTTCTCAATTTTTTTTTTTTTTGAGGGGGAGTGGTGCTGAGGGTGAGGACCGGTGCAACCCATGTTAGATAAGCTCTCTGTCACCTAAACCACCCCCAATCCTTACCTTCATTTTTGCAAACTTATATAAAGTGCTAAAATATTACTTTCCACTAATATCAATAGTTTTCCAGATACCATCTTTAAACAGTATTAGCTTGATGTCGCTTCCTCATGTCTAACAAAGCAGGACACATGGGAAGACATTACGACAAAACTTCCTTCTTCCTGGTTTTTCTCAAAACAGGGTTTTTCTGTGCAGCCTTGGCTGTCCTTTGTAGACCAGGCTGGCCTCGAACTTACAGCGATTCACCTTTCTCTATGAGATGATTTTCAAGCTTGAGTTAAAAAATGACTACTTTCTTTCTCACAGTTAATCCATCCAACTTGGTTTCATATTTTATGCTAAAAAGAGAATTTGGTATGTTTAACTAGAAAGCTACAAATTCTTTTCTATTTTTTGAGAAAGGATCTTGCTATGTAGTCTCCGCTGGCTCAGAACTCAAAGGGATCTGCCTGCCTCTGCACTAGAATGCTGGAATTAAAAATTCATATATGCCATTACTCCCTAAAAGCTATAATCTCTTACACTGTTTTAAGAAGGAAAATACTAGAAGCTAAACTACATTAAAATTTATCTCAGGAGTGAAGTATCAATAGTGACAGCTTTGAACATTTTGCCTCCAAGAAAACAGAAACTTTGCTTACTGCTATTTTTATAACAGTAATTGGAAACATATAATGCTAAAAAGATAATTTGATAGTTTGAATCTGTAAATTCTGGCATTTGCAATCTTCCACTAAGACTAAACATTGGCATTAAAAAAAAAGGTTTAAATTATTTTATGTGTAGATGTAGGAGTGCTTTTCCTGCATTGTATATATATGCGCCTGGTGCCTTTAGCAGTCAGAAGAGGGTTGTCAGTTACATACAGAGGGTTTTGAATCACTATGTGGGTGTTAGGAACCAAATATGAGTCACCTCAAAAAGATGGCCAAGCCATTCTACAACCCCAAGAATAGGTAATCTTAAAAATCAGTATTTAAAGTGCTTTGTTAGCTATCTGTGATCATGAATAGTGGCAAATAATTCGAGTTGCCCAGAACTAGCACTTTCCTAGCAGAGGTTGAATAAAGTGACTCCGCCTTGTTTCCCCTTCTAACTCTGAACAAGTATTTGCTTTTGCTGTTTAAATGGTATACCAGCATAGCACTGAAGTGCAGTCTAGTGTTCCTAAGCTGTGATGCATCTTACAGAAAATGTGTACTAAAGAAGCTCACATCGGGTGTGAGGTGTAAGCTACTGGCTGTAAATTCAACGTTAATGAGTTAGCAGTAATCTATTAAGATAACCAATATATTTCCGTGTGTGCATGCATGCATACCTGCCAGTGGATAGCTGGAGAGAACTGGTTTTCTTTTCTTTCTGGTGTTTTGAGACAGGGTTTCTCTGTAGTTTTGGAGCCTGTCCTGGAACTAGCTGTTGTAGACCAGGATGGCCTCAAACTCAGAGATCTGTCTGTCTACCTCCTGAGTGCTGAGATCAAGGGCATGCACCACCACCGCCCAGCAAGAACTGGTTTTCTTTTAATCATGTGGGACTAAACACAGGTCATCAGGCAGAAGCCAAGTACCCTCACCTACTGAGTTATTTTGTTGCTCCACCTACGAACTCTCTCTCTCTTTTTTGTTTAAGACAAGGCCTCCCTACAGCCCTGGTTAGTTTGGAACTCAGAAATCTGCCTGCCTCAGCCTCCCAAGTGCCGGGATTAAAGATCTGTATTCTCTGTGCCCTCCTCACCTAAGGACTACCTTTGTGTCATGAGGTTAGTTCTAAAACTAATGTAATCTAAAACTAAAATAATTATTAGGCTTAAATGAATTCACATGTATACAAAAGTCTATTGATGGTTTTCTTTAAGTAAAAAACAATTCAATTGAATCATGTTTAAACTATTTTTACCTGTGAGTCTGCCAGGAGTCCTCAATCAGTAAGATTTGTAAAAGCAGATCCAAATAGGGTCGGAGTTCATAAGTATAGGAATATGCAACCTAGAAATAGGTAAGACACAGTGAATAATGGATAAATGGGTAACAAATCAAGTCATAGAGATTTAGCAATGGTTATAGTTTCTTAACCTGCCAAAGAAGTTCACTGAGGACGGTAGATGAGAACTGAGGATTCTCCCAGCAGCAAAAGCGAAGCAATTTGACGGTCTCATCAGAGTTACTGCAGTCTTCAATAATTTTCTTCACATAACTTGTTCTCACAAATAAAATATCTACCACATTTTGCTGAATTGGCATTATAGGTTGTGATAAATTAGGATCACCAAAAGGATTTGGAAGAGAAGGATTACCTACAATACAGATTTGTCACCAATGAACAACCAATAAGCTTCTCCACAATAACAATGTAGACATCTAAGAAAATAGCCTGTTTTAGAAAATGAGCTGCAAAAGTCAAGTTTCCTAAGCATAATGAAGAAACGTAGACTATGCTACAATGATTAGGTATACTAACATGAAAAATTTTAGAAATTTAATGCAGTAGAAAGCAGAAAAAGATTCATATTAATGTGAAAGAAAGTACAGAACTTGTAAATACTATAAAATGTCATAAGCACGGACCTTCCTTCACATCCTTACTTTGTATTTATCTTTGGTATTATATTTAATTTAGTTCTAGATCTGACCCAGAGTATTCAAAACTATTGCCAAGGATACATTACCATTGATAGAAGACTGCATTCTTGAGGAGACATTGCAACAGCGGATTAGCTGTGACACTACTGAGTATAATTTGCCTAATTCAGCATACTGATATTTAATCGGAGGACCAGGACCTTCATCTAAGGACACAAGCATAAAGGTAGCAGGCACACTCAGTTTCAGCAGCTGTGTCTTCTCTGCCACTCCTGCAGTCAAAAGAGAGACAGGAAACAGGCAGGAGAAAATGGGGAAGAAAAACATTAGGATAGAAAGAACTTTGTACCTGGGCGGTGGTGGCATATGCCTTTAATCCCAGCACTTGGGAGGCAGAGGCAGGCGGATCTCTGTGAGTTCGAGGCCAGCCTGGTCTACAAGAGCTAGTGCCAGGACAGGCACCAAAAGCTACGGAGAAACCCTGTCTCGAAAATCAAAAAAAAAAAAAAAAAAGAAAGAAAGAAAGAAAGAAAGAGAAAGCTTTGTGAACAAAATCAGCAGTTATTAGCCAGCTTGCTCTGTAGCTTCCATGTCTCAACCTTTTTAGGCTGGAATTACAGGCAAACCATCATATTCCACTCAGCATATACTTGAGTTGTAAGGATTTGAACTCCTGTACAAGCACTTTAACTGCTGAGCCACCTTTCTAACCCTGGTCTATCAACTTTCAGTTACTATGTAGACCAGGTTGGCCTCAAATTCAGAGATCTACTTGCATCTGGTATTATGCCTAACCCTTGCCTATCACTTTATAATCAGGAACACATTGTTCTTACTTGAATTCAGACTTATTTAACTATGGTAAGAAATTTACCACTTTAGAAGTTTCTATACAAAACAGTGATTATGCTGGGCGGTGGTGGTGCATGCCTTTAATCCCAGCACTTGGAAGAACTGGAATTTGCCTCTGTCGACCTCAGAGATCCGCCTGCCTCTGCCTCCTGGGATTAAAAATGCGTGCCACCACCGACCAGCTGGCAAATTTTATAATTTTAAATATTACAGGACATATATATTAAAATAAACACCAAAATAACACAAAAATTATTTGTGCTTTTTGGGGGGGGGCATCTCATTGTCATTCTGGTTGGTCTAGAACTCACCACTCACTATTAGGGAGACTGACCTCAAACTCACAGATCACTCTGCCTCCCTAGTGCTAAAAATTAAAGGTGTGTCCCCACCCTTCAGTGTTAGAATGTCCATATTTGTGATAGACAAGTTTTCTCCCCCATCCAATCTTTTGCAACAAATAATGGTAGAAGAAAATTGAGCACAATATTTAGGTACAGTTCTAGTAGTAACTGAACAGGAATAAACAGATATTAGAAAGAGCAAGTTACTTTGAGGAGAGCTGTCAAACGAGGCAGCCCTGTTCCAAGGAATTCAACACCCTCATACAGACAGATATGCATGTAAAACACCAATGTATATAAAATAATAAAGCAAACAGATGCAGTATCATCGATTAAGGAGGCAAAACTTTAATAGAGTTTCAGTGTGTTTACCAGAGGTATTTAAAAAAAAAGCACACAGGGGAAAAGGTTTGATACAAAGAAAAAAAATCCTTATTTCATCATTTGACCTTTTGAATGACTTATCATTTAACATAATATTTTAACAGAGATTATGAAAATTTCACTTCTTACCTAAATTGGCATACATTACAAACAAGTTGAAATACTGCTGTAAATGACGACCATGTTCTGAAACTTCCCTCCTTAAGAGATTTAGTACTGCTCTTAATAAGTGGTCACTTAAGCTTAAGTTGTCATAAGCCTATAAAGGAGAAAACACAAGGTAATAAGGCGTGTGCCATCACCAACTGGCGATAATTATATTCTTATAAAAAGGGGACATGTATGCATATGTTGAACACAAAAATACTTTTTTGGAAAAACTGATTACATGAATTCTATCTATCCTGCCTATCACCACTAGACTGATCCAAGGCCATGTGTATGCTAATGCTAGAGAAGAACTTTGCCACTGAGCTATATCCCAAGATCTCTTCTTACTAATAGATAATGGTCTAAACTAAATTGGACCAAGCTGGCTTTTGAATTTGCAATCCTCTAGCTTTAGCTTCCAAAGGGGTTGAGATTTTAGGCTTGTGCCACAAACTATTAAAAGGATCTGATTCTTGGTAAAGGGAATGAAAATCTCAAGTAGGTTTCCTATTTTTTTTTCTTTTTCATTTTATTAATTTTGTTTTGAGATAGAGTCTCAATATGTAGAACCCAGGTTGGCTTTCAATTCTCAATCCCCCTGCCTCAGCTAACCAAGATTTATAGGCACGTGCCACCACACTCAGCTTTTGAGTTAATTATAGATTTTTCACTTTGCTGCAATTTAAAAAAAGTTCATTAAAAAAATCCACCAAAATGAAGTAGATAGGAAAATCTCACATGGAAGCACTATTTTGTAAGCTAATTAAAAAATAGGGCTGGTGAGACGACTCAATGGGTAAAGGAGCTTACCACCCAAAAGTTTGATTCCTAGTACCCATATGGTGGAAGGAGAGAACTGACTCTCACACATTATCCTTTGGCCTCTACACTTTGTGCTGTGGCGCATGCACAATATCCCATACATAATAAATGTTTAAAAAGCATACACATACATACACATAAAAACTTATAACTTTACAAAAATTCCCTTCTGTGCTAGGGATGGAAATTAGAGCACCAGAGTATATTTTAGGAACGCTCTCTACCACCAAATCGTATCCCAGGCTACCCATATTTTTTTAAAGGGCAAATAATCATTGCTGTTTTTTATCTAGTAATTTTAATGGAATTCAGGATCAGGCTTTGTTACTTTGGTAAACATTAAAAAAGAAGCATTCAAGTTTCTCTCTTTAACTTCAGGAAAACACATTTGGGGGTGGGTAATACACAAATAATTATAAACAAAGGGACAATTACCTGACTAGAAGGTCCAGGAGATGCAAAAGGTGAAGGACAAGGCCCATCTTGCAAGGAAAAATGCGCAATAAAGACTATAAGTTTAGCAAATGCACCTCTCACTTCTGCACTAGGGCATTCCAAAAGGTATTCAGAAAAACGATTTGAAACATTAAAAAGGACATTGTGAGCAAACCAAAATCGCACATTCTTGCTGTGACGAAGGAGAATACACAATGCATCATACCTAAAACAAAACAAACCACAACTATAAATTCAGTTCACTTTTCTTACAGTAAAGGGATGGATCACTAGGAAACAAAAGACCACAAACATCCTTTTTTCACTGAAGGCAGCAGCAATAATGACTACTTCTAGTATTAACATTAAAATGACTGATACGGAGCTGAGCATGCATGATGGATGATACACGCCTTTAATCTCAGTTGGATCTGAGTTCTAGGCTAGTTTGGTCTACAGGCGTTCTAGTTAGCTAGATCTACACAGAAATCTTGTGGGTGTTGGGGATAGAGACATGACTACTATATGACTTGGCCTAATCTCATGGAATTATAAAATTGGTGAAAGCTTGCATTGGTTACTAAAAAACCATTAATAGCCAGGTGGCAATGGTTGGTTACTGGTCTACAGAGTTTCAGGACAGGACAGAGAGAGCTACACATAGAAACCTTGTCTCAAAACCCAACAAAACAAAACAAAAAAAAAAAACCCAAAACCAAAAACCAAAACACATTATTAAATGATGACAAAATCCCTTCTTTCCTTGTTGAACTCTCTTCTGGATAAGTAAAAAAAAAAAATTATATTGATTTAGTGTGTATAACTTAAAGGACTATTTGCAAGAATAGGCTCTCCCCTTCCACTATGTGGGTTCTGGGGATCAAACTCAGTTTTGTCAGGTTTGGTGGTTAAGAGCTTTTACCCACTGAAACATCACTGGCCCTTAATAAGGAACAATTGCTAAGTAGATATAGCTGGTCAGTAGTGGTACATGCCTTTAGTTCCAGAACTCAGGAGGAAGAGGCAGATGGATAGCTGAGTTTGAGGCCAGCCTGGTCTACAAAGCAAGTTCCAGGATAGACAGGGTTACTAGAGAAACGCTATCTGGGGAAAACAAAAAAATCAAAAAACCCCAGAAACCAAAACAAAAAAAAAAAACCAAGGCATTATGATGGTATCTATATTTTTTAACATTTTTTTTACGCTTAAACTTATGTAAAGTATTTTAGTGTGATTTCTCTCATTATGATTACATTTTTTTAAAAAAAATTCTGCCTTTTAGATTTGAAACAATGATCTTAGGGTTCTGAAAAAAATAAAACACTCTACTAAAGAACTCCACCAAATTTTAAATAGGAATAAAAAACCAAAACAAGGTACCAATCACTGGCAGAGCCACGAACTATTTTCTTTGTGTGAAATCCTGTAGTAAAGAGGAACCTAGCAGCAAGCTGAATACTAATCATAGTGATTTCTTCTGCTTCAGGAGACAGGTGATCTTGCCCTAAAAAACAAAAACAAACACATACACACATATTTTTAAAAACAATCAAAACTTCTGTTCAAGCCCCATTTTTAAACAAACTTATACTGTGTTCTCAAATTTATTAAAATAATAAATAGAACTCTTCTCAGATTACTTATAAAATTTTTTTTTAAAGANAGGGCGCCAGATCTCATTACAGATGGTTGTGAGCCACCATGTGGTTGCTGGGAATTGAACTCAGGACCTCTGGAAGAGCAGCCAGTGCTCTTAACCACTGAGCCATCTCTCCAGCCCACTTATAAAATTCTTATACCTGAATTTAGCACAAACAAAAAAAGCCAGCCATGCTGTATCACTTTAATCCCAGTACTCAGGAGGTAGAGGCAGGCAGATTTCTGTGAGTACAAGGCCATTCTGGTCAACAAAGTGAATTCTAGAACAGCCAGGATTGTTACACAGAGAAACCCCATCTCAAAAAAAAAGCCCAGAACCAAACCCAAAAAACCAAACACCTCCCCTCAACCCAAAATCAACCAACCAAACAAAACCCAAGGCAGTGTTCCAACTACCATACACAAGGCCCTGGGTTCAAATCCCAGCATCACATTGAAACACATGGATCTCTGACAGGCTCCAAAGCTACAGAGAAACCCTGTCTTGGGGAGGGGTGGTAGGTAGGGGGTAGGTGAAGCAAAGCTTATTCCTATCAATAAATAAGAATTACTCTATGCTGTAAGAAGCTACCTTGACACTTACCTGGAGGAGGGTTTAAGTAAACACCATTACATGTAAGTAGTTTTTTCATAAACTGAAAGTATTCCAAACTGTACTGCATTCGGTTGTGCATGAACTGTACATTCTGCTTCCGTACACTTCTCTCAATGGCTGATGGCATAACAATCTGATGGGGCCTTGTGGCGATAGCAATCTCTGATATGTATCTTAGCAGTTCATCATCATGTTCTATTGTGTCCATTCGTTCATAAAAAAGTATGTAAGCATTCCACCACCTTTTCTGGCGCCTGTATGACATGCGCTTCATCATGTGATCAAACACTTCTCCCATATATTCGCCACCAAAACATTGGTTTTTCATTTCTTCGTCGTCATCCATTTTACACTCTGTTACATCTCCATCATCAAATTTATACCAGCGATTCTTTTCACCATCTCCTCCATTCCTCTGAATGATGTAAGAATAGTAATGTCCTCCACTTGCTTGACCACTGTGCACAAGCACACCCACAAGTCTGTACTTTGTGCTTCCTGCTTTCTCTTCAGACTGCTCATTCTGTTGTATCAGTTGACTTTCTGGGTTTACATTATCCCCTTCCAGCTTAGCAACACCTGCAACTGTGTAAGGTTCCATGTCTAACTCTCGAGGAAATTCAAAGTAATCGTTGAACTTGATTGCACATTCTCTTTCCCAGTCATAATCGAATCGTTTTAGTTGGATAGCAAGAACAGGAGGTAATTTTTTAATTAGCAAACGCTTTACAGTATCAACCTAAAATAAAGAAAAAATAGATACAATCCACTATAAAAACCAAACCAAAATCCAAACAACTACCACCACTCCCAAATCAGAAAGTGAACCTAGGGTGTCACACATGCTATGCAAGTGCTTGTTGTCCTTTAGCTATACCTCCAATTCTTTTTTGTCCAGATTTATTTTGAACTTGCTTTGTAGCCCAGACAGGTCTTGAATGTGCTATCCTCTTACTTTAGCCTCTTGAAGTAGTTGAGGTTACAGCATTAAGACCAGACCAGGCAAACCTTTTCTCTTGGATTCTTTTTTTTTTTTTTTTTTAAAGATAGGGCTTCATAGGGTCCATATGTTTTCCCTTGTGTAGTTGCGAATCACTACATCTAGCTCTTTAAGCAAATTATGTCTACGTATACCACATGTGTGCCTAGTTGCTGAGGAAACCAGACAAGGGCAACAGATTCCCTGAAACTGGAACGACACACAACTGTGAACTTCCATGTGGATGTTAGAAACTGAATCCAGGTCCTATACAAGAGAATAAACATTCTTCTTCACTGCTGAGCTATCTCTCCAGCCTCTTAAGCAAACTCTTAACAACAACAACAACAAAAATACAACTACTATATCAAGTTTTCATAAGTTATTTGGATTGCAATCATAAAGTATTTGAGAAGTTGATGTAAATGTAACTGGTTAATATGGAAATGGCCTATACCAGTGATTACAAATTGCAAAAATCAGTCATTGACACATTACTTACTGCCTGGTTTCTATACTGTCCTTACCTACAGCCATTTGTTTGTTATTTATAGTTATCAACAAAGGTTGTCTGCTGTAAATAAACTGAAGAAATAGTTTACTTTTTCTTCATTGCTCATAATCCCAATGTAGACTTTAATACTTTTCTAAGTGGTGTGGTAGGCCGCAAGCACAGTTAACTTAGACTTGAAATACTTTGGAAGTCAAAAAAGATAAACATAATTTATTATTTATACATTTAAATATCCTTCTCCCTTGAAGAGTTACATTCCCATAGAAATATCTAATTAGAAAGTAAATAACAATTTTACTCTATTTAAAAAACTAATAGTTTCAGCAAAATAATCCTAAACATAAGAGGAAAAATGTTTTCCTCCATCAGCTCTGTTAATTCACATAAGCAATTACAATTTTATACTTTCTAACCTTTTCTGGCACTACTTTTAAACTTCCTTCCCCCAACACATATACACACCCTGCTTTTTTTTAATTATCACAACAAAGGAAGATTTAAAATATCAATAGCTCCCAGAATTATCCTAATTAACAGACAATACATACCTTTTTATTGCATTTTTCACAATGATAAGCATTTGCCCCTTCTAATAAATCTCCTTTGACGTACTGTTCCAGAGAATCAAGAAGATTTTGGTGGTTTCTAATGTCTACATTCAGAGTCGTAAAAGATTCTTCACATTCATACCTAAAGACATTATTTAAGAATTATCAGAAAAGGATTTTACTCTTTAGTTCTCTAAATATTTCATTATTTATATATTTAATGAAAAACAAAACTCCTAAGTCATAGAATTCTACTAATACCAATAGCATTTCTTGGTTATTTAGACTGTGCTGGTCTAAACATTAGATTGATTATATACTCTTCATGACAAATTTGATAGAGAACTATCACCGCCCACACTTGAGTGAAATAGATTCTGAAAGGTTAACTTAGTCAAAAGAAATAGGTGAAATGGAAATTAAGAGAGTAACTGGGTAGTGGTGCCGCCCACCTTGAATTTGAGGCCAGCCTGGTTCACAGAGGGAATTCCAGGATAGCCAAGGCTACACAGAGAAACCCTGTCTTGAAAAACAACATCAATAAAAAGGGCTAGCTGCGCTTATAGGTTAAGATCTTTTAGTCTACCGTGCTTTCAGTAATTTTAGCTTTGCAGTAATTAATTATGGGTCCCATTGTCTCTGTATCAAGTGTTCAATTCTACCATTTTAGCGAAAGTAGACAATACATTATTGAGTGAGCAAGTTCCAATAAAACTTTATAGAACAGGTAACTAGCTCGATAAGGCCCATGCTCTATAGTTTTCGGACCATATTCTAAGCAAACAAAGTCCTGTAATAGTAGACTTGGACTCTACTTGATTATACTGGATTTAACAAAAACAAAACTAGTTTAGTTGTTGGTCAAGCATTATGGCTCTGATATAGATTATGATAAAGATTATGCTCTCAAAATTTTCTCTTGGCAGCCCAGTGGTGGTGACCGCACCTGCCTTTAATCCCAGCACATGGGAGGCAGAAGCAGAGTTCAAGGCCATCCTGGTCTACAGAGCAAATTCCAAAACAGCCAGGGCTTCAGAGAAAAACCCAGTCTTGAAAAACTAAAAAAATCTCTTGGTAAAAAATTTCAATACAAGATTGATGGAAACAGCTAATCAAAATGTTGGCTATTTTTATCAATAATTAAGAGGTTAAATTATTTATATAATTTGCCTCTGATAAAAAGGTTTTTCTAAAGAACCAAAAGTTGCCCAGGCTAGTGGACAATATATGTCGAAAGAACACATATAACCTCTCATTTAAATTATAAACCCACAGAAGTCTATTTATATAGTACTTTTCAATCATTTACTGATTAAAAAACAAGGTTTCAATGACAAAATTAGCCCAAGACTACATAAAGTAAGAGTTTGGTTTATGTAAAAATACCACTTTTAAAAAAATTATACTCTGGATTGGTTCTTTACTTTCACAATAGGGGACTTGAGGATCGAATTTAGGCCATCAAGCTTGGAGACACACATCTTTTGCTTGATGACTTTAAAATTATCACCTTAGAGATTGCAAATCACCAACTTAATTTAAAAGAATTCTAATAAAAAACAAATTTAAAAATGTATTAGAGTGTGTATGCCACTTCATACAAATGTCAGGACAACTTTATGAAGTTGGTTCTCTCCTTCAGTATTGACAAATTTGAGTATTTTTTGTTTCTAAAATTCATGAAGTTTATTTTTTAATTTTTTATTACTTTATAAATAATATCAATCAAAATTCCTACTTCCTCCCCTCCTCACACTTTCCTCCTACTTGCCCACACACCTTCCCCTCTCCCCCATTCTAGTCCTAAGAGAGGGCAGAGCCTCCCCCCCCCATCCAGGCTTAGGAAGGTATACATCCAAATAGATAGGATCCCAAAAAGCCAGTACATGCAGTAGAGACAAATCCCAGTGCCATTATCATTGGCCCCTCAGTCTGCCCCAATTGTCAGCCATTCAGAGGGTCCAGTTTGATCCCATGCTCGTTCAGTCCCAGTCCAACATGTGTTAAGTTTCTATGTCTGCCATTTGTTGAGTTGTGTGCCCAAAGAGACCAGAAAAGGGTGTTGGATCCCCTGGAATTATAGTTATGGTTATGAACTGGCTGATGTGGATCCTGGGAACTAAACTTGCATTCTTTAGAAGTACAGGAAAAGCTTGTTAATTGCTGAGTCATCTCTCCAGGCCTGAGTTTGTTATTTAAAAAAAAAAATTATGTGCATGGGTGTTTTGCCTGAATGTATGAATGTGTATACTGTGTATGCCTGGCGCTTGAAGAAACCAGAAGGAGTCAGATCCCCTATAAATGGAGTTACAGACAGTTGTACATCACCACGTGGGTGCTGGGTATTGAACCTGGGTCCTCTGCAAGTATAGCCAGTTTTTAAACAATGAGCTGGCTCTCCAGCACCCCCAGTTTTAAAATTAGTACACATAGTAACAGGTTATCTTACAGCACCAAAATAAAACCTTGATGTGATTTGATAGTAAGAAATGCCATGTTTATAAATTCATAATTTTTTAATTAAGTTTTATTTATTTATTCTAAGTATTATGTATCTGTGCCCTATGCATGCCTACACGTATTGTGTGCAAAATGATAAGAGGTGGAACTGTTTTACTGTTTTAAAAAGAAAATAACACCTCTAGCCAGTCATCTTCTAGGTGTATTTATATTACCATTTAGATTCTCTAAGATAAAAAGGAGAACTGAAAAGTAACATTTCTAGTCATATGCAAATTGTCATCTTTGTTCCTTAGGAATATATGAAAGAATTAAAAGCATAAAATAGTAAAATATTAAGCACAAGACAAAAGCACAAGGAATCAAGTTATTTAGCAACACCAAAACCACCCCAAAGTACTCAGATATTCATAATAATTTATGAAATTGTGGGAGTTGAATAAAATAATGACATTCTATTTTTATATTACACTAATAAGAATTTTATTCTTCTTAGCATATGATAGTATATGAAACTCTATTAGCTATGACACTCTATCACCACTTACCTATGTGGGCAGCCTTGGCAAATCTTCTGATCAGCAAAAGAACCTCCCAAGACTTTACTTAACATAGCGGGATGCCCCAAGGCTTTTAAAGCTTCATCTAAACTATCCACCAATGAATTAAAGAACTCTAAAGCATCATGTTGTTCACGAAGATTAACAGGTTCACCCCAAAGTCTGTGAAATGAATGCAATATATAACATGTAATATTCACAACAATACGAACATTTTATTTTCTAGGGTTGTAGGTAAGGCAATTATAACGACAGCATACTGAAACAACTACATGAAGAAGTAGGAAACATCACAAAAGTCCAGCACTTTACGTTGAAAGTGGTACTCCAGTGGCAAAGAACTGCCACAGAACTACTGGTATAGTTGATAGAGAGCATGGCTTTAAGAAGGGTGGTACCTTCAGATAATGTTATATACACAGGCATTTTGAAACCAGTTGTAGATGCTATTAAAATGAGGTAGTGGATCCAACAGTGATGTTTTCACTAAATTTTTGGATTACAGAGTTGTGTCTACCTTCATTAAACTGATTTTTTTCAAGTGAAAAAGATTTTTACAGTTAATCTATTTTCAGTGATCTGAGGACTTAAGTTAGACAAACTAATCTTAAAAACCAACTCACTCATACATACATACATACATATATATACATACATATGAAATTAATATAACCTTTTTGCCCTCTTTCAAGTTAAATCTGAATCTAATCACATGGAAACAATTATACAAACCTAACTGTGAGGTTCACTAGTACAGAGTAGAAAACAGCAAAGGCTTAGTGAGAGAGAAAATACCTAGTATTGTAGCATACGCCTACAATCTCAGTATTGAGGTGGCCATGCCAAGAAGATCCTGATTTCATGGCCAGGCTGGGCTATACACCAGTCTCAAATGATACCAAAAATCAAAACACCAAAATGAAAGTCATTAAAACAAAACAAAAAACAGAGAGAGAAAACTGTAATCAATAGACAAATTGCAGCATAAAAAGGTGAGAATTCTTAGAATAACAGGATCAGAAATTTTGGATTTATAAAAGATTTATAAAGGCAGAAGAATAAAGTAGGGCTGGAGAGATGGGTCAGCGGTTAAGAGCATTGCCTGCTCTTCCAAAGGTCCTGAGTTCGATTCCCAGCAACCACATGGTGGCTCACAACCATCTATAATGAGGTCTGGTGCCCTCTTCTGGCCTTCAGGCATACACACAGAAAGAATATTGTATACATAATAAATAAATAAATAAATATAAAAAAAAAAGAATAAAGTAGAGTAAAAAACGAATGAATAGTCAGTCTGTAAAGTTAGAAGATGGGTGTTCTGGTGAAAAAAGTGTAACTGGTGGTACATACAAACTTCCAGTATTGACTGAGTAGGGACTTAATTAGGGAAATATAAGAAACTGGAATTGTTCTTGTTGCTGAGTGTCAAAAAAATAAAAAAAAAAAAAAATCCTTAAGGGGAAGGGGAAAAAAATACAAGGGGAAACCTCACTCTGCCAGAAGCAGGGAGGACAGATAACCCTCTAGGTTTCTTTCTTCTTCTTTTTTAAACTTTTCCTCCCTCCTTCCTTCCTTTCTTATGTATACAATATTCTGTCTGTGTGTATGCCTGCAGGCCAGAAGAGGGCACCAGACCCCATTACAGATGGTTGTGGGCCACCATGTGGTTGCTGGGAATTGAACTCAGGACCTTTGGAAGAGCAGGCAATGCTCTAAACCTGTGAGCCATCTCTCCAGCCCCTCCCTCTAGGTTTCTTCTGTCAGCTGCCTGAAGGTCCCCTGGAAGAGCTATACTTTCCTTTGTTGGGGATGGGAGTTAGGGCCCTTGGATGTGCTAGGCAAGTGTGCAACCAGACTAATTAATCGCAACACCAACACCTTGAAGCAGCACTATATAAAAAACAAGCTATCTTGCTATCAATCAAGAGTGCAGTGTTTCTTTTTCTCCTTTTGTTTTCTTTGGAACTCAATTTCTTTGTGTAGCCCTGACTGTCCTGGAACTCAATCTGTAGAATAGGTTGAACTAAAAACTGAAGAGATCTACTAGCCTCTGCTCCTGAGTGCTAGGATTAAAGGTGTGCGTCACTGCCACCACTGCCACCAACCACCACCTGGAGAGTTCAGTGTTTCTTTACCTGAGTTTTGTAGGTATTGACTGAAAAACATGAACTAAAGCTTAAGAAAAAACCAACCAACCAACCAAACAAACAAAAACAAAACCCAAACCAATCGCAAGAAGTCAATTCCCAAGAGCAGTAGCACATTTATGCTGTCTTTACTGTAAAACCATAGGAAGTATGATATGGGTAGCATAACAGTCGGTGAGGCAGTGTCTCACCATCTGTAATAAATTACAAGACCGTTCACAACAAAGGATTGTTACTAAAGGACCAAGTCTGGTTCTGTCTGTTTTTATTCCTTCTGTTCATGGATTTTGCTCCTATACACAATCCAGCACTGGTGGGTCTCTATCACCCCTTCCTCCTTCAAATGTCTTGGACTTTTAATCTTGGACTTTAAATCTTTAAAATTACACTAAAAAAAACCCATTTTCTGGATAAACTGTCAGTTGTAAAGATTTCATTGCTGTTACCATCAGAGAAGAGGAAGACAAACATCATGTATCAACTTTTCATGGAGGTAAACATGGAGGCACACCACCCCATCTAGTAGCCTCCATGAAAAACAAACAAACAAAACAAAAAACAAGGCACCACCACGTGGCAGAGCATAAAAAAGGAATATGGGTTAATTTAAAATGTAGGATCAAGTTAGTAATAAGCCTGAGCTAGTAGCTGACTATTTACAATTAATATAAGCCTCTGTGGTAATTAGGAAGCAGCTTCTAGGACAGGAAAACTCCACCTGTAACGGGGTGGTATATCAAATACCCTTCATTATCAGGTATTTTACATTATAATTCACAACAGTAGCATGTTATGAAGTACCAACTGAATAAAATTTTAGAGCTGGGAAAGGTGACAGGAACATGAACTGTATTAAAGGGTATTACTAACTTTATTAAATGCATTAGGAAAGTTGAGGTGCGCCCTTGTTAGAGGAGGTGTCACTGGGGGTGGGCAGTGAAAAAGGTTTCAACAGAGTCTCTCTTAATCTGTCTGCTGCCTGTAGATCAGGATCTAAAGCTCTCAGCTACTACTCCAGCACCATGACTGTCTGCTCCCCACCATGATAATGGACTGACCATCTGAAACTGTGAGTAAGCCCAATCAAATGTTTTCTTTTATAAGAGTTGCCTTGGTCATGGGGTCTCCTCACAGAAATAAAACAGTAACTAAGACATCAAAAAAAGAGATATGCATTAAAATATCACATAGAATCCCACAATCTGTTTAAATTTTAACATCAAAAATAAAACAGCCGTCCTTCCCTATTGGGAAATATTTTAAGATATGTTACTTTTGTTTATGCTGCGTTTGTTTAACTCTGTGAAGCTGTGTTACTGTGCCTGTCTGAAACACCTAATGGTCAAATAAAGAGCTGACTGGCCAATAGCAAGGAAAGAGCAGGGATAGGTGGGGGTGGCAGGCAAAGAGTATAAAGAAAAAGAAAATCAATGAAAGAGAGGAGCAAGACATCAGGGACCAGCCATGGAGTCAAGAGTGAAAGTTAAGATTTATAGAAGAAAAGGAAAAAGGCCAGAGGCGAATGGTAGACGGAATAATTTAAGCCAAGCTAAGGTCAGGCACTCTTTTTTTTCAGGCACTCTTTTTTTTTTTAAATTTATTTTTTTGATTTATTTATTTACTGTGCATACAACATTCTGCCTCCATGTATGCCTGCAAGCCAAAGGAGGGCGCCAGATCTCATTACAGATGGTTGTGAGCCACCATGTGGTTGCTGGGAATTGAACTCAGGACCTCTGGAAGAGCAGCCAGTGCTCTTAACTGCTGAGCCATATCTTCAGCCCAGGCCAGGCACTCTTTAAGAATAAGCCTCCATGTGATTTATTTGGGAGCTGGGTGGTGGGCTCCCCAAAAAGTAAAAAGAGTAAAACATAACCGGACATTTCTCTCATTATGACAGTCATAGGGAAAAACTATGGACTCTTATGGGCAAAAAGAAGAAAACAGTCTAAGGATAGCTGGAGTGTAACTATTGCTTAAAATCTCAACATAAAAATATCTGAAGATATGTATTTTAGGAATATGAACTATTCATCAAGTTTTAAGATGTGTTTTATGACTGACTATCCATCCATACTTTACCTGAACTGTTTCCAAAACCCTCTTGGCACATAGTATTGTAGTCGAGAAGCAGCTAAATGCCCAAAGATAACCTGAAGGTGTCTTAGAACACCAATATTGTACTCTTTTCTATCTTCTGTTTTACTCAGTGCTGGTTTATCTTCGAATTGTTGAGGATATCCAAACACATCATCCCTGGGATCAACATTGCTCTAGAAACCAAAAAGATATCATTAGTGAACTAATCAGAAGTGTAGTAAAATAAGTCGAGATAAATTCCAATTAGTGAACATATATATACTTTTGATTCCAAAAGCACTTAATTTTCAAAAGGTGTATACATTTTAATGTATTACTTTATAGTATTACTTATTTCTGCCACTTTACAATGAGAATATACACATTAATAGTTGTAAAAGAATGAAGCTAAAGCCTCCTTAATATTAGTTTAAAAAATCATTTCACTGTTTTAGCAGTAACCCATATAATTACCTTAATAAATAAATGTGATTATAAAAAAAAAACCTCGGGGCTGGAGAGATGGCTCAGAGGTTAAGAGCATTGCCTGCTCTTCCAAAGGTCCCCAGTTCAATTCCCAGCAACCACATGGTGGCTCACAACCATCTGTAATTGGGTCTGGTGCCCTCTTCTGGCCTTCAGGCATACACACAGAATATTGCATACATAATAAATAAATAAATAAATAAATAAATAACCCCAGCTCATTCTCACCAAGTCCTAAAAGTTAGAGCTAAAACATCAAAAATCTTCAAGGAAAAATCTTCAAGACATAGTAATTGGTAATGATTTCTTACTATGACATCAAAGGTACAAGCAACATGAAAATCGACAAGTTGGATGGATCTCAGGAAAATGAAAAAGTTTTGCATGAATACACTGCCAAGAGAGGCAGCTAATTTAGTGTGGGAGAAAAATGGAAAATCACTTATCTGATGAAGAAGATACCCAGAATATATAGGACTCTTGAAACTCATAATTCAAATTTTAAAATGCAAAAGAGCTGGCAATTCCAGCACTTAGGAGGCAGAAGCAGGAAGACTTCAAGTATGAGGTAATTCTGATCTACATAGCAAGTTGCAGGCCAGCCAGAACTACATATAATTAGACCCTCAATAAAAAAAAATAAAAAAGCAGCAAGATTTAAAGAGGTTTTCTTCAAAGATGTTCTACCTTTTAAACTCAACTAGAATACCTATTCTGCTAAGAACTAAAAGCAGGGTCTAAGAGATTTCTGTGTATTCATGCTCATAATTATAAGCATGAGCTAAAATGAGGAAGCTATCCAAGTGTATGTGACAGATGAAGGATAAACAAAATGTGCTACGTACAGCCAGTAAAAAGTATTATCCTCTAGCAGGAGGAAGCTCACAAGTTACAGGTCAGTCTGTACTATTCTCAAACAAAACGAAACAACCAAAAAAAAAAAAAAAACCTCATCAGTCACAGAAGGGCAAATATTGTATAATTCCACTTATATGAGGCACTTAAGAGTAGTCAAATTTATATAGGGAAAAAAGTCACTGTCAAGGACTGTTGCCAAGGTTGAAAGTTCTTTAATGGATATAGAGTTTCACTTTAAAAAAATTATTTATTATGTATATAGTGTTCTGGGCACCAGATCTCAGATCTCATTATAGATGGGTGTGAGACATCATGTGGTTGCTGGGAATTGAACTCAGGACCTCTAGAACAGCAGACAGTTCTCTTAACCTCTGAGCCATCTCTCCAGCCCCAGAGTTTCACTTTTCTAAGATAAAAAGTTTTGGATATGGTGGTAATGATGCACAACAATAAGTGCATTTAATACAATTTAACTGTACAGTAAAACATGGTTAAGATCAGTGTATTGTAAAACCTTGGAAAATAAATAGTAGAGTTGAGTACTGCAGAATGTGCCTGAAGTCCCAGCTACTTGTGCAGATCACTTGAGCCCAGCCCAGGAGTTAAAAATGGGCAACCTGGGCAAAACAGTCAGATCCTTAACAAAAACAAATAGGGGTAAAAGAAATAACATGAAAATTGCCAAGGTTCAAAATCATGAGAGCCACAAAGGAAAACTTATAGTTCAGTGGATATTTTGTGTTTGACCTTTGATATAGGAATAGACAATATGTAGGGTCCTAGCCAGGTTTGGATATAAGCACCCCCTATGAAGCTTTTGTAAAAAGTAAAAATACTCAGTCCCCAATCCCTGGATCATTTAAGTCTAGTATGTCTGGGAAGAGTTGGTTTAGAAGACCCAGAAGTGGTAAACTGTTTATTTAAAACAAATCCAATTTTCCTGAATGAAGGGAAGAAAAGAAGAAATATCCAAAAACATTTACAAAAAGAATAGTATACTTGGGCTTCTCACTTCAATTCCCACTAACACTACAAACAGGGATAGATAAAACATTTAAAAAAAGACATAGGGTGGGTATAGACATGACCCAACTTCAGTACTGCCACATTCTCTTCTTTGAAAACAGGCATCCTACCTAAGTATCTGCTCTGGCTACTTTACAGGCAGCTTAAAAAAGCCTTGTCATAACAAGATCATGTGAAAAATATTTAAAGTAGAGAAGAGTTTTAAGTAGGTAGAGATATGATTGGGATGGGGGATGGTATATAAGAAAAATCATGTAACCACAGAAAAAAACAGCCTAGCATGGCATATACACTATAATACTGGCACCTGCAAGACTCAAGCTGGAGACCTTCAGAGGCTAGCTTGAACAGCATAGCAGGAATATCCCCTCAAAAATCATGGACACAAAAATGGGAAAAAAAGAAAAGTGAATATGATTTTTAAGTTGTGTGACCCAAGACAATTCTTTGTCCAATGTGGACCAGAAAACCAAAAGGGTAGTCATTGCTGACTTAAACTAGTCAAAGTTCAACTTTTATCAAATTCTACATAAAGAAGATGCATTGGAGGTAGTCCAAGTGGGAGAGGCCAAGCTAATGCCAACTTTTACAGTTTTGACAGTCTAAGGAAGGAAAATACACCAGAAATAGCTCTTCATATCCACTGACAGCATTTGTGGCTTCATGAAGGTCAATATTGGGAGGAAAACTGATTCTGTACCACACATGTACAGACTTTTAGAAATATTTTCTATGTAATACAACAACAACATAGCACTGACACTAAAGTGTTATATAAAATCTACAGATAACCTAAAGAAAGGAAAAGGATTTGTATAGGGTCTATTCAAACTACTTGTAAATGCTAATAAGTGAATTTTGATCTCCTGGGGTGGGGGTGAGGGAATCTGGAAGGGGATCCTGGACCAATCTCTTGTGGAAACTGGTGACTATACTAGTCTCCCTCAGTCGCCTTTGGGAGAATGGTATCAGTTATTAGAATTTCAAACACAGAAAAAACAAGTACTATATGCAAAATTTACCTCATTGTCCTGCTTCTCATCCCCAGAAGTATCATCATCTACATCACTACCTGTGCCTTCAATTGCAAGAATACCGTTCCTGATGGAGGGAATCATATAGAGCTGCTGAATCACGGAATTCATATAACAAGTAGCACCGGCATTTTTCAGCCCCACAAATCCTTTAGGTGGGCGAGGTCCTACAGGTGGCAGGTATTCCCACTCAGTAAGTGCTTCACAAGCTGAAAAATAAAGAGTTTTATAGCATAAGCATGAATCATTTTGTCTTTTTCAAGCTCTGTTAAACTGTCAAAACAGTTGACACTATTACCTGTGCAGCCATTGGAGTTAGGGCTCTCACTTGGCATGTTTTCTACTAATAAATGCATTTAAGACAGATAGCGACCCACCAATCTAAAATACTATTTGTTTTTGAGACAGGTTCGCATGTAGCCAGACTGGCCTGGAACTATTGATGCAACCCAGGATAATCTTGCTTTTATCACCCCAGGGATTGGATTACAAGTATGCACCACCATGCCTACTTTATATAGTATGAGGAAATGAAAGTCACTGCATTCTACCATCTGAGCCACATCTCTGACTCCAACGAACTCCGTATTTTTAATCTGGTGCTGCTTCTATGGCAGTCTCTGATATATTCACATATGATGGGATACAGCTAACATTTCCTTGTTCAGTTTGGTTTTATCTATATACTATTCAGTCATTATTTACTTTTTGAAAATTTTTATTAATGTGTATGTTTGTGTATACATGTAAGCCAGAGATATGTGTAAAACCCCCGGAGTTGGAGATATAGGTATTTGTGAGCCACTCAATGTGGATGCTGAGAACCAACCTAAGGATCTCTACAATAGTAGTAAGCGTTCTTAACCATTGAGCTATCTTTCCACCCCATTATTTTTACTTTATATACATCACAATACATGATGGTTCGCTCAGCTTTAATGAAATAAAACTTATTCATGTTTGTGGTTTCAATAATCCCAAATAGCCAGAATTTATGTCCTAGTCCTGACACTTGCAAATACAGTTAAAACTAGCTCTGCTTATTTTTTCACACCATGTTATTTTAAGGAGCAAATCAGATGGTAGATATATATCAGCTGTATCAAGTGGAAAACAAAGTGACAAGGGATTAGAGAGATGGCTCAGCGGTAACTGCTCTTCCAGAGGACCTGAACACACAGAGAAGATATAAATGATGATATGGCTATCAAAAATGCCAGAATAGATGGTCAGAAATATACTTTTTTAGCACTTGTTAGCTTTCATTTTAGACAGAGCCTTGGAATGCAGTCCTAGCTGTCTTGGAATTTGCATGCAGGTCAGTATGGCCCTTTTGAATGACACGTACCTCATAGTTTGGGCCATTTGAACTTGGTCCCCAGTTTGCAGCACCATTTGGTTACGTTTACAAGGTGTGGCATTATTAGAGGAAATATGTTACTTGGGGCAGGCTCTGAGGTTTCAGAAATTATGTGCTATTTCCAGTTCATTCTGTTTCCTGTTTGCAGTTCCAGGATGTGAGCTCTTCTAATGTTCCTACCTGTTGCCATACTTTCTGGCTGAGATTTATCCCTCTGAAAATGTTAGCCCAAATAAACCTTTCCTCCTGTAAGTTGTCTTGTTCATTGTGTTTTATCATAGTAATAGAAAAGTAACTAATACAAACAGGTTGGCTTCAAACTCATAGCAAACCTTCCAGATACTGAGATTACAGGTGTGTATTGCCATACCCAATTCATACTTAAAATTTAACATGCAAATGTATTACTCAAAAGGAAAATACCTCTCCATTAAGCTTAAAAAAATTTCATCTTACTATATTTAAATTTGCTAGAATAGCTAAATGTCTAATTTTAAGGTACTTTTAACAACCGTGTTTTCTATTCTGGGATACAATGTAATAATAAAATCATTTTGCAGACTTTTCAAAGATCTATATAGTGCTGAGGATTTATGTGTTGTATAGTATATATTCTGATTGAGCAATCTATTGATCTAACATATCGATCTATCTATATCTATGTGAAGAAACATGTATTTAACCCCAGCATTTGGAAGGCAAGATCTCTTATGAGTTTGTATTCAATCAGGACTCCATAGTTAAATGTCTTAAAAGAAAAAAAAAATCAAGTCAGATGGGTGGTGGTGGTGCACACTTTTTAACCTGGAACTCAGGAAGCAGAGGCAGGCAGGTCTCTGAGTTTGAGGCCAGCCTGGTCTAACAAAGCGAGTTCCAGGACAGACAGGGCTACACAGAGAAATCCTGTCTCAAAAAAAAAAAAAAAAAACAAAAAACAAAAACCCGAAACAAAACACAATACAACAACAAGAACAAATGTGAATTCATTTCTCTATGAATGCCTGATAAGACTCTTGAGTCATGAGATTTAGATTTTGGTTGCATTTACTAAGGCTACTGACTACAATGAAGATAGATTATATTTCAGATTTGAGAGATGACATTTAGTTTACCAACTACTTGCACTTGTACCTGTTTCCATATATCTATTTGCTAAAAATCTCAAGATTGGTTACTAACAAAAATATGAAGATGTTTGTAAAAAAGAAAAGAATTTAAAAGAATCATCTCCACAATTTTATGTTTTAATGTACTTACTAGTTATTGCTGTACCAATGTAATACATTTCAGTCAAAGAATCTACTATCTGTTTGAGGTTTCTCACACAGCCAACAGCTAATGCTACAAGTAACTCAAAACCAGCATTAATCGTAGCTGGTGAACCACAGACAGGAATAGCCTGTTCAGCTGGGAGCTCTCCATTTCTCATATACTGCAGGTAAACATTGGATGCAGGAAAGATGAAATCGTCGATTAATTCCTAAACAGTTGAAAGAAAGAATACATATTAGTAATGACATATTCTGAATTTATCTTTTTTTTAAGATTTATTTATTATGTATACAACACTCTGCCTCAATGTATGCCCATATACTAGAGGAGTGTGCCAGATCTCATTACAGATGGTTGTGAGCCACCATGTGGTTGCTGGGAATTGAACTCAGGACCTCTGAAGAGCAGCCAGTGCTCTTAACCTCTGAGCCATCTCTCCAGCCCCCTTGAATTTATCTTTTAAGAAAATCATTTTAAAGTTTATTACAACTTAAGACTTTCTTACATCACAGAAAACATAGTGGGACTTCTAGTGAAAATATCCTAATTTTAAAAACTCTTTACCTACGCAACCTATTTCTTACTTATTTTTAGGTATTAAGACAGAGCTGATTGCTATAGTATCATTTATATTTACTCAGAATCTACATAGCCCAGCCTGAATTTGAACTCCGAGATCGTAGTGCCTGGCTCTACTTTACATTTACTTTAAAAATCAAATGGTTATCAATATAAGAAAACTTTGACTGAAATTATACTAAAATGACATTTTATCACCTAAATTACCCTGTTAAAAAACTTAAAGAATTAATATAAGCGGGGCAGTGGTGGTGTACTCCTTTAATCCCAGCACATGGGAAGCAGAGGCAGGGGAATCTGTGTGAGTTCAGAGGCCAGCCTGGTCTACAAAGTGAGTTCCAGGACAGCTAGGATGGTTACACAAAGAAACCCTGTCTTGAAAATTGAGAAAAACAATTTATATATGATGTAGTCTTAACAAAACAGAGGTAGGCAAATCTAAGTTCTAGGCCAGCCTGCTCTAACATAACAAATTCCAGGATAGTCAAATCTACTATATAGAGAAACCTTGTCTTAGAAAACAAAACAAAGAAAAAGGGACTTAGGACTTAGTTCAGATTTTTCAGAAAAGAAAAATTAAGTAACACTTTACACTGACATTTTATATGCATATAGAAACATGCCTAGAAATCTGACATGGCTACTGGAAGACATAACTGCTTTACATTATCTAAACAAACACTGCAACCTTGGTAAAGATTCTTAAAAGATAGGTTTTATAAAAGCTAACGATAACACATCAAAGACTTAATACTATCAATCAGATTCAATGACAACACTTACAAGGATAGAATATGTAGTTTAAAATCCAGAACACAGAACTTACTTTAATGAGATTAGCACCTCCCTTTTCACAACCAATATGAAACTTTTTCTCAGGAGTCTGAAAAGCCAGTAGCTCTTTTGTAACCCCAAGGTGTCCTTCCAAGATTGTCTCTTCAATACCTGTTTCACCTGTTCTTTTAACATCATCCTGCCAAAGGGGAAAAAAAAAAATCCAATGATGAACTTATGAAATGGAAGAATCTGAACAAGACAGCTAAAAGAACGTGAGACTATTTTAAACTTTTCCAGTCAAGCAAGTTAAAATTATCTTGAAATTTCTAGAAATATGCTTTATGGATTTCTAGAAGAAATGCTAATCTGAAGGCTAAAATCTGCTGTAGTTTGGATGTGAAATGTGCCCTATAGGCTCCTATATTTAAACACTTGGTCCCCAGCTGCTAGTGGTATTTGGGACACTTGAAAAATCTTCAGGAGGTAGAATCCTCCTGGAGGAAATATATTAGTTACTAGAAGGATGTGTTTGTTGGCTTCACCCTATCTGGTTCTTTAGTTTAAGTATGATGATTGGTCAGCTTTCTGTTTCTGCTGCCATACTGTTTTTGATGTGGACACTTAAACCCCCTCACCCTTGTAGATCTCCCTTATAGATCACCTCAGAAATAAAATTTTATACAAATTTTCAAGAGTTATAATCAAAATTAAGTGTATCTGACTACTTTTGGGGGGAATGCCAGCATTTTATTTATTCGTTCTCCTCTCCCTCCCTCTAAACAGGGTTTCTCTGTGTAGCTTTTGCTGTCCAGGAACTTGCTCTGCAGACCAGGCTCACCTCAAACTCACAGAGATCCACCTGTCTCTGCCTCTCTAAGGCTGGGATTAAAGGTGTGCGCCACCACCACCAGGACAGCATTTTCTTTAAATGAAAATTTGCTGAAAGGTAAAAAAGCTAAAACTGCAGCTGAACCTAGAGTATGCCAAATCTTCCCCACTACCTTACTATGTAGCCTCAATTCATACAAATGTGCTTGCTTCTGCACCTACTAGGTTTAAAAGCATGTGCCATCATGCTCAGCTTTTTATGTATGTGTTCTCTGTCTGTAGGTATGCCTGGCATTCCAAATGAGGGCATCAGATCTCATTACCGATGGTTGTAAGCTGCTAAGTGGTTGCTGGGAATTGAACTCAGGAGCTCAGGAAGAGCAGCCAGTGCTCTTAACCACTGAGCCATCTCTCCAGCCCATGTATTCTAAATTCTTAAGCACACATTTTCTGTAAGTAGTAATGCATTCATTCTGTAAAGCACAACCCAACAACACAATGCATGTTCTTTGGTTCTGTTTTAGTTTAGATTTATTCACTTCACCAAAATGTTCTAAACTATGAACCATTATTAATGAAGCATTTAACAATGATAAAAACAAACATAGCTTTAATTGTGACTTACCCTAATTCTTTTAAGCCAATCAATTTCATTATTGAGAAGAACTTCAGCATTGGGTACATTAATATTACTGTTGTAAGCATAATTAAGAAGGTGCCGTAAAAGGGTAAAGTAGTCGCCTGAATGTTTAGCCCTCTCTCTGGCTGTGCTCTGAAAATGGGAAAATACAGTATGTTCATGCTTGGAATTTCTTTTATACAAAACCCTGAGTCTTACTGATTAAGTATAGATTGCCCTAACCGATACAAGCTAAATTCACAAATTCCTGAATATCCTAGTTGAAGGAATTAGTTACACTAGTAAACATTTTTTTTAAGTGTCTTACCCCCAAAACAGTGAAGAGCAGAGTAATAAAGAAAAGTAGAGGCCTGTGTCCCATGCAACATCTGGTGCACATTAAGAAGAATTGCTCCTGTGCTACTTGACGAACCGTTCTGAAATGGAAATTATTAAGATCATAAAGTAATATTCACTTAAGCAATCATAAAAAATACATAAGTAAATAAGTTTACCACAGCAAGTCCAAGGCTGAGACCAAACACTGTTTCTGAACAGGTTTCAAACTCTTATAGGTAGAAAATGCTCTATAGCAAGTCCTAAAACATCCACCACCAAGTGCATTTTATATGGGGTCAAAGGGAATTATGTTATCAGAGAAAGGATATTGCTGTAGGTAGTACTGTTGTACTGGTTCCAAAAGCATGGCCCCCAGATGAGCAACATCAGTATCACCTGGAAACTTGTTAGAAGTGCCAGTTCTCAAATCTGATGAGAAATGGTGGTAGGCCTGGCCAAGAATGTGCCAACGAATCTTTCAGGTGATTAAGATATTCTCTAAGGACAAAGTATTTATACAGTATGTTTTCTAAGGGGACTAATGACATTATGGGAATTTTTATCTAACAATTATGGCTCAATCTTTCACCTAAGTTTACATACTACATAAACTTCATGGGGAGCAGAGACAACTCTTTGACATGGTGCTTCTAGAACCTCAAAGAGCTGAGACACAGTATGTGTCCAAGAACCAGTTACAATTAAATCAATGACAATAAAACTTTCAGATTTGGGCCTAAATTTAAAATTTAAGATTTGAGCATTCCCTAATTCAAAAATCTTTCCTTCAATACCAGCATGCAAATGCATTATTATATGGAACTAAATGTACAGAGTTGTCCAATCATCGTAAAGTTTTCTCAAAGAGGCAGCATGCTTTTCCTGTTCTGTTTGGATTCCATGTTTCTGGGTTTCTCTCTCCCCACCTCCCATCACCCCCTTCCTTCCTTCCTTCCTTCCTTCCTTCCTTCCTTCCTTCCTTCCTTCCTTCCTTCCTTCCTTCCTTCCTTCCTTCCTTCCTTCCTTCCTTTCTCCCTCCCTCCCTCCCTCCCTCTATCTCTCTCTCTTTCTTTTGGAGACAGGGTTTCTCTGTGTAGTCCTAAAACTCACTCTGTGGATAAGGCTGCCCTCAGGATCTGCCTGTCTCTGCCTTCTGAGTACTGAAAACAAAGATGTATGCTACCACTGCCTGGTTGAAAGAGTTTCTTTCTCTTTTTTTTTTTTAAACTTCATCTTTATTTATTCATTATTTATTTTTAATTAAAAATTTTCACCTCCTCCCTTTCTCCCATTTCCCTCCCCCTAGCCCCCTCCCCCTCCCTCTCCAGTCCAAAGAGCCAGGGTTCCCTGCCCTGTGGGAAGTCCAAGGACCTCCCCCCTCCATCCAGGTCTAGGAAGGTGAGCATCCAAACAGACTAGGCTCCCACAAAGCTAGTACATGCAGTAGGAACAAAACCCAGTGACATTGTCCTTGGCTTCTCAGTCAGCCCTCATTGTCCAACACGTTCAGAGAGTAAGAAAGAGTTTCTTAACTGGCCAGACAGACTGTGTTCAAGAAAATTACTTAAGGTTTTTTTCTTATCAGTATATTTTCACTTGATACTACACTGTATCACATTAGTGTGCTGTCAGGAGTAGGCAAGTTGAACCTGACTCATTAACATGTAACAGCAACACCTACTAGTTTTTTTGTGGTTGTTTTATGAGACATAGCCTCACTATGTAGTCCTTGTTGTCTTGGAACTTGAGATGTAGAGCAACCTAGTCTCAAATTCACAATGGTATCCATGCCTCTGCCTCCAGAGTGCTGAGATTAAAGGTGTGAGCCCACCATACCTGGCCTAATTAGTTTTATAATTTACTTACATGTGAAAAATCAGACTAAGACTAATATAAATGGATGGAAACCATTTTCTACAAATTTGAATGCCTTAAAGTTGAATGACTTACATAAAAAGCAGCTTGAAACATTACTGTTACTGATTAAATGCTCTTGAGATAAAAAAATGAGGGATTTATGCTAAGTAATTAATAAATGAAAATTTCTTCAACATTAATGTACTGTGGAGAGTATTTGGTTTCTCTGATACCTTGTAGTAACATAAACTTGACTCTACTTAAAAAAATGAAGCTTCTTAAACATAAAAACAAACTTACTTGCTGTGACAGTGCAATAGTAAGTCAATAATGAATGTCTGCCAAGCCTTTTCTTTACTTAGAGCATCTAAGGCTGTTGGAATCAAGGCGAAACACAATGTCATCACTTCCAATGCTTCACAGCAAACTTGTTCATCTTCCAAGTCTGGCTCGTTGCCTGCATTGGTCTGTAAAATTATATTAGAAAACAAATTACTTAAAGATTCTTTTAAAGAAAAACCATATGTAACATGAAAGTCTAAGGGGAGATTCCTGATTAGGGGCTGGGGAACAGAGAGAACAAGAAAGGGAGGAGGAAGGGAAGAAACAACAAAAAACAAATTTTGCTTACAAAGTGAAATAAAAAAATCTAATGCTTTATAAATTCATTTAAAAAGTGCTTAAGAGGAAAATATGACTTTAAAAACTTAAGCGTTTAAAATTTACCTACGCATTAAATTACATGGTCCTTCTTTTTATTCATACCTCTTGAGGCCTTTTGGAATAATTTGGAAATGAAAATAAAGTCTACTATCAATACTTTGCTGTGACTCAAAAAGGGTTAAAGATATATACTAAATATATATAATCATTAACCATTTTCTAGTAAGAAGCTTCTGAAGACCAACATCAACCATTCTTTTTCCTGTGAGCCACAGTAGGTTAAAATAGGTCTATTATCTAGCTTTTCTACTGTGCAATTAAAAAAAAAAATCAATCTCCTTGGACAATTGTTCAGTAAGGGTTTCAAAAATCTTCCTAACCCCAAATATGCGGTGATTTTATTGAAAAGTCAATACTATAGTAATGTGAATGAACTAGGCTTTCAATTATTTTGCTGAATGAATACTGAGGACTATACCAAACAGATAATATGGGAACATACAAACAGTAAAAAGGACAATGAGTTTGATACAAAGGGGAAGTTCTACTGAGTCAGTGAGTCAGTCCTTACTATTCAACTTTTTCTTAAGAATGTAGCAGTGTGGGCTGGAGAGTTGGCTCAGCAGTTAAAGAGCATTGTTGCTCTTATAGAGGAACAAGGTCCAATTTATAGCACTTGCGTGGTGGCTTTCAGCTGTCTATAATTCCAGTGCTAGGGGATCCAACACCCTCTTCTGACCCCTGAGAGAAGTAGGCATTCATGGCACATATATGTGCATGAAGGCAAAATACTCATACGCATAATAAAATAAAACTAAAAACCAAAACAAAACCCCCAAAGAATGCAGTAGTATTCAAGGGATAGGTAGGTATACATGACAGAACCGTAACTTAATATAGGACTGAAAGATAATGAAAAAACAAATGTGAAAAAAATTCTTTGAGATAGTCTCACTTCAGTGAAAACAGAAAAATCTCTTTTAATTTTAAAGCAGCCTCACAGGATTAAATTCTTTATTTTCAAAGTAAATATTCAATTATAGCTGCAATTGTTACTATGAAAGTGATTGGATATTTTAAAATGAATACAGTATAAGTATAGTCATATACATAATTCACTAACATTCATTTTTATATAAGGGATATATTTCTCTTATAATTCTTACCTTCTCATAAATTTTTGTGATTTCTTCATTTGGGCTGAATACCAGCTGTAATCCTCCACATCCTGATGTCCAAATAATTTTTTGTATAGCTCTAATTACACAAATATCAGGCATATATCTTGAGGCCTATAAAAATAATAATTAAAACTGTTGTTTAGACTATTAGTGCTGATCATCACAAAAATGACAATGATTGCACTCCCAGGTTTTTACAACAGAAAAAGTCAAATACTTGTATAGAATTTTCACAGCAGTTTTATTCATATCTAAAAAAAGGGAGAAAAAACCCCAAATAGACAAAGTATGGCACATTCATAATGGGATATATACAGGTTTATTTTATATATAAAAGATATATTTCTAAGTGTATGCATATTTGTATTTGTGTGTGTGTTTTGAGACAGCCTATGTAGCTCTGGCTGTCCTGGAGGTCTCTATGTATACAAGGCTGGCCTAGAACTCAGAGATCCAACCTGCCTCTGCCTCCCAAGTACTGGGACTAAAGGCATGTGTCACCACAACCAGTTTATAACAGGATAATATTTAACAAAAACGAATTAACTAAGGAGTCTTAGAACACTGGCAATTCACAAAAGTCATTAACTTGTTTTTATTTAATTCATTTTTTGATCCAGTCTTGCTAGCCTTCTTGTTATTCTTCTGCTTCAGCATCCCAAGTGTTGGGATTACAGGCATATGATCCAAATGAATAAAATTCGAGAAAAATGAAAACCCTCTTAGCAAGTCACGCTGACTCACACCTTTAGTCTCAGCACTCAGGAGGCAGAAACAGGAGGGATCTTTGAGTTCTGTCAGCCTGGTCTACACAAAGTGAGTTCCAGGACAGCTGGGACTGTTACATAGAGAAACCCTGCCTTGAAAAGCAAAGCAACAAAGAACAAAACAAAAGATTCTTTCATCAGGACAGAAAAATTACTGGTTACCTGGGACTAGTGCCTGGAAAGAATGGTTTGAAAAACAAAACAAAACACAAACAACAACAAAACAAAACAAAAAAAACACAAGGAAGAATTACAGAACTATTCTGTCTTAGGGCTATAGGTGTAAAACCCTGGATCTGATCTTGAGATCCAATGGCAAAGAAAAAAATATTCTGTGTAGTGCTTATATTTTAAGAAGTATTGGGGCTGGAGAGATGGCTCAGAGGTTAAGAGCACTGGCTGCTCTTCCAAAGATCCTGAGTTCAATTCCCAGCAACCACATGTACTGAGATCTGGCGCCCTCCTCTGGCGTGCGGGCATACATGGAGGCAGAATGTTGTATACATAATAAATAAATAAATCTTAAAAAAAAAGTATCAGCTGTACACTTTGAAAGAATGCTGTCTATTATACAAAAAGCTGATGAAAAATATTGCACTAAAATTAAGTTGACGTTAGGAAAACATTATCTAAACTGAACCAGGCAAAACACATGTAATAAAATAAAAATTAAAGAAAATTTGGAGTAACACTTAAGACAAGTAAACATTATATGTGTGTGTTACTGCACAAAATTATAATACTATAAAGTAATTTGCATATTTATATAGAAATAATTTTGTGCAGTAACACTATGACACAAGTACACACACACACGTACGTATATTACTTTTAACAATACTAACCTCATCAGAAATCTGCTGAGCAAGACGAACAGACACATTTCTAAGCATGCATTCAGATGACGGGTTAGGAATGCTCTGAAGGGCACTTTGTAGCACCACTGCTTGATCATGAGTTACTTGGTTGACCTGAAAAAATAAAAAGTTAAAACATTGAGTATTCTGTATATAACTTCATCCAAACATTTGTACCCTACTCATCAATTTAAAATGATTCCCTTAAGATGTTTTCTTTCCGCAGTAATACACAAAGCACTCCACTTTGCCAATATGGCATCCAAGTAGCACCAATTTCTATACAATCCCTTATTGTAGATTAATCTAACCCATGTCTCTAAGAACAGATCAACTTCAATCTCATCTAAAGATACAGCAAATCATGACTATGTTTCGTACCTGTGCACCCTTTGGGTAGACCCTGCTCATCATCTCCAGTTATCAAATTCTACTTTGCAAGTGAGAAAAATTACAACTATTAAAAAAGCCTAACATACAAAGAATAGTGGTATTTTTACTTAACAGTATACTAAGATTTTCAATGAACAAGAGGCATATGAAGTAGTTTGAGTAATTCTGACTTTGATTTCTAATTTCTTTGTATTGTTAATGTTTAAGATATCCCTACACTAAGTTTTTAACTGTCCACAAATACTTGACAATTACCTTAATACCTTAATATCCGGAACTGGCAAATGGCATATTCTCAAAGTATTATAGAAGAGATGGAAAAGGAAGCATGTTACTGGCTTTTGTGTATATTGTATACATCATTAAGTAGTCATGTCATAAATTAAAGTATGAATCTGTTTTCATCCTAACAAGAGCCCTTTCCTCATTGGGTGAGATACAGGATCCCAACTAAACTCTTGGCCTTCCTCATGTTGCTTAAGCTACCCAGAACCACTCTTTCCTTTTTAACCTATCAAGAATTACTTCAAAATATATATAGTATGTATGTATATACAAAATATATATAGCATATATGTATGTATCTATATACATACTTAATTTTAGTCATTTTTATCTTTTGTATAAAGTTTGCTCCTTTCTTTTAGTTTCGTATACTATTATGGCCTTAAACTGGTGATCCTCCTGTTTTAGCTTTCTAAATGATGAGACTACAAACTTCCACCACACCTGGTTGCTTTACAGAAAACTTGTAACATATGAAAGTGGTCAGAATAAAATAATACAATTATCTCCAAGGTACTCATTATTCTGCAAGTATTGTCAATTACCTAATTACTCCTTCTCATTTTCTATCTCTATTGCTCTTTACTCTAGGATTGCTGTTAGGGAAATTCTGGGTATCATGAAACTACATTGGGCAGTGGTGGTGCACACCTTTAATCCCAGCACTCGGGAGGCAGAGTCAGGTGGATCTCTGTGAGTTCCGAGGCCAGCCTGGTCGACAGAGCTAGTTCCAGGACAGTCAGGGTCACATAGAGAAACCCTGTCTTGAAAAACCAAAACAGAGACCCTCCAAACAAAAACAACAAAATATCCCAGAAACTAAAAACCAGCAACAACAAGAACAATTATATATCATAATCACCAACATTCCACTCCTCCCCTATTAAGACATAAGTAATTTCTAAAAACAAAACTTTCTTCAGACTTTTGTAAAGAGAGGGTCTGTAGCCTAGGCTGGCCTTGAATATGTAATAATCCTCTTGCCTCTATCCCCCAAAGACTTTTGACTTCTTTCAGCAATTAATTAAATATTATTAAAAATCAACATACTGAAGAGATGGTTCAAGAGACTAAGAGCACTGGTTCTTCTTCCAAAGGGCGGGGTTCAATTCCTAGCACCCACACGGCAGTTCACAACTGTCTGTAACTCCAGTTCTAGGGAATCTGATACCCTTGAACATAAACTCAGGCAAAAAAACCCCAATGTACACTAATAATCAAATCTTCAAAAAAATTAAATTCATAGTTTGACCTTTAACTAGGCATCAAACTCTAGTTTATCTTGAGAATTTCACCAAAATAAAGATGCTATCCAAGCAAAAACAGAATGACAACTTCATAAATGGAGTTTAAGCAAATGAAGGTGAGAAAGAAAACTGGTAAGAGGCTAAATCAACTACAACTCAACACCACTGGTATCTTGTCTCCTTGACAGAAGTTAAAAATTCATTACATGTGAGATTTTTTTTTAGGTTTACAGTGAGAGCCAAACAAAACTCAAATGGTCAGAAAAGAACTGAAGGAACCACCCTCCAAAATAGTAATGAAGCCAGTGAAGAGCTAGTATACTTTTAATACAAATACAGTCATAAGATACCCACTGGAAAGAAAACTTCAACACTGAATCAAAGTTGAACTTTAAAATCGCTGAGAAATTTAATCTTAAAAATTATATCTACTATTAGAAATTTTAAAAGCAAAGCAAAACCAAACAAGTCTGTATTACCGATGTCATGGGATTTCCGCCTTCTACACCTGGCTGACAAGCTTCTGCCACAGCCCGAACATGGCCATAGCCAATAGCAGTTAGTAACAGTTTGGCTATTTTAAGAGCATTGAGGTAGGCACCCCTTCGAGTTTCCATATCTGCATTTGGTAGGAAGTTATTTCTGGTTAGCATACTCAGGACAAGGGGTAGACCACCACTTTTCAAGAAGTGAAGCTGAAAATCAGAGGAATCATCCCCCAGGGGTGCACCAGCAGGCATTAACAAGGCATAGACTACCTGAAAATAAAAGGGGGAAGGGGAAAAGAAAAGGATTGCATTAAAAGGAATTTAAAACATAACCTCCATATCAAAGACTAAGACATTCCTGACTATTTTAAAACCATCTAATCTTATCCACATTCTTCATAGTAACACATCAAAGATCAATGTCAAGATCAAGACTCAAATTCAAAATGTAAAAGACAAAAAACTAACCTCTGTTAGGTATAGCACTTGTGAGGCAGAAGGACCAAAGAAGAGTGAGTCAAGAGATGGACTAAGGCTGCTTTCTCCAAGTTTGGCATGGTCCAAACAAATAGCTCTTAATTTTTCTATTGTTGTACTATCTGTAAGGGAGAGAAAGATAGAGAAAGCATAGTCTGAAATAAAACGCAATTTACATCTTTATCACTTCTAATATTTTCAAAAGCATGGAACAGCAAACAATTCAGTTGAGGTATACATTCAGTTAAGCTTCTATAACACAGAACCTTATTTGAGTTGATTTAAAAAGCAACCAAATAAGAGAGAAACAAAACACCAACCTAGGCTTTTTAATTACCCAAGGAAACAGTCTCTCATCCCAGGAGCCTCTATTCAGCTGCAGGAGACCAATTTAAAACAAAACAGAAACAACAACAAAAAACACTTCCAAAGGAACGGTTCTTTCCTACAAATTTACTGCTTACCTAATGACATTACATTATTTCCTACCTAGTTTGTTTCACTGAGTGATAGATATAACTGTACCCAAGAAACTGAACCTTAAGACTGAAGAGGAGCCTGGCACATGGTGCATACCTTTAATCTCAGTGCAGAGGCAGAGGCAAGCAAGTCTGTGAGTTTGAGGACAGCTAGAGGTATACAGTGATACTCTATCTCAAACAAATAATCAAAAATCTTGAATGTAGGATGGAACCAAAAGGTAAGACTGAAGAAATGAGCTCATTTAAGCTCATTCAGTAGGTAAATGTCCTTGCCACCAAACTGATGGATAACCTGAGTTCAATTCATATAACTCACATGGTGGTATGAGGAAATTTCTGAGCCACATAATCTCTGACTATTCTCTGACCACCACATAAACACTGTGTTATCTACACAAAAAATGAATATATAAATTTAACAAATGTTAAAAGAAAAAAGTTTAAGGCCTGGGGCTGGAGAGATGGCTCATTATCCTGCTCTTCCAAAGGTCCCGAGTTTAAACCCACATGGTGGCTCACAACCATCTGCAATGAGATCTGATGCCCTCTTCTGGTCTGCAGTCATAAATGTAGACAGAATATGGTATACATAATAAATAAATAAATCTTTAAAGTTTAAGGCCAAGTGTGGTGGTGCATGCCTTAAGTCCCAATGCTCAGGAGGTAGAGGCAGCCAAAGAGTTCTAGGCTAGCATAGTCTACATAGAAAGCTCAATGTCAGCCAGAAATATTCAGCAAAACCCTGTCACAAAAAGTTCAAAAGTAAGCAACAAATGCTAAACAAATCATTTAATGCTGTTGGCTTACAGTTTATCTCTCTGAAGAGTCTGAACCAAAGGACTGCTTTGTGGTGTGTGCATATACACACCTAAATAATTTTAGGTCCCTGATCGTATACAAATTTTAATTATAAAATATGGATGGGAAAAAATTAATCTGCCCATAATCTTGTCATCAAGGGTAATTTATTTTTTTTTTAAAGAAAAAGAAGGACCATTTTATCAGTGCTTAAAAGAATAACCTCAGAACAGGCAAGCTTGTAAAACCTCAGCAGCTACCTGAAGGAGGCAAATGAGGAAGAAAAAAAAAGTTATGCAATTTAAGCTGTCATAGAGGTCAGACATGCGGTAAACAACAAGCTACACGCAGGGAGGGAAGCTTTAGAGAAAGATTTAAGAAAGCCCAAGTGTTAAGGAAAGCATGTTTAGAAAAGAAGTAAAGGAAAACTTATGTTTTCTTTGAGTAATTCAGAACAGTAAGCAGGCTTTTAACCATACGTGTGGGCAGTTTGTAAGCTTCTACCTTAGGTTACTGTTTTCCCTCTAGTGTCTTTAAAGGATACCTAAATATAAGCAATTATATACCTAAAGCAATGCATTATTAAAAAAAAAGTAAATCCAACCAATTAGGGTGGTAGTAGCTTTTAATTCAAGCAATGAGGAGGCACAGGCAAGTGGATCTCTGTGAATTACAGGCCAGCAAAACCTACATAAAAAAAAAAACAAAAACAAAAAAAACCCAGGAAAACAAGGAGAATGAAGACCTTACAACAGACTTTGGCATATTTACATACTCTTTACATTAAACTCCTTGAAGGAAGTAGATCTTAAAAAGCAACTCATTCTGCTTTGTTATACATATTTATACATATATGTATAAAGCAATACATACTTTAACCAAATGCTGTTTCAAATTTAGAAATTATAGTTTGATTTTAAAAAGTTCATCAATCATGTAAGCTGTGTGAGTACACAATAACATTGTTCATGTGTAGAAGTCTGAATAAAACTTTTTGGAGTTAGTTTACTTGCTTCCATTTTTATGTGTTCTAGAGATGTAATTCAGGCCATCAGGTTTGTGTATTAAGTACCATTACCCACTAAGCCATCTTAATGGTCCAAATTTAGGTACTAGATCTTGATTTCATTAAAAAAAAAAAAAAAAAAAGGCAGCCTTGACTTTTTTTTTTGTTTTATTTTGTTTTTGCCTGACCTTACTGGCTCACTGTCTCCATCTGGTGACAGGAAGTTCAAATCACAAGCTCAAGGCTTTGGTGTGGGTTTCTATTTTTAAACTATGTTGTGGAGGTTGAACCTGCACACACAAAGCAAAAACTGTCATAGGCAGGTCAGGACTAAATTGAATTGAGGAGTCTAAGCTGGTAATCTATTATGTAAATTTACTCTGTCCTATAGTAACCAGACAACAAAGTTGCTTATGTCAGAACATGGTGTTTACTTTAGAAAACAATGGTTAAGAGAAGCACAAGATCGCTTCAAAAATTATGTGGACGAATTAAATGATACATTAAGCCAAAGATGTGAAAAGAAGAGGAAGCAAACACTATAGAACTGTCAATATTATCCAAGGTGGGCCGGGTGGTGGTGCAGAGACAGCCAAATCTGTAAGTTCGAGGCCAGTCTCTTCTTCTACTGTGAGAGTGGGTTCCAGAAATCAAATTCGGGTTTTTAAGACTAGTGACAAGCACCTTTAGCTGCTGAGCCATCTTACCGGTCCTAGGCAATCGGGTTCTACAAATGGCCATGGTACATATTTTAGGGTTTGGAACCACATGGTCTGTTACTCAGTTCTTGGCTGCTGATTGACAAAAAATTGCAAACAATATATGAATGAATGAGTGTGGTCGTACACCAGCAAAACGTATAAAGGCTATGAAAATTCAAATTTCATAAAATCTGGTATCAAAAGTAAGTATTTGAAATTTTATTACTGTTTGTATGTGTATATATGTGAGTGAATGGCAAATGTGTGGAGGTCAGAGGACAGCTGAGGGGAGTCAGTTATCTTCTACCATGTGGGTTCTGGTATCTAACTACGGGTTCATTAGGTCTGGAGGGACACTTTCATTCACTGACCCAGCTCACAAGATCCCCAAGAGATATCTTTTGGTTTTATTTTAGCTATTAAAAATGTAGACACTTTCAAATTGGGCAGTGGTGGCGCACGCCTTTAATCCCAGCACACGAGGCAGAGACAGGAGTATCTCTGTAAATTCAAGGCCACCCTGGTATATGGAGAGAATTCCAGGACAGGCTTCAAAAAGCTACCCAGAGAAACCCTGTCTCAAAAAAGGTGTTGGGGTGTATAAAATTAAGCTGTAGGAAGATTCTGGTCTTTAGGCCTATAACCACTGATGCGTGGTTCATTTAGGGAAAAAAATTGTTGTTGGGCGGTGGTGGCACACACCTTTAATCCCAGCACTTAGGAGGCAGAGGCAGGCAGGTCTCTGTGTGTGTGTGTGTGTGTGTGTGTGTGTGTGTGTGTGTGTGTGTGTGTGTTCAAGGCCATTCTGGGATGCAGAGCAAGTTATAAGACAGCCAAGGTCACAAAGAGACAAACCCTGTCTGGAAACTCATACCTCCAGAAAAATGTTTATATAAATATAATACACACACACACAGAGTTTATTGTTACCATGCATTATGTCATCATTGGAAACATCTTACCTGGCGGCATAAGTTTCATAAGCACTCTTGCTCCATCTCTAAGGGGTGGCATATTTAGGCTGCTTCCTAAGTCTGCAACTTGCCAAAGGAAAGAAATGTATCTGGGATGAAGTGACATAATCTAGAACACAAAATACACAAAATTACTTGTAAATTATTCCTTGGCTTCAAAAAGGTCTACCTAAAATTTAAATTGCACCTGTTGTTCTTCCTCATCCTACCTTTACAAATTCTTCATGATGCAGATCTAACATCATCTGAGCAACATCTGCAATATTTTTTTAAGTATTATTTTTCACCTGCATTTAACTTCAGATGACTCTGGACATGCCACTAATAAATTCCTAACCAGTTTATTCTTATACTGGAGTGGCTTGTCATTAAAGACATTAAAGTTCTTATGAGGAGGGGTGAAAGAAGAGGTCAAGAATGGGAGATGTCACTGTTTCTTTGGATACAATCTGAGAAAGATTACAGATACTTCACGGCATATGAAGTTTTGAAAGGATCCATTTTACAGGATAAGACTAGTAGCTTTCAAAATTCATATATTGAAATGTTCCAATTTAACTCTAATAGATTAACTATACGCAAGTATAAGCAAATAGTAACTACAGGGTTACCTTGCAGAAGGCTTTACTGAAATTTTTTTAAATGGATAATTCTATAGATATTTTGTCTCATGAAAGAGTTCCTCAACAGCAACAAAAAAACCCCTATGTATTTGATTGTTTTCAACAACTCTAGCATAATGCCTTGCACAACTGAATCTACTTACCACTCCAGGCAAACAGCTTTCCACTTCTGGATTGGGGCCGTCACTATAATGATTACCATGGTTTCCAGGAGACCCAGTTGAGGAATCAGAGGAGCTATCAGGACTTGAAGGCATATTGGAGCTTATTTGTGTCAGTTTGGCTGTAATTAGCTGAAAATGATATATATTAGAATCAAAAATGGGAAAAAAAACACACAAAACAAGAAAACTTATTTGATGATATACCAACAAATGAATCAAAAAACTACAGATGCTGGACTTGGAGAGCTGGATTAGTGATTAAGAACACTGGCTACTTTTGCAGGGGACCTGGGTTCAATTCTTAGCACCTACATAGCAGTTTACAATTGTCTGTGACTCCAATTCCAGGGTATCCAATGCCCTCTCTTCTGATCTTCAAGGGCACCAGGTACACACACGGTACAAAGACATACAAGTTTTTAAAACATTCATATACATAAAACAAAACCAGATGCTAATATTTTCGAAAGTACACTTAAAAAATACCCTTGTAGCTACTTGTTTTGATATATTTTAAGTATCCTAATGTTTGAGTTAGTGTTATAAGCTTAACATTTAACATAAATATTTAACAATGAAATACAGTCTGAGGTTCTATTAAAATTTTTTCTTTTGGTAACTATATATACTTACTGATTTATCTTTTAGATTTAATTGTCCAATCAACTTTCTGTCATCTCCAGGATCAATCAGCTCACCACCCACAAAGAGTTCAATTTTTGTATGAGCTACATTAGCTTTAATGCGATTGAGAATACATCGTCGAACTGAACCAATTGTATCATTTGTATGAGACCAAACTTCCAAGTCATCTACTTGTCTGCCCTGGTTTGGAAATCGAACTATAAAAGAGAGGTGTTTACCACGGAAAGCTCTGGTGGGGAAAAGAAATTTAAAAAAAAATCTTATCAGCAGATTTCCAAATTTAGTTGCCAAGAAAAAAAGATAAAAATTTAGCATTAAGTATTTTCTTATTAAACAAAAGTTTAAAAACAAGACTTTTTAGTGCCCTAAAAATAAAAATTGTTTTTAACTATAAAGGCTGCAATATCCAAAACACAATGACTATATTCCATTGTTATTAAACCACGGCGGCATCAAATGATGTACTGATCTATAAGAAATTAGTACAAATGTCAAGTATGGTGCCTCATTTCAGTAATTCAGTCACTGATGAAGAAGGATTATAAATTTCAGTCTGGGATGAGCAACCTAAAGCAGCTCCCAAAATTAAGACACAGATATAGTAATAGTTTAATTTTTATGCTTGTAAACTCAGTAATTCTTGCTATTTACAAATGTGCAAGGTAAGATTAACTTTGAGAGTATTAACAAAAAAACTGTCATACATTTTGCCTGAATTTTATTTATTTTTGAGATAGGGTCTCACAGGGTAGCTCTGGCTGGCCGGGAACTTGCCATGTAGACCAAATTGCTCTCAACTCAGAGAGATCTGTCTGAGTGCTGGGATTAAAGGCATGCACTACCACTCAGAATTGCCCAAAAAAGGGCTGGAGAGATGGCTCAGAGGTTAAGAGCACTGCCTGCTCTTCCAAAGGTCCTGAGTTCAATTCCCAGCAACCACATGGTGGCTCACAACCATCTGTAATAGGGTCTGGTGCCCTCTTCTGGCCTGTAGGCATACACACAGACCGAATATTGTATACATAATAAATAAATAAATATTACAAAAAAAAAAAAGAATTGCCCAAAAAAAATGCAAAACTACAATATGTTGCCATATTATCTTGAAGGTATGATACAAAAAGGAAATTATATTCATCAACGACAACTACATAAATATCATTTGAATTACTAAATGGTAAAACCTAAAAAGTATTATTTGAGCATTTGAAAATATTTCTTGGCTATATTGGTTACCTGATAGTCAGTTTTTAAGACTTCATTCCAATTACTTTTCAATCTGAGTATGCTATTTTGTTGTTGTTTGACACAAGGTATAGAAGAACCAGGTTAGGTTCCTAGAACCTGCCTGACAGCTCATCTCACAGGGCTCAAATGTCTGTAACTTCAGTCTGAGGGGATACACTGCTTGTTTCTGACCTCCAAGGCACACATATGGAACACATACATACAATGTAGGCAATCACTCAAAAGAAGTTAACTATGCACTATATTCTTTCTTTTTTTGTAACAGAATCTCATTAGAGTCTTGGTTGGTCTAGAAACTCATTATATTGACCAGTCTAAGTCAGCTCCAAATTTGTAACAATCCCCCTGCCTATGCTTCCGGAGCATTGGACTAAGAGGCATGCTATAGTGTTTAACTGTGTAAACAACTATAAAACTGAGGCTGAAGGGATAGCTCAATGGTTCAGAGTGCTTGCTGTACAAGCATGAAGCATGAGGATCCAAACTCATTTGCCAGCCCCCTATATTAAAAAGTTAGAAGCACTTGTTAACTCTAGAAATGTGGGTGGCAAAGACAGGATGATTAGGGTTTGTTGCCAGTCTAGCTCCAGGTTCAGTGAGAAACCTTGTCTGAACGGAATAATAAGGTAGAGAATGACAGGACAACCAAATTTCACCTCGTTTCCATAAGTGAGCATGGTGGGTCCATTCTACATATATACATGTGTATATAACACACAATTATATTAAAACTTGGGCCTATGAACACGTAAAATAGCTTGCTACCACACCTGAGAACCCAAGTTTGGTCCCTGGGACCCAAAGAGTAAATGGCAAAGAACTGATCTCTCAAACTGTCATATGATCTCCACACTCAAAACCATGGCATGTGCATGACTACAGACACACAAAATAACTTACTACACACTGAGAATATGTTTAAACAAAACAAACAATCCCACACACTTTTAAAAAAAGCCATATAAGGCCTGACCCACTTCCTCTCTTGGGGTTGTTTTCTTTCCTAATAAACTGTTCTACCACAAAAATAGGCAAACATTTCCAGAAGATACTTATGTTTTTAAAGGGCAAGAAACATTTTTCAAGAAGATAAATTTCCTTTTTCCTTGTACATTTTTAAAAAACGGCTAGGAAAATACCAAATGACTAAAAATTAATCTCAGTTGATCAGTTATTCACATACCTTGACATAGGCAAAATTGTTCTTTCTTCATGATAATCACTATCACATTCATTTATGTATTCTCTTAGAACAGTTAATACTCTAACCATTCGAACAGCTTCCTGTCTTGCACAATTAATACTGTCTTTGTCACCATCCAAAACACACAGCGTGTCGTAAGAGGCTTTCAAACGATCAAAGCAAGACTGAATGAAGTCTTCATGGATCACCACCTACAAATATAATGCGACAAATAAAGACAGATGAAAACACCTAACAATGTTGCTCTAAATAATCATATTTAGGCAGATAGTCTACTGTTGTTAAAAGGAAGCTAGTGTCAAAATAAGTTAAGGCCAAATGATATTTTAAAAAAGACATTTAAGATTATGTAACTGGTTATGAAAATAAACTCGGCAAAGTCTTTACTATTTCAATATAATAATAAACATCAAAATAATCCAACCATTTCAAGATCATTCTCAAGACAAGATTCACTTCGATAGTATTCCATGTAAGAGATATAAGAACTTGGTATTTTACAAATGTATGTATTTTGAGGTAAAGTGTCACTATATAGTCCAAGCTCACTTTAAACCTCTAATTCTCCTGGCCTCAGGCTCTCAGATGCCAACATTATAGGCACATACCATCACACCCAACTTTTATGTTTTATATGTTATAATTCACAAGCTAGAATTCTAGCTTGTGAAAGTTTTAATGCACACTGATCCTCACCTGATTGACCTGCAGCCTTGGACCAAGGTTTGTATATATCTCTTTAAGGAGATCTATAGCTCGGCTGGCAATATCATCATTACTCTGAATTACAACCTGCATTAAAAAAAAAATTAGTGTTTCTCAGGAAATGTTTTAGTTGAGCATTTAAATTCAAATCATATCCTTAGTTATTTTCAATTATACTAACATCATAATGGTTAAGTTGACTGAGTAAACGAGACAAACATCAAAATAAAGACTAAATGCAAGATGCAACTGTTTAAAGAAATTTAAGAATGACATTTTACTACAAATAAAATATGCTTTGACGAAAAGCTCAGTCTTTCAAGAAGGAATTCAAAGTAGATAGAAGAAAACAAGATGCTACATAAAAATAAAGAACATCAGGTGCAATGCTGACAGAGCTCCTACTTTTGACTTACCCTCCAAAGATAGTCTAATCCTATCAACTCCAAATCATCCATCATATAGGCTCTTCTTTTTGCTACTAGTTTTCCTTCTCGACAATTCACAGCTTTGAAGAATCTTTCAAAACATTTCATTCCATTTTCAGTTAACAAGGAAGGATCAAGCTGAAGTACATTACTTTCGAAGAAGTCCTTGTTGATATCAGGATCTAAGTCGGGTTCATCCCCCATTAATTTGGAATACCACTTGAAACAGGCTTCACGATCACAAAGGTAAACCGCATTTTCAGCTAAGCACTTCCATATTTGTTTTGCCTGAGGAGCACACAGCCACAGTTGGCCATCCTTCAATAAAAATCTTAGAAAAACAAAAAGAAATTAATTTATTTGACACAACACAACCTACCTGTTTATGTATGAAGTAATACCTCTATCACATTTATATTTTTAACTACAAATGTCAGCTCTTTCTAAGAGTTCATCAGTTTTTATCTGAGAGTTTCAGGATAGCCAGGGCTACACAGAAAAACCCTTTAAACAAACAAAAAAATGTCCTGTAATAAAAGTAAGCATAAACGAACAAGAGACAGCTACCCTAAAGCTTAAAGTAATGAGGAGAATGTTACAACCCAGGGACTAATCTTAAAGCATTCAGCAACAAAAGAAGACATGGGACCTTTTTATGTGGGAAAATAAGATGTGGCAAAAGAAAAAAAAACAAAGCAAAAAAAAAAAACCCACCAAAGACATAGTCAAATATCAAACAAACCTAAGAAAGTTAAGCCGTTCTTGAACTTCTTGAACATGACTATATCTACTTCCCAGTCTCACAGTCTGTGGGTCATAGTCTTCATGATCTACAAATTAAAAAAATATGAATAATCATACCACTGCTGATTTCAACCAATGACCTGTCAGTTAAAAAAAAAAATCCTTTAATCTGGCTAGGGTGGTGGTGATGTAATCTTTAATCCCAGTACTTGGGAGACAAGAGGTAGGTGTTCTCTATGAGTTTGAGACCAACCTGGTCAAAAAGAATTCCAGGATAGCCAAGACTACACAAAGAAACCCTGTCTTGAAAAACCAAAAAAGAAACCACAAAACACATTAATCTTCTATCATTATATAAGGTAACTGGAAATCTACTAATAGGTGCTTTTCAACCCATCTAATATTCTAGCAAAATGTATTTCCCTTTGATGTATCCCAAAATAAATGATCTGTTAAATGTACTATTAAAATTCTTCAACACAGTCCTTTTCCTCTTTGATGTGCTATTAATTCTGGCCAAGAATATTAGAGAAGTGATGCTACACCCTCCTGGTATTACAATCAGAAGGCAGATCATGCCACTTTATGTCTATCCTCACTATGCTCATGTTGACTACATAGTTGAAATGGTTTCTACCAGGCTCCTCCATTGTCAAGATGCTACTTTTCCCCACTAGCTTTAGCATCAGCCCAGCTCTATTCTGTGTTTAATTCCTAACACCTTGGACACAGAGCTTTGAAAAAATTCAATGAAAGCCAAATAATCAAGGAAAGTCAAGAAATGTGACAGTAGCTTTGTGCTACATGAGAGGCCTTATAAAGAGAAGCACCGAGACTATTAAAAACAGATAAACTTGGCATGCTGATGCACACCTCTAGTCTCAGGACTGAGGAGGCAGAGGCAGGCAGATCTTAAACAGTATGAGTTCGGTTGGTACACATAACTGAGTTCCAGGCCAGGTAGGGATAAACAGAGAAATCTGTCTCAAAAACAAAACACCAAACAAAAGTCGATACTTTGTAAATATTCAGTCCTAACAGTTCCTTGATTTGTTAGCAAATAAAGAAAATCCATTGCTAACTTGTGTTGTCTATGTGGCAGTATTCCATTAAGGAAATATATATGATCAATTCAGTTATCTTTGAAAATGGGTGGGAAGTGTTAATAAATCACAGCCGGGAACCAACATAAATCAGTTGTTATTTTAAATATCAAGTTGTGGGAGCCATTTCAGAATCCATTATAAAAAAATTAATTTGGGGCTAGAAAACTGGCTCAGTGGATAAGATCATTTGTTGCTCTTGTAGAAGTAGGGTTCAATTGCCAGCATAGCACATGGTGGCTCAAACTGTGATGTGGGAGTGATTTCTTATTAATAAAGAAACTGTCTAGGCCCCTTAGGTGGGTGGAGAAAACAGAGGAGAATTCTGGGAGAAAGAAGCTGAGTTGAGGGGTCGCCATGGTTCTCCCACTCCAGACAGACGCAGGTTAAGATCCTCTCTGGTAAGCCAGCTCATGGGCTACACAGAATATTAGAAATGGGTTAGAACAATATGTAAGAGCTAGCCAATAAGAAACTGGAACCAGGCCAGGCAGTGTTTGAAAGAATACAGTTTCCGTGTAATTATTTCGGGCATAAGCTAGCCATGTGGGCGGCCGGGTGCCGGGGACGCAGCCCCGCCGCTCCTATTTCAACAAAACTGTAACTCCAGATCCAGAAAGATCTGATGCACTCTTCTGACCTCTGCAGACACCAGACATGTATATACTGCATACATACATGCAGGCAAAACACTCATGCATATAAAATAAAAAAAACATCTAAAACAAGTCCTCCTGTTAAAAAGACAAACAAAATATACTACCATCATAAGCAACCTACCAACTTTAAAATTTTTAGATTTTTAGGAGAGTTTTACTACACTTTTCACCTCAAATACTACACGTATCTCCATTTTCTCCCCATACCCAACCCTAAGGCCTTTCATATAGTCTTTTCTGGGTGCATTCCCACCAATTAGCATGTTTTCAAGATTCATGTGTTGTAGCATGCTACTCTTTTGATACGCTGAGTAATATTTTGGATAATACTGTATGGACATATCACCTTTTATTAGGTATGTAATCAACTAAGACGTTTGAACTATTTATATATTTTTGGCTATTACAAAGTTTGCTATGAACATTCACATTTAAGTTTTTACATTTGTTTCCATTTTACTTGAGTATGGGCCATACTATGGTAAATTGTTTAATATTCTGTGCAACTGCCAGTCTAATTAGTAAAATTTACGAGCCCACAAAGAATGAAGCTCCAATTTCTGAAGTCTCAGCAATACCAAGTGTTATCCTATGAGCCTAGTAGGATGTACTCTTACCGTGCTTCTGATTCAAATTTCTTTAATGATACTGAATATCTTTTAAAGTTCGTATTAGCCATCTATAGCTTACCTGGGAAAACTTTCAGTCTGTTCTGTATCCAGCTTTGAGTGGTACAGTGTGAAATGCACTCACACACCATTTCTGAGCCCTCAGTGAGACTGGGATCACAAAAGGGCTCATTTTGCCTGTTTGCTGGACTGTTTCACTTGGTGACAACAGTAAAAGGGAGCTACAACCATCCTTGTAGTTATTTTTCACTCATCTCCAACTGTAGAACTCTGTTCCCTATGGCTTCTTCTCTCTTCCCTTTGGGTAGAATGTCTGACACCAGCTAGGACTCAGGGAAAACAGCAGCCACTTCTCCAAGAACGATATCCCTTGGAGAATCATTAGGTGTTGGGGTGGGTGAAAATAGGGCCACTAATGTCCCCTGGTATGGAGTACTGGAGTCAGCTATGGTGAGGGTAACTAAGGCCCTATTTTGAGTTATGTTTCACCTTAAATAGGCACTAAGTAGACAGGGTAATAAAGAGTCCTTTAAGCTACTCTGCCTGTAAGAGGGCTTCTGTAGCAAAGGACTAAGGATAAAAAGGTCAGCAGTGAAGAAATAGAAACAGTCATCACAAGCCTCCCAGCCAAATAAAGCCTAGGACCAGATGGTTTCAGTTCAGAATTCTACAAGATTTTCAAAGAACTAATACCAATACTCCTCAAATTATTCCACACAATAGAAACAGAAGGAACATTGCCAAACTCTTTTTATGAGGCTACAATTTAGCCTGATACCCAAACCACAGAAAAACATTACTAGGAAAGAATTACAGACCAATCTCACTCATGAACATTGATGCAAAAATACTAAATAAAATACTGGCAAATCGAATTTAAGAACACATCAGAACCATCATCCACCATGATCAGGTCGGCTTCATCCCACAGATGCAGGGATGGTTCAACATACAAAAATCTGTCAACGTAATCTACCATATAAACAAATTGAAAAGTAAAAACCACATGGTCATCTCATTAGATGCTGAAAAAGCTTGACAAAATACAACATACCTTCATGATAAAGGTCTTGTAGAGAGCAGGGATACAAGGGACATACCTAAACATAATAAAGGCAATATACAGCAAGCCCAACAGCCAACATCAAACTAAATGGAAACTCCCAGTGATTCCACTGAAATCAGGAACAAGACAAGGTTGTCTACTCTGTCCATATCTATTCAATACAGTTCTTGAGGTCCTAGCTAGAGCTCAAATGCTTGTTTCTGAGATTTGGATCTTATTTGTTAAAACACCTTACAACAGCTTCTAGGCACTTTAACTTTTGTATTTTTATCAAGGTAAATGCTTATTTTGATAAAGTCCACTGAGTCTTTTATTTATTCAACTCCAGAAGTTAAATCCTACAACTCCTTACTTTCTTTTCACCCAATGTTTAGTATTTTCCTTTATGAGTATAATCATATTTTATTTATTCAATAGGTAGTTATTTTCATTATTTTGATTGTTTTGACCAATAAAAGCCAAATCCTTCATCTTTTGAACATAAACACAATTTATTAGTCACTTTCATACTTTTTCCAGTAACATGTCCTTGTTCCAGGCCTGAAAACATCTCTATTTCTCCGGGCAGGTAAAAATGCTGACAAAAATATTCTTTTTAAATTTTCTTTGAAGCCAGGAAGAAAACACATAGACTTAGTACTTCGCGGCTGATGATAAGCATGGAAAAATGACGGTAAATTATGTAAATCACATTTCCATTAAGTGTTCAGGTCAGTACATTAACTATCCTACCATATAGGATACCAATTAAAAGTTCCAATTAAATTACCAATTAAAGCTTCAGTGGTAACTGACAGGTTTACACTTTGCTGTATGCACAGAAAAACTTCAAGAAGACTGGCAAGCACCAGCATGTAACAGCACTAGGATGTAGTTACAACATAAACAGATATTGGCAACAATTTTTAGTAAGTCTATCTTCCTTTATTGAAAAATGCTAACATAGAAGGTGGAGCTGGGCATAGTGGTGCATACTTTTAGTCCCAGCACTCAGGAGACGGACAGAAGGAGGCAGATTCCAGGACAGCTAAAGCTACATAGCAAGACCCTGTGTGAGGAGGGCAAGGAGAGACAGACACCCAAAAGCAGAAGGTAGAATCTGCTGATCATTTGACTAAGGATATGCCAGCTCATCCCCAAGCTGAAGAAGCTTTTGGTGATGAAACATGAACAGAACATGTACTTGCTGTGGAACAATCTTTTTGTATACTGTAAATATTTGTTGCTCTCATTGGTCTATTAAATGGTGAATGGCCAACAGTTGAACAGATAGTGATTAGGTGGGACTTGTGGACAAAAAGAGTGTGGGGAAGGAGAGCAGAGTTGCCAGGAGACACATGCTTGAAGAAGGTACCACATGGTAGAGTGTAGCGATAGGAGCGGCGAGGCTGGGCCAACCCTTAGGTGGGTGGAGTAAACAGAACAAAATGCTGGGAGAAAGAAGCTTAGTCGAGGAGTCGCCATGATTCTCCCACTCCAGACAGACGCAGGTTAAGATCTTTCCTGGTAAGCCAGCTCGTGGAGCTACACAGATTATTAGAAATGGGTTAGATCGATATGTAAGAGCTAGCCAATAAGAAACTGGAACTAGCCGGGCCAGGCAGTGTTTAAAAGAATACAGTTTCCGTGTAATTATTTTGGGTAAAGCTAGCCGCGCGGGTGGCCAGGTGCCAGGAACACAGCCCCGCCGCTCTTATTACTACAGTAGAGCATATATAAGAAATATGGGTTAGTTTAAGTTGTAAGAGCTAGTTAGTAACAAGCCTAAGCTATCAGCCAAGTATTTATAATTATTAAGTCTCTATGTGGTTATTTGGGAAGAGGCTGGCAGGACAGAAAACCCCACCTAAATATACTTAATGCTGATACAATGGTTACCTGTAATTCAGAGTATTAGTGAACTGTAGAAGCCTGACATTAGCCTGCTGAACATCTTATCTATAATGAGAGTCAAAAACGATACCTTCATTATGCACAAGCAAATTCTCTAATTTACTGCACAGTGGCAAATTCAAAAATATTGGCAGGTACTATCACAGGAGTAACTTAATGTAAGTTCAACAGGATTTTAGTAGCTTTAAAAACTACCTCTCCAAAGGTACAGTGAAGCCCTGTCTCAAAACAAACAAAAAAACTACCTCTTGCCCATACTGAAATATCTATCTACAGACTAGTGTTCACTAGAACACTGCTGTGAGTTAGAAGAAGAAATGGTACGAAGACTGATTAGGACAAAGAGAAGGTGAATGATGTCAATGAATTTAGAGGGGAAAAAAGCCAGTCCTTACTATGTGCCAGATATTGCTTTAGCATAAATAATTTATTCAAGGTCCTAACAGATACCATGTTTAGGTCATTATTTCAGATTCGGATAATATGTAAGCAAACTGACAAGTATTCACACTCAGAAATAGACAACAATATTAGAAAAAACTTGAATTCAAGCATTCTTATGATTATGAAACTGAGGCAATAATTCATATAGAATTTGACTCAATTGGAATAGAAACTAAACTACACATGTACCACCTAAATATCCAAAAGCAGACTCCCCAACCTCTGACAATGAAATGCAAGTACATAAAAATCAGCAGTAAACCACACATAACCTGTATGACTCTTACCCTGGAGCAAAGACTGTGTTGATAATTACAATGGCTCTAAATCACCAAAGAGATCATATAAAAACTCTGATTAATTAAATCCCAACATTTGAATGTCTGTGTATAGTGCTTATGACCTTATTTCTCACTGATTTTGGCTTTCTTTGGTATAGAACATTTAGACATTTAGGCTATATGGCTGTATACCTATGTGGCTTTCAATGTGGTGATGAGAAGGACCTTAAGACTAAAATGATCAAAGATCACCATTTAGTGTACTCAGTAGCCTGATTCTTTAACTGTTTCCTAGCCCAAAAGGGAGAAATTTAAGAGCAGGGTTACCAAAATCTAATTTTTTTTTTTTTTTTAAGACAGGGTTCCTCTGTGTAGTTTTGGTGCCTGTCCTGGAGCTATTTTTTTGTAGATCAGGCTGTCCTCGAACTCAGAGATCCACCTGTCTCTGCTTCCTGAGTGTTGAGATTAAAGGTATGCACCATAACTGCACAGCTCTGAATTTTTATTGTTAAAAAAAGTTTGGTGGTTTATAAGCACCATGAATTTCATTCAGTGCTAAGTCCATTCCACTGAAATAGTGTTACAAAAGCCTCATTTTTAATATACATCACTATAGGTCCTATAAAGTTTCAAATGAATGGTATATAGAGGAACCATGCCTAATTCAGACTATAGTGCTGATACTTGTAGTGATATTTTGTTTGCGGTTTAACAAATGAAGCTTGTCTGATAAAGTGCAAAGCTAAGCTACTAGAGGCCAGGTAGTGGTGGCACACACCTGACCCAGAACAAGTAAGACAGAGACCACCCTGGGATACAAAAAATTGATCCAGTATCAAAGAGAAACAGCTCACACAAAGGTATGATCACACGCCTTTAATCCTAGTACTAAGGAGCTGGACACAGGAGTGATATGGCTGGGCAGAGGGGAATATAAGGTGGGAGGAGACAGGAGCTCACTGCAGTCTGAGAAGGCATGCAGTCTGAACACAGGATCGCCCTTTTGGTCTAAGCATTGGTAGAACTCTCTAGGGACTGGCAGCTCTGCTTCTCTGATCTTCAGCATTAACCTCTATACCTGACTCTGTGTTTTTACTAATAATACCAAATAGAATTTATGCTACAGATACTATATAAAGTTCTCTATGGCTATGGGAACAAATCAGAACCTATGACATGGTTCTGATTTCTTTTGGGAGTGCTGAACTATAAATTTGGCATAAGATCGAGACTGTGTACCAAGAAGCACACTAGTGAAAAGTTCTGACACAGCTGTGTTTTTAGAAGATGAAATGTTCACATAAGGCTTACAGGAAAAAAAGCTTACAGAAAACGTTTTCTTAAAAGGTGATGGTGGTGTAGTAAAAAAACAAAACAGGTACATACATATCCAAAAGGTCCTAAGATTCTTAGCAGCTCCAAGTAGAGAGAAAAAAGAAACTATATTTAACCGGGGAAGGCAAATACTGGATAAAAAGCTTTCAACCCTAGACTGATGTTTAAGATTATATAAGATCTGGGAGTCAATGTGTATCTCACATCACAATAAGAATTCATAAACTATCTTGAGGTTTTTAATATTAAGTGCTATTCCTAAGGTAATTAATGAAAAACAATTACTGTTACTTCCCATCATTCAGTTATCTTACAATAAATACATACCTCTGGCATACAGTCTCATGCTTTCCATGTAAGTTGCAAGGTTTTCTGCTACCAAAGTAACTAGGGCATGATTGTGCTGAAGTTGATTGATTAAGTCATGACGATAAAATACATGGGAACTTCGCTGAGTTTGACTGAAACGAGAAGAACTTAACAATATAATTAGGCAATTAAATTCTGTTGCAATCAAGAGTTTCTTACAACTAAATTCTAAGCTACCAATTAAAAAATTCAAAAGCCTGTTTTGCTCATTTAGTTCCTTCAATGACAATATTAGGCAATTTAAAAGAAATTTATGTATCAAAACCAGAAATATATTGATTACTTGAAATTCAGGCATCAGATTCTCTATACTTCAAAAGGAGCCTTTTTCAATGACTATATCTACTCTCATAATATGATAGTAGCAAAGCATTTTTGTTAGGACACAGGGTTATTTAAAAATTACAAAAATCTAAACTTTTTTGTATAACTATAGCATTGTAATTGCTAGTTAATAATGTTTTTATAATTTTTTTTTAGAGGTTAGAGAGATGGCTAAGGAGGAAAAGTTACTTGACACCCAGTTTGAAATCCTGAGTCTAATCCTCATTATTCTCACTGTATAAGGTGAGAACTGACCCCCTTAAAGATTGTACTTCAACTGCCACACAGTGTAACATCAATCCCCATTCCCTATACCCACCAAAATAAAAAAAAGTAAAAAAAAAAAAGTATTAGCTATGTAAAGTTATACACTGGGAACATTTGGGGTTTGTCACTAAGTTGTTCTTGTCACCAGAAAGATAAGTACTTTCCAATTTCTTTTGTCACATTCTCTGAAGCTAGTCAATTTTTATAGCTACTACTATTCTAGTATAGATAAAGTCATTAATTTCTGGGAGAGTAACTGAATACAATGTTTACCTGGAAGCAATAGATTTGATAAAGGTCAAGTGGTGTTATGTACACTGGGCCAAACACACTCAAAATAGACTAACAAACATAACCCCCCCAGCCAATTTGTATCTATTACACAGAGAAAGCGATTATTTAGAGAATGCTCCCAAGATTAAATGACTGTATTGTTCACATTTGATTTATGAATATTGGTGCCACTATACTCAGTTCTTTATTTCTATGTCAACTACTCCACCTCTGTTCCCAGAAAGAAGGAAGAGAGCAACTCATTTCATTGAGCAGATTTTGGAATCAGATATTTAGCTCACTAACCTACTTTGTTTCTTCTTTTAAAAGTATTTATTTTCATTACATGTGTATGAGTGTTTGCCTACATTTATATCTGGGCAGCATGTATGTGCAGTCCCTACTGAGGCAAGAAGTGGGCATGGAATTCCCTGAAATGGAGTTACAGATGGTCTTGAGCTGAAGTTGAGTTCTCTGAAAGAGTAACCAGTGCTCTTAACCTCTGTACCATCTCTCTAGTTCCTAATTTCGTTTATTTGAAATAAAGTTTCACTATTTCATCCTGGCTGGCCTGGAACTGTATAAACCACCCTGGCCTTGACCCACAGAAATCTATCGAACTCTGTTTCCTGAATGGTTGGGCACCATGCCTGGCCTAAGAGAGTATAATTTAAAGAATGATATTAAAAAGTTCAGTGCTTTATCATGTCATCTACTATCATTTAAATTTCTCTGTAATTCAATATTCTAAATCAACTTTAAAAATTAATAAACTTTTTTTTGAAAACTATCATGTGACCAGCCTGAAATAGCAGTATCACCTCATTTCTGATCACTTTCCTCATCAATGAAACAAAGGAGGTAGGAATGACAAAGGTTTTTTTTTTTTTCCAAATGAGGCCTTCTCTCAGTTTCCTGTCACTCCATTAATTTTTTAAAAAGATTTATTTATGTATATGGGTACTCTATTTGCGTGTACATCTTTATTTGAGAAGAGGGCATCAGATCCCACTACAGATGGTTGTGATTCACCATGTGGTTGCTGGGAATTGAACTCAGGACCTATGGAAGAGCATTCAGAGTTCTTAACCACTGAGCCATCTCTCCAGTCCCCATTAATTTTCTTTAAAAAATTTGCTTTTACCAAGTAAAATTTATTAACAAAACATAAAAATAAAAATATTCATACTGTTTAGTTTTAAAAGTCTTACCTCAAATTTTGAGGTGCTTCACCAAACAAACTACAAATCTCTCTAATTTGTTTCAGTGCAGGAATGACCCATTTGTCATTTGTGCGAAGTTCTTCTATAAAGCGATCTATCCACTGAATCTTTTGTGTGTCCCGATCCTTAAACAATTTCAATATTTTATATATATCAATACTCAGGAGAACTCTAAGTTGGAGTATTTATAGATAAATGTACATCACAGTGAAATTGAGCTAAATTTCAATTATCCATGGAATTAGAAAATCAGTTTTTCTTATAAGATAAACATGATAAATACTTTAACTTTCTATAATTGTAAGTAAAAAAAAAGTGTTCTCAGTTTGTCTTAACTTCACATTTATTACCAAACTCTAAAAAGTAAAAGACCAAAATAACTATGTACATTCAGTATTGTTTAAAACTTGTCAGGTTTGAGTTTTAATGTATTAAATTAAGAGGTTTTATCTCATCATAGAATCATGTAACACCCTGATGAAATCTTTTATGAGCAAATAAAAACATTTCATCTCCAAAGTCCCCAACCCAGCTTTAATAGTCTAGGATCTATTTGAAACTAATATTACTTTACCATATATTTTTTTTTAAGACAGGGTTTCTCTGTAGCTTTGGTGCCGGTCCCGGAACTAGCTCTTGTAGACCAGGCTGGCCTCGAACTCACAGAGATCCACCTGCCTCTGCCTCCCGAGTGCTGGGATTAAAGGCGTGCGCCACCACCACCTGGCCCTTTACCATATATTTAACAACATTATTAGTAAATGACCTATTGCTTGTAGTTTTTCCCAAAGAGATTCATATGATTCATAAAATATTATTACAGAAAAATTAAGAAAGGCAGACTTTCACAGATTATTTTAACATAATCTAGCATAAACAGAAAAGCCTTGAGGGCCCATATTATTTTTGTTGACAGTCATCTATAGTTTGACCAATTGATTTCATGTTTCTTATAGGTTCTGTCTCAACTGCACTTCTGTCTTCTTTTGGTTTCCAAGTAGGAGTTTGTTAATCCTTCTTATTTTTGTCTATTTAAACAGGATTACAAACTTGAAATGCACTGTAAAACGAACCTGTACACATTCTTTCAAAACCACTTAGGTGACCCAGTGATGGAAACTCCAACCTTGCAAGCAAATATAGAAAAGTTGGGAAATCTTCCCAAGTGTTTATTTGTAAGCCATTTGTAATTACTAAGCAAGAATGAATGAAAACTCTGCAAAACGTAACATTTTGCATTAAATAAATAAAAGGCAGTCAGTCTTAAATGAACCATTTAAAAGATAATACCAGAATAACCTAAAATTATCACGTATTTAAGACATTCTAACACTGAAGGAGCAGAAAAGTCACAAAACCAAGCCAAGCAGCACCCCCTTACCTGGGAGCAGCTATAATCTAGTATTTTGATATGAGCACTGAGAGCCAGGTCCATGATATCTACAGGAACATCATCACTGTGGGCTAGATTCCACAGAAGGTTCAACACTTTATGAGCCATCACACCATCTTTATCATCTTCTGCAAGACGACGAATCAGCTCAAGGAGCTTTTCACGTTGTTTTTTACTTGCATTTGTCCAACTGGCCTAGAAAGACATTTAAATGACATGAAAATTCATATTTGGTTTTCTCTTCTTTCTTAGGGTTTGTGTAATAGTAAATTTGAATTTGGGAACATCATGGTCTACCTACTGAGTTCCAAGCCAGCCAGGGATAAACAGTGAGATACCCAACTCAAAACAAAAGTGCTTGTTATTTACCAAGTTCTTGATAAGCATTTATTAATCCAAAAAGGAACAAATCATTAAGGAATCATCTAAAGATTATTCTGGGAGGAAGAAGTCCCAGGGGATGTAATAACAATTGTTCTATTTCTTTCCTTTGTATAAATATGTCACTGGTTATGTATCACCACCATTTCAGGAGTCATTTCAACATTAAGGATGAATGACTATTAACTTTAGGGCATTAACAATAACTGATGACATTATTTCCTCAGCTGTCTAACATAGTTCAAAAGATGGAAAAATATATATACAGCAAGTTTATCTTTGTATGTGTGAAATGTGTAAGATGATATTTAAAACCACAAAAACAATTTTATACTTTGCTCCCTTCAAATCAGTGACATTTTCAAGACACAGATTTACGACAGACATTACTGAAAATATGGACTTCTAGAGCCAGGTTGTGGTGGTGGGACATGCTTTTAATACCAGAACTCAAGAGGCAGGGGCAGGTGGATCTCTGTGTTCGAGGCCAGTCTGGTTTACAGACTGAGTTCCAGGACAGGACAGCCAAGGATACACAGAGAAACCCTGCCTCAAAAAAAAAAACTAAAAGGGTCTTCTAGGTCGTGTACCTAGTAACTGACATAACGTAATATGCCTGGGGTAGAGGGTAATTTTTTCGCCTACTATGGGATATACATAAAACAAGATGTAAACATGTTTCATTAAAGAGTACCCAGTCTACGGTTGAAGAGATGGCTCAGAGGTTAAAAGTGCTAGCTACTCTTCCAGAGGTCCTAAAATGAACTACAACCACATGGTGGCTCACAACCATCTATGAGATCTGATGCCCTCTTCTGGCATGTAGGCAAACATGCAGGCAGTATGTATATGAGGACCCAGTGTAGACATAAACATAACTATTACCTATATTAAAAACCACACAAGGCAAACAGAACCCAAGGAGCCATCTAGAACTATTTTTGACATTTATGCTACTTTATTCAAGGTAGAGATTATTAGGTGGTTTTAGTCCTTTTTCAATGTTCTGTCAATGATATTCATCCAGTTTGCTTATTCCCACTGCCATGGAGTATTTCATTAAATGGACATCCCTTATATATCCTCTATACATAGCCATTTGTAGCTAATATTCCCAGTCAGAATCACTATTTTTAGTAGTAACACTTGGTGATCTAATGTCAATTGCTAATAAGCCCCCCCCCCTTTGTGAACACTGTCATGTCTTATACTATTAATCCACAAGTTCACTTACCAATTAAGCATTCACTGAGTCTCAGCAACTGATGAAGATTGCTAACACTACATAACAGGACCAATGTGAATATAACTGTAATGATCTTAGCACACAACCCTGTAAACTATTACATTTCTATTATGTTATGCTTTACCTGAGTATATATCCCTAAAATGCCATGGTATTTGCTATTCTTTTTCTTGTCATCTCTTACATTTCTCATAATCATCCTTTCCTACTTTTCTAAAGTTTACTTCAACCTAATTCCAAAATACAGAATAGGAAAGAAAATACAAATGATAACATGAGTTTTGAAAAGGAATGAGAGTCCTTATTAGGGCTATTAGCACTACTGTAAAAATGAAAATCAAGTTCTCTAGGCAAACAAACTAACAAAAAACACTGGCAAAATCCTTCACATCAGATAAAGTCCTTCAAATCAGAGAATGTCCTTATGAGAGATTTTGATTATTTGTTGACTAAAAACAGCTTGTAGTTTTAATAAATCAATTCTATTTAAAATTAAAATGTTAACAACCTTGCTGTGTTAATAATTACCTTAAAGCAATCAAAAAGATGATCAAGTTGTTCAGGAGAAAAATCCCATGCCAATTTGGCCAGTAGATCATGTACATTCTTCACAATGGCTTCATGTTTCCCTGCCTATTGAAAAATATAAACAAAGATCATAGCACACTAGACTGTGACTAACAGAAACATATACACTGACTGCTGATGACCATCAGGAAGACTTTATCATAATCTCCATTTAATCAATGTATAAAATGCTTAAAATTCTTTAGACCTAAAATGTCACAATTCCATTTCTGCATATACATAGTTAATATGTACTTTGGAAATTTCTATCAACTTGTTTGTTTATTCACATAAGATTACTCTGTGTAACCCTGGCTGTCCTGGAACTTGCTCTGTAAACCAGGCTGGCCTTGAACTCATAAAGATCCACCTGCCTCTGCTTCCAGAGTGTTGGAATTAAAGGTGTGTGCCACCCCCGCCTCAACTTTTTAATTAAAGTTTATTGAATATACTAAGATTTTTAATGCCATAAATAACACACATTGGACTGGGCTATCTGTTTTCCTACCCCTTGTCTTCTGGGTCAGAATCTTGCTTTGTAGCCCAGGCTAGTTTTCAACTCCTGATTCTCCCTATTTTCTACTTCCCATGTGCTGAGATTGCAGATATACACAAGCATACTCAGCTTCCCTATTATTTTACTTTTTGCCTCATTAACTTTTACCAAATATGAACTGTTGCATATTTTAATCATTACTGACAATTTTGGGGTACTTAAAGTTTTCAAGATCCTTACCTGTGCAGCCCAGATATTATCAAGATCTTGCAAGGTCAGAGCTTTTTCTTTGATGACAAAACGAAGAATCTTTTCTAGCTTCTCTACATACTGTGGTTGATGAAGACTATCTCGTAAAACTATAGATAAAATATTGTTCTGTTGTATCCATTCCTAAATGTAATTTAAAAAACAGGTTTCAAAACTAAAACAAAACTTTTTGAAAATACCATTCATATAATGTAAACAATGTGTAGGAATCCTAAAGTTTATTTACAAAATAGAGTGCAAGTAGGCATTATCATCGAATATTACTTTAAAAAAACTCTATAGTGTTTAACCCTGAAATGGAATCCTGATATACAGCATAGGCTAGTCTTGAATGTGTTATCCTCCTGCCTCTACCTCCATCCCAACTGCTGGGATTAAAGTTGTGAGCTACCATACCTGACAGTAATTTATCAGAGTATCTTCCATTAAGTTATACTCAAATCATTAAAAAGATTATAAATAACAGCATTTAACTCATAAAAATATCATTTAAATGCAATAAAACACTTAAGGTTTAGGTAGAATGAGCATAAGGCCAACTTTGGTATTTTTGAGTTCCTTACACTAATTCTAAATCTGCCCCAGAATGGTTTTAATCTTAGATCAAAAGATACTTTTAAAAAGACTTTTATCCAGCCCAGCGATGGTGGCGCACGCCTTTAATCCCAGCACTCGGGAGGCAGAGGCAGGCGGATCTCTGCGAGTTCGAGACCAACCTGGTCTACAGAGCTAGTTCCAGGACAGGCTCCAAAGCCACAGAGAAACCCTGTCTCGAAAAACCAAAAAAAAGACTTTTATCCAAGTGAGAGATAACTGTCTTAGTGTAATAAACAGGTTTACAGATACTGGCACTGGAATCTGAATCAAGTCTACATGCTTCCTTTGTCTGTACCCATCCATAATACTGTGTTAAGCTAGGCTGCAGCTAGACTGTCATTTATCAAACTTCAAAAGCAATAAAGACTCAAGATTATAAAAAAAGATATTTCACACATTTATGACTCTACAGTATTCAACCTGAGAATACTGAGTTGGGCTCAAAACGTGCCCTAAATAGGAGATTTTTTACTACTAAAGGACAAGTTTTAAAAATTCCCGACTTGTTAAAGGAGTCTTTTTCCTCCTAAAATACAACGAGTGTGTGTGTGTGTGTGTGTGTGTGTGAATTGTCAACTACTACAAAAATTTTTAGGCACTTAATGCCATTTTCTGTATGTTCTAGAATGAGTCAGTCACACAGCTCAAGGACCAACAACATTCCCAATGCAGACAGGCACTTGGCATACACAAAATTAGACATCTATCACCTGGCCTCTTCACCCAGGGACAAGGTCTAAATATCCTTATTTTTCAGTTAACGACTGAACTCAAGGCTTCACTGAGATCTCTCTCTCTAACCTTTCGATAGTTTTTAAAAATCATTTCAATTGTTTCCCCTGTTAACAGAAGGGAGCCATGGAGATAAGTTTTTGGTTTGCTACAGGTGTCTCATGACTGTCTACATGTACCCAAGGAACATGGGTTTTCTAATTTAAATGGCAGTTTATTCATTAAAGCTGTAATACATGAAATATATAAGGGAAATAGTTTTCTAAATATTTGATAAATACATGACAAGCACTATAAAAACAAATTCTCAAAATTGGGATAAGACAGTAATTTATGTAGTTCTCATTCTCATATTATTCTCTTGTGTTTATATATATGTACATATATACACATATATACATATATATATGACAGTCTCAATATGTAGCCCTAACTAGCCTTAAGCTTGTAGCAAATCTTCCTACCTCTGCCTCCCCAGTGATGAGATTCAATTGTACACCACCACACCTACCTGTGTATTTCATGTTTTCAAGTCATTAACTGGAATTGGTCATATGAACAGCCCCCCCCCTTGCTTCAATTACGTTCAAATATTGTATCTTGCGTTCTCTTTTAATCAACTTCCCAATTTATTGAAAAACTTGCAATAAAATGATATTTAACAAGAAATTTATTGAACACAAGATCAACCACCAATAATTATGCTATTTTAGAAAGTTTGAGATTAACAATCTTATAAACTAATCAAAACATTCAATTTACAACTTTAATTTGAACGTTAACATTACTAATTTAAGTAACAGTCATTCTAGATTTATGTATTTATATACTAAAAAAAGGAAAAAAAAAAAGTGAAAGAACTCACAGCCATCCTCTCTGCTGTGAGCCACTCTTCTTCCTCAGGATTGCCATGCCGATGGGTATAGTATGACACACTAGAAATTACCTTGTTAACTTCATTCAGTGCATTCATCTTTCCATTGAAAGAAGAAATCTGCAATAACCTGTAGGAGAAATTCAGTTTTGATTTGATTCTAAAAATTCATGTACATGATTATTTCCAAAGTTAAGAAACTTACCTAAGTATCATTTTTAACCTAAATATTTCTAAGTTCTTTACAGTTTCTTCTTGTCCAGGAACCCGGGAGGCTAAATTCTTCAAAGATTTAATAATCATTGAAAGAGCATCGTTTTTGGCTTCATTCTTTGCTTCTTTCTTCAGTTCTTCATCAGTTAAGTTTTCCAAAAACTGCGGAACCATTTCTATTATTGGAAGGAAGTATTTTTTCACTGTGTTCAGAGTGATAAATTCATAGCACTGTCCAAATGGTCTGAAATAAAATAGAAAACTCCAGTAAATACTCAATTTCTTAAAATCAAATTTAGTAGATTCTCATAGTACATGTATTATTTTTAAAAACATCCAATTCACAAGTAATAAAAATCTTAACTTGAACTATTTCTCTTTAAATTTTTGTGTGCACACATGTGTATATTTTAATTTAGAATGAACATGTGCATTTGAATACAAGTACCCTCAAGAGGTCAGAGATATCAGATCACCTGGAGTTGACGTCACAGACAATTGTGAACCATGTATTAGTATCAGGTCATCTGAAAGAAGAATCACTTAGCCACTGAGACATCTCTCCAGCCCCAATTACTCCCATTTCTTAACTGAACCAAAATAAAACCAGAAACTATTAAGAACACTGAACATTTCATTTTAAAATCTAACTTACTTAATAAGGGCTGCAATTATCTGAACATTTAATGCTGATCCATTAATAAAACGATCGTGCAATATCTGGAATCCATTTAATGTGCCAAATTTGTTGAGGAGATCCACTAGCCAACCCTGCAATTAAAGTAAGAAAGTTTACTTTTTGGCTTCTAAGAAAAAGTACTATTTTGACTGATATATTAAAACCAATTAATGTCAAATCATTCACAGTAATCCACTTGTGATGAAGAGTAAACAGCAAGCATGAATTTAATTACAGAAACATAATGCATCAGTTTTGCTACTGGGGAATTAAATCCACGTTTTGTCTCAGCAATCACACACTCTAAGAGAATGTGGCTTTCCTAAGTACCTAAAAACACCTATATTAAAATAATTTATGAGGTTAAAATACTCAAGTAATAGATGAAGGAAAAGCTATTTAAGAATCTAGTATAAAATATTCTAAGTAAATCCCCTCACTCCAAGACAGGGTTTCTCTATACAGCCCCGGCTGTCCTGGAACTCACTCTGAAGACCAGGCAAGCATTGAACTCAGAGATCTGCCTGCCTCTGACTCCTGAGTGCTGGGATCAATGGCATGTGTGTGTCACTCACTGAGTCAATTTCTTATTACAGTTATAAGCATTTAAAATTTCCATATCAAGGGGGCTGGAGAGATGGCTCAGCGGTAAAGAGCAATGACTGTTCTTCCAAAGGTCCTGAGTTCAATTCCTAGCAACCATATGGTGGCTGACAACCATCTGTAATGAGGTCTGGTGCCCTCTTCTGGCCTGCAGACTAACATGGAAGGAATGCTGTATACATAATAAATAAATATTTTTTAAAAATTTCCATATAAATAGAATAATCTTGAAGCCTAAAAATGAACTGTCAATTAAAAACTAGCCCATGCCACAGGAGTTGAACACTTGGCTACTGAGAGCAAAGGCTTAGGTTTGATACACTGCTTGCACTGCAGGAGGAACAAAAGAAGGAAGGCAGGAAGGCAGGAAGGCAGGAAGGCAGGGAGGCAGGGAGGNGGCAGGGAGGGAGGGAGGGAGGGAGGGAGGGAGGGAGGGAGGAAAACCCAATTATACCATGGTATGTGTTATTACTAATTAGAACTTCTGGGTTCTTTAGCTAATTTACATAAATGTATTCAATTCCCATCTTATTAACCTTATTAATAAAGTTTGCCATTTAAAAAAACTCAAAATAAACTCAAAGGTTACAAAAGAAATATATCAGCCGAACAGTGGTGGTGCACTCCTTTAATCGCAGCACTGTGAGGCAGAGGCAGGCGGACCTCTGAGTTTTGAGGCCAGCCTGGTCTACAAGAGCTAGTTCCAGGACAGGCTCCAAAGCTACAGAGAAACCCTGTTTTGGGGGGAAAAATTCAATATATCAAAAAGCTAAATACCCAAGACAACCTTTTACACCTTGCCACCCTCTAAAAGGCCGTATTTTGAAACTAAACGAGGGAGTAGAAAATAGTTTCTCTACTAATGTACTAGGCAAAAACAACAACAACAACAACAAATGTAGAATACAGATTCTGTTTATTGGGCAATGGTGGTGCTCACCTTTAATCCCAGTACCAGGGCAAAGGCAGGTGGAAATCGCTGAGTTCAAGGCCAACCTGACCTAAAGTGTGAGTTCCAGGGTAGCCAGGGATACACTGAGAAACCCTATCTCAAGAAACCAAGGGAACAAATACAATAAGCTAATTATAACAATTGAAATTTTTAAGTTCTCTAAGACTAGACACTGTCATATTTCAGTAAGTTCAATATTTTCCTATCTTTTATTTTAATGACCAATCCTAGGTCATTAAACTCTCAGTATTTATTTTACGTGTATGAGTGTTTCCCTTTATATACTTCACCATGTAGCATGTCTGGTGCCAGAGGCCAGAGGAGAATATTAGGTCCATTGGAGTCAAACTTAAGGGAGATTGTGAATCACCACGTGGATGCTATGAACTGAACCCAGATTCTCCACAAGAGCAACAAGTGCTCTTTAACCACTGAGCGACCTCTAGCCCCCAAACCTCTATTCAGCTCACCAGATCTCTTTTGTGATTACTTGTAAAAAAGTACATGTTTGCTATGTATTTTTTTTGTATTTCTTCAGTAACTAGAATGAGACTACTGAGCTGATATACTTAATAGTTAATTCTTTCTCTTTTAAGATTTTATGTTTATAAGTGTTCGGTATGCATGCATGTGCACTACACCTTTGGGTTGAGGTAAGGAGGAGGCAACACATACCCTAGAACTGGCAACATCAAACCAGTCTTACATAGAAAAAAATTTAAATGATTCCATAGCCTAGAATGTGCATGCTCTTTGCGGGGTGGGGGGTGGGGGTAGTTGAGAAAAGTTTTCCGTAACAGCACCGGCTGTACTGGAACTCAAGAGATCCACCTGCCTCTGCATCCCAAGTGCTGGAATTAAAGGTGTGCACCACCACCTCCTGATAATCAATTTTTAAAAAGTTTATAGATTTAACAATGAAAGTCACAAAATTCCTCTGACTTTCAATATTTCTTGGCTGATTAGGAGAAGGGGGAAAAAAATCCCAAATCTTAAAAGTATCTCTCTAGGGACTAGACAGGTAGGTAGCTCAGCCGTTAAGCACTGACTGCTCTTACAGATGAATTAGGTTCAATTCCCAGCACCCACATGGGAATTGTGGATTACAGAGAATTCATTACTTTCTTCTGGCCTCTGAAGGGCACCAGGTTTGTACATGGTGTAAAAACATACATGCAGGCAAATTACTCATGCACATGAAACAAAAACGAATCTTAAAAGTTTCCTTAAAGTCTATATTTAGAAACTATGTATTAGCAGCACTTACTAAAGGAAATTAAAATTATAAAAGTATAAATTTAAAAGTATATAGTAAAAAAAATCTAAAGTACAGTCTGTTTACACTGCTATAGGATATTTATTTTTAACTATATATTTTAGTAAAATTTCAAAGTTTTATCTTCCTGCTTTCATTTTATAATTTCTTTTTTTTTTTTTTTTTTTTTGAGTGAAAGCTCATGATTTTATTGTCTTCATAACAAGGTCAGCTTAGAACTGGATCACTTGGCCCTTTCTCTTCTTATCACCACCCAGTTCAAAATGGTTGCATCTCTTAATAGCCAGCATCCTCTTAGATCTGCAGTTGGGCTCCACACATTCCAGTCTCAGCACAATCTTCTTTGTAGTTTTCGCCTTTTTGTGGAAAATAGGCTTAGTCTGCCCACCATAGCCACTCTGTTTCCTGTCATAACGCCGCTTTCCCTGGGCATACAAAGAATCTTTGCCCTTCTTGTACTGGGTCACTTTGTGGGGTTGGTGCTTGCCACATTTCTTGCAGAATGTACGGCGGGTCTTAGGAACGTTCACCATGTTGGCGGGTGCGATATCGGCACAGAAAGAAAGCCATTTTATAATTTCTATTATTTTACTTTTGTGATTTATTATTAAGCATATATAACATATTCCTATTCTGGAGTTAAAAGAAAATCATGGCTTTATTATCTACTCCTGAGGTTTCTAATCAGTCATAATTTTTCTCTATTACTATTATAAATGAAACAAATATCTTTTATTAACCAAATTATGACTATTTCTAGTTGAGTAAAAGATAATAGGGATTAACTACACTTGGAGGGGGGGACCATAAGCACTAAACGGAAATACTATGACTACACAAAGGCTCCTAGTGCTATATACTGTTTTATTAAAAGTCTCAAAGCCATATTTGGTTGTCAGATCTAAACTATTACTACACAGAAAAACTAAACACTAGTTAGAATACAATAAAACAGTTTTGGTATAAAATCAAGAATTCAAACAATAATGCAAAATCCCTTTCAGAGTATAATTAAATTAGTCTTTTTCTGTGTTCACAAGAGATTGAGATTAAAGTTATGCAAAACAAATCTTAACGTTTAATTTTGAAAGTAACAAATCAACATACTTTTGGTGATCGAGGGTCTGGAGAACGAGCAAAAAGTTCATCTTCAGGCACCTGAGCACTTGAGGACACTGATTCACACGGACGTGTACCATTGTAGATATGGAATTTGCAATGAGGATTTAAGGCCATGGCAAGAAGTTCTAGAAGTGGAAACCAGTCTTGGGCCAATTTAGCCACACATAGCTCCACCAGGCGATGAGTATTGTTAATAATACATCTCTGTTATATATGGGAGAAAGGTGATTTAGAATGTGAAACGCTGCAATTTCAAACAGAAGTTGCAATCCTAATTACTCTTAATATTAAATGAACTCCCCATTTTATACTGATTACTTGAATATTTTTAATCCACTAGTATTATGACCAAATTAATCTGCTTTATAATTTATATGGTGTGTACTTTCAAGAAGTTACTTGCTTAAAAATGAAATAAGTAATGATTTGCCAGATCCTGCTGTCTTCAGACAAGATACAAATTCCCTTTTTCCCTCTTTAGAATTCTTACACTAGAAGCAACAATTCTAAAATTCTAAAATAATGTATCAGTTACTCCAAATGGAAGACTATATACTGACAAATCATATTCTAAATCTGAGAAATTATGTTATATTGTGACTTTTACCCCATCATTGTAACTGAAAAAATGGTCAGAATACAAAAACATCATTGGCTTTATGACTATGTCCATAGTGAAACAAGTAATAGGTCTGTAGCAGTTACAGCATTTCATTAGTCCAAATACAACTCTTTAAACAAAATATGATTGCATCCTACAAATAACAAATACTAAACTATTTTCATTTGCTTCTGTTCATTATTCAGGGATATTATTATAGCCCCTGAGTTATCTACTTAAAAGGGATGACAATTGTAAATTGAATTCAAACTAAAGAATTGTTTAGACAGTAACTCATGGCTTAAACACTTAGAAGTTTTAGGTGCCAAAACTGAAATATGCGTGTTTCTTTGCTGTTCTTTTCTGCAGTGAATTCATTTCTCATTACCTCTACAACACTGACTTTTCTAGTCCCTCAGACATGCATTACATTTTACCCATCTTGGACAATTTTGCCTTCCTTAACAATATATAAAATAAAACTACATCTTACAATTGACTGCATTAGATTTTCAATAAAATGAGGGGATTTGCCCAAGTTCAAAAGGTACTGGAGAACCAGGGAGAAAGATTAAATCAAGTATTTTTAGCTCTAAATCTCATGCTAGTTTTAAATGCCCATGCTGCCTCTAACAGAAATAATTTACTATAAAATTACTTTAAAAGTTAAACATTTATACTCCAATCAGCCAAATATATCATAAACAAATACACACATACTTGCCCTCCCCACCAAAAGGATCACCATATAATCTGCTTTTTAAAAGTCAAATGGAAAACTCACGTGAATCTCAAACTTCCAGCCACTCACTGCTTCATCTGTAAGGATTTTTGTGAATGAGATTGTTAGCCCATCTCGGAAAAATCGCTGACATGCTTCACTTTTAACATCAAGACCTAAGAAAAGAGAGGAAAAAAAATTATTTCACAATGTTCAACTATGTGATGAAAGACATAAGTAATTGGAAACCTGAATGACAGGCTAGCAGTTAAAAGGTACTTCTGGAAAAAAGTTCACAGCATTATCATAACACTATTGTTATTTCAAAGTTTCTACATGTCAGAAAGGAAACTTAAGTCAGAAATAAACTTTTAAAAATTATTAAGAAAAATTTATGTGTGTGTGCCTGATGTATACCATGTTTCATGCAGGTACTACAAGGGGCCAGAAGAGGGTGTCTGATTCCCAGGAGCTGACATTATAGGTGATTATGAGCCAATGATCATGAGTGCTAGGTACTAAATAAACCTGGGTCCCCTCTCTGCAAGAGCAGCAAACATTAATAACTAACTGCTCAGCTATTTTGAGGCCTCCCGAATCAAATTCTAAAATAATTATGCAGAAGTGATAATATTAACAGTAACTCAGGGCTGAAGCTATAGCTTAGTGCAAGGGTAGCTAGTCTAACATATACACAATCTTAGGTTTAATCATCAATGAAGTAAAAAAAAAATAAAGAAAATAAGTATGAGACTATAACTTAAACCCCAAATGAGTCCGTGCCATGTAACAGAGACTTAAGCATTTTGTTCTGAAAGTCTTAAATTTGACATTTCACAATTATTTTTAAAATATTAGCTTGCAAACAATGTACTTAGCGCCCACTCATATCTTTACTATTCTCCAAGAGACCAAGTAAGATGTACTGCTTCTATTTTGTTTGTTTTTTGAGACAGGGTTTCTCTGTAGCTTTGCCTACAGAATACTTAATTGTGAAAACTTTTGTGTATATTATGGAATTCTTGTAACAGGAATAAATCTTTGAGTGACTGCAAATCTAAACAATGGACTTGCTCTTTAGAAATATAAATACATATAATACATATTCTGTCTAGCACTCTTGAGGACTGTCCTTTTTAAACAAATGAGAGCGTTATCTGTAAGCTTGTGTTTTAACAGGAAAATAAAATTTTCAGGAATTAAGTGAAAATATATGTAGTAGCACACATTTAGAAAAGCATTGACACTCAAGACATACCTTTCTTGCTAAGATCAATAGCAGCTTCTAAAAGCACTTCTAATTCCCCTTTTGGCAAAACTGGAACGACCCATCGAGGCCTAGGAATTTATAAAATAAAATAGAGGTTTACTGGTTGTGTGTTAAATATAAAATATACTATAGTCAGTTACTAATTACAATTATTCATTTTACTATGAAAATACTAAGTATTAACTAAAATAACACTAAATACTACAACAGTGGGGCTGGCTGAATTTTCTTTTTAACAATTAAGTATCATTTGTTGTCTCTACAAGAAGACTTAAAAAATGTAAGAAACTATTATAATAAAATACCAATTGTGCATCAGGGGCCTATTAAACTTCACAGGAAAGGGCTTTCAGAATTCAGATTAGAAGTATGCTTTGAACTTCTTCACAAAGAACAAAAACTTCAGGAGGCCAAGACTGATTTATGCCTCATAATCTAGCAATTTTTTCTAAAGGATCTGCAGAATCCACAGGTGACTCTCCCTTAAACAAAGATGCAGCCTTCTCTTTAGTTCCAGTGCTGACCATCTAGCTATCCTTTTCATAGGTCTTCCCAATCATCACCATTAATTTACCCACTGTCCCCAGAAGAGTCAACCTTCTTCTGGCCAACCACTGAAATCTCTCCTAAGAGCTTGTCTTAACTCAATCTCAACTGCTCTTGCCCCTTTTAGTAAAAACATTCCATTAATAACCTATTAGAAATAACTACCCACCATTATTTTAAAAATGTCCTTTGCATTTTTCTTCCATAAACAATTGTTTTTATGCAACCTAATATCTAGCCTGCATGTTTTATCAACCACTAGACAAATCTGAAATGTAACAATGCAACTTTCCAGTATGTCGTCTCTGTATTAAGAACAACCAAGAACCATTATAAATAGCCTAACATTGATCTGACAGCCCAGCTTACTATACCCAAAACTTGCAATTACCATAGATGGAGAAAGCAAGATACAAATTCAAACAATATTTACGTACAAATAAAGCCTTACAGAAGGTGCGAGTAGGAAAACTCCAAAAAAAGAGAAAAAGTAAAAGAAAAATTGATTTGACAATAATTCATTGCATGTGATTATTAAAAGCTGCTACTAGAAGCATACATTCTTTTAAATGTTCCCTTTAAGATGAATCAATTGAAAATATTCCAAACAAGTAAAACAAGTTACAAAATTATAAGATTTTATATATAGAGAAAAATACATATATAATAGTAAACACAAATATGGAAAAATGTACTCCTGATTTATGTTAAGAGAAATTTTTGGTTGGGATATGTAAGGGTTTAAGCTGGGGGAAGGGATTAGATAAATTTTATCTACTTACTATATATTACACAACATAGTTCTATGCATATTTAACAATGCATACTTATTACTAAGGAATTTAGATTTTTGTTTGTATATTTTCTCCAGATAGGGTCTATGTGGCTCTGGCTGCCCTAGAACTTACTATGTAGTCCAGGTTGACCCCGTACTCACAGAGATCTACCTGCCTCTGCCTCCCAAGTGCTGAGAATAATGATGTGCACCACTACACCCAGCTCAGTTTGTTTTAATGCAGAGGATTTTTATTCTTCCATGTACCTAACAGTTTTTACTTTTATTAAGCAAAAATACAACAAAAAAAGCAAAATTCCTAAGAGTATATTTTCCATTATCCTTTTAAAAATGTTCTCGTATATTTTCCATTATCCTTTTAAAAATGTTCTCATTTTAATTATTTTATGTGTATGAGTATTAAGTCTGTATGTATGCTTGGTACTTTTCAAGGCCAAAAGAGGTACCCATAACTCCCTCGATCTAGAATAACAGACAGATGGGTGCTGCCATATGATTGCCAGGAACAGAATCCGAGTCCTCTGGAAAAGCAGAAAGTACTCTTGCTGGTTGAGTCATTTATTGCTCCAGTGTCCATTACTCTTTCTGAGGGGCCCTACCCCTCACTACCCAATGAGGACTACCCTCAGAGAGGGTTTTTTGACATGCACTTCTGTTTCTTTACATTCTTTCCTTACCCCGAAGAACATCTTAAAAGTATCATTCTCTTGAGTCAGCATGAAGGGCATGACCTGAGAAACTCCTTATAATCTGGTTTGTTATCAAACTTAGGAATATGCCAATTGAAAACCTGCTTCATCATTGGTCAGATGGTGGTGGCACACGCCCTTAATCCCAGCACTGGGAAGCAGAGGCAGGTGGATCTCTGTGAGCTCAAGGCCAGCCTGGTCTACAGAGCGAGTTCCAGGACAGTCAAGACTGTTAAAAGAGGAATCCTGTCTTCAAAAACCAAAAATAAAACAAAACAAACAACAAACAAAAAAACCACAAACAGTTCTACTTTGGAATCAAACAAATATGGCTCTGAGTAGGTGCATATTGTTAACCTAAAAAATTTCTCACTCTTTTTCATTATATCCACCAAGAACCATGGGTTATAAAGTACTTGGTAGTGATTATGATGGGAAAATTAAGGCAGCAGATTCCTCTTCCACTGTCTTTGTGTTACCTATCAAATAGAATGCTGGGAAACCTGGCTTTCTTATGTATTATATACACCAGAAACAAAACCAACTGACCTGTTGATCATATCATCTAACTTTGCCAAGTCAGTATGTGGAAATGCAGGTTCCTCATCTTCAATCTGTGGAGGGGCATCACCTTGACCTTGCTCATCAGGAGGAGTTGCCGGGGAATTCTCATTGGAAGAATCAGGCGATGAAGTCTTGATTAAAAATTAAACATTCCAGATATTAAGTTCCTATAACACACGCACACTAGTCCAAACACTAATAGATTAGTAATATTTTTTAAAATGTCAGTAGCATAAAATTTTACAAAGAGATCACTGAAAGCTTATGATTTAATATGTTCTCCTTTCAAAGTTTGTGCTGAACTATAAGACAAAGTAAGCAACTTAATGATGAGTTTTTACATTTAACATGGAAAACACTACAGTTACCACACCAAGTCACCAGAAGAATTCAAGTGCCAGAAGCCCCATATAAATAGCTAAATTAAAGTCTATAACTTTAGAAACCTGTTTTAAACAACCAAAACACTTTGTCCTGTGTTTACAAGCTCACAAAAAAAAAATACGAACAAAAACCAATTTTAAACATCTATAATACCACACCAACAAATAAAACACCAACAAGGACATTTTAATTACCTCCTTGTGATTGTTTTAATGTAAAGAAAAACGATTCATGGATCTGTAAATTTTCAATAAAATTAGGACTGTTATCTGTCCTTTTCATTTTCAAAATTAGGGCTGTATCTGTTCCCTTTCCATTCAATATCTAAGTAGTCAAAATTCTCAGCATTACATAAATTAAAATTAATGAGCTTTCCATGTATAAATCTTATAGAAAGCACATTTTTCTTTAAGACAGGACACTAGAAATGTACAATATAGACAATTTGTTTAAAAACTATTAGCATACATTGTCAAATTACATTCTAGAACCTTCACAAATACTGCATATTTGAGGAATGTTCATCCCATTTGTCACTGGTTTTTATGACATACTTGGAGCCTTAAAATCTATATACACAGATTTTTAAAGCTAAAAATTTGATTAAGAAATTTCCTTTATGGGCCAGCAAGATAGCTTAGTAAAGTGCTTGTCACTGAGCCTGATGACTCAAGCTAAACACCAAGAACACACGTGGCACAAAAATGACTACCTCCAGTTACTAATTTTTTTAAATTTTCTCTTTATTTCAGTATGTGTAAAGCTATCCAGAAACTGAGTCCTGGGCTGGAGGGATGCCTCAGCAGTTAAGAGCAGTGGGTTCAATTCTCAGCACCCATACCAGGCAGCTTACAATCACCAGTTCCAGGGAGATATGACACTACCTCGGTAGGTACCTGTACTTAGTGCATATTCCCACACATAGATGCACATACACACATATAATTAAAAATAATGAAAAGAAAACAAAACAACAACAAAAACCCTAAGCCCTAATCGGACACTGATTAAATCTTTGGTTGCTTCTTTATGGTCCAACAGTATCAGATTTTGTGAAATAAATAAAATCCTATCATTAAATAACATAGATAGAATAGCCTGGATGGTGGTGGCACACACTTTTAATCCCAGCAGTTGAGAGATAAAGGAAGGCATTTCTCTGTGAGTTCAAAGCCAATCTGGTTTACAATGTGAGTTCCAGGACAGCCAGTGCTACAAAACCAAAACCAACCAAATCAAACCAAAAAATAGCAATAAAAAACAAGGAGAAATTCTATAGGTAAAGAGTGGTTGTATAGGTAAGAATGTAATTTACTTTTATTCTTTTGTTTTAAAGATGAGAGTTATCCGAGGGCCCTTCCTTTTCTGTTGAACAAAGACCCTCGAGGAGAGAGATGCTAGTTGAATGAAGGAATAAACAAACGAGTTTGAAAAAAAAAAAAGATGAGTTATCGTCAATAGATGAAAAATATATATTAATACCTAACAGACATGAAATACTACTATCACAATCCTAAGACCTCTACAAAACCAAGTATATTTTAAAATAAAATTAATATGTCTTTAAAAAGATTTTGTTTATTATAAATACAGTTTCCTGCCTGCATGTATGCCTGTACACCAGAAGAAAAAAAGAGACCTCATTATAAATGATTGTGAGCCACTATGTAGTTGCTAGGAACTGAACTCAGGACCTCTGAAAGAGCAGCATCTCATCTCTCTAGCTCCATAACATACGCTTTTAATCCCAGCACTTGGGAGGCAAAGACAGGAAGATCTTTGAGTTTAAGGCCAGTCTGGTTTACATGGGAGTTCCAGGACAGCCAGATACATAGTGAGAAATCCTGTTTCAAAATAAATATACTGTTAACAAACAAGATTTCTTTTCACTGAAGGCCCTGCAAAGCCATGAAAATTGCAAAAAGAGGTGAGAACCCACATACAACACAGATAATAAAGAAGAAAAGAGGGAGAAAGATAAACTACTAGTTCCTGGTTTAAAAATAGTTATTATTGGTATCCAACAATCCTTTGACTATATTTAAAGAAACTTGAATACTGACCTTCAAAATTTATGGGACAGGAAAGACTTTACTTTGTCAAGTTTTGTGACCATATGTATTACCATTTTATGTCTCAAAAATAGGAACTAGAAAAGGAAATGAATTAAGAAAGTTGGCACATTTGAAAGGGAGGACCTGGTTTGCTCATTTTCTCTCAAGTGGCAGAGGAAGGGGAGACAGAGAGACAGAGAGATCTCTTCTATAAGACTAATGATATAATATTTAACCTCTAACAGCTGAATAGTAAAAACCTAGCCCCAAATCACATATATAAGTACTCTACAATAACAACACTTTTGCTTTAAAACTTACCCATACAAACTCCACAAAAATGTGTATCTCTGTAAACAGCATGCCTATTACTCATGTTTACACAACCTCAACCAGTTTACCCATCACAGTACTACAGGGGCTGCAATATCACAAATGTATAAAACTATATAGATTAGAAAGGGCTGAGATAAATTTCAGAATATGAAAACAAGAAAATCAAATCCAAAGAAAGTAAAGAACAGTAAGAACATGTGGCATGTTTTGGGGGATATCTAAGTCCCCCAAAATATTTGGGGAGGCATTAATGAAATTGGTAAGCCCCTAGAAAGATTAATCAGGATAGAGAATACAAATCAGCAGTATCAGAGATGAATAATGACACACTGCCACAAGCCCCCAATATACTTAAAAAAAAAAAATAGTGAAAAGGATATCGCAGGGTCTGGGGTGAGAAGCATATGCAGGAACCTGAGTTCCATCTCAGTACCCAAGGGCACAAACAGTATTATAACAACTACATCTAAATAAAGTTGGCGCTTTAGATGAAGTGGACAAAACTGACACCCCCCCCCCAAAAGAAAAAGAAGAAAAACAGATGGACCTACACATTTTTTTTTGCTGTTGTTGTTATTGTTTTTTTTTTTTTTTATACAATCAGTAAATTATACTAGTAAAAATCTTCCAATGGGGGAACAGGAATCAGGAGAACCGGAAACTTTACCTAAGTCGAATATAAAGTATAAAAATATTACTTTAAGAGCATTGGGACAAAGCAAGAAACTGACACCAGTATCTATACTAAGAGATCTTTACGAACATTTCCCTTGATCCTCAAACAATGCCATGAAGTTCCATTACTGTTATCCCTATCATACAAATGAAGAAACTAAGGTTTAGAAATTATGTAATTTATCTAGTCATAAAGCTGGTATGGCACAAAGGTAAAATCTGAACACCAGTAATAAGACTTCATTCTATATTCTTTTAAAAATCTTATTGTAAATTGATAATTTATGATTTTATGTATATGGCATACAAAAAAATAAGAGTTATGATTTACTTGGTCCCATAGGCTACACTGAATGAATAATACAATTCTCCCAGAATCGACACACAGGGCTTAAATCTTTAGTTTTATTGAAGACGGACAATGTAAAGCACTAGAGTTTTTTTGTTACAGCTGAAGACCTGTATTTACTTTTCTTAAACAAAACATTCATTTTATGGTTGCTTCACAATCATTTCTATCATGTTTCCACACTCAGCACACGGGAGATACTCCAATGTGTCTTTATAATGTCTTACCTGATTCTGTTGGAGGGGGGGCTGAGACTGTCCATCAGGAGCTTGGCCCTGGTTGTCATTCCCTCCAACTGGAGAGCCACGAGTCGTGGCTGTCATACTCGACACAGGGCAGATCTTTGCAATTTTGTCTGCTTATGTAGTTGTCTTACGAAAAGAAATTATAGTCCACTTATAGAAGATGAAGTACCAGCATTTGTCAGTCTTAAAAAGCCCCAATTCAAGAATAAAACATCTTGCAGAGACCATTGCATAACCTACAAGTAAAAGGAAAGAGAACATTTTACTTTAGATATAACTATCATGAACTAAAAAACTTAAAAAGTTTAGTATCATGAGTGAATCAGGTCAAGAGAGCATGACTATATAAAATGACGGGTAAAAAGTAAAAAAAAAACCCTAAAGCTTCATTACTACATTCAACTTAATGGTTCCATAGCTATTATTCCACAAAATCATGTAAGTCTAGCTTTATCAAGCAGTATTTCAATTTTCTCCTGGAACTGACTCCAAAGACAGTTATCAAAAAGTTAGTTGCCACTCGGTTAAATCATGGAATGGTAAACTGTCCTCAACTAGCGGGCTAATCCCTTAAGTATACTGCAAAAGCATGTAAATCAGGACAAAAACCACAAACTGACTTGTAAACTTTTTAAGAGAGACTACTTATCTAACAAAGATAGCAATTAGTTCGTACACACACACACACACACACACACACACACACAAAGAAACAAGCAAATCAACATCTAGATCTTGGATTTCAGATTCTATAATTGTGAGAAATCCAAGCTCTATTGTATTTCCTATTCTCATTCCAAACCAAGCCTCGTCATAGTAAAACTGTATAGCATACTACCCTAATACAACTGAATTCATTAAGTAATATTAAAGTTTCCACTTTTGATAAGGTATTTATCAAAAGCACTTTGGAGCCCTATTCAAGGCAACAAGTCCCAACCATTTAGTAACAAGCACTCTTCACAAACTAACAAAAGTGCACAGAATACTACCAAAACTTTAAGTCCATATTAGACTACTGAGTTTCTTTTGGCCTGCAGAGTAAAAGCACCTGAAGAGGTGTTTTTAATGGCTCTTATGTCCAGGTTCCTCATCAGATGTAATCAGGCCTACGCGCTTTAAAAACAAAAATCTCTTGTGATTAAATCTAATGTGAAATGTATTTGGATCTAATTTTCACAACTCCCACTAAAATTAAAATAAACCCTAAAATTGAAATATCACCCAACCCACTGACTCTTTGTGAGAGACTGTCACATTACAAAACTTCTTCTTATACAGCATGGTATACAAAACATACTTGGAGCTCCTGCGCTTCAGCATCATAACTATAAAGTGCAAGAGGCCTTCAAGGACTTTATACAACTCATTTGTTTCTGTCTGTGTACTACAGAAGGTAAGTATTACTTTCCCCTTTTCCCATAGTCAAAAATAAGAGTTGCAGTTTATTAAACCTATTCAGAACCAAATCTAATTTGTATCTGCCTCTACATTATGTCTTCCTAAAGTAAAAAAGAAAAACAAAGTGTACCTTTTATCGATGGGTTAATGAGGAAAATGAAATGGTGACTGGTTATAGGTCTCTGGTAGAAAAATACTTCAATATTTCATATGTAAGACTATTTTGCCTGTGAAAGTAGTGACCAGAAGAGGGAGACAGATACCATGGAACTGGAGCTAAGATTGCCAGCCACCCTCCCATAAATACTATTAGGAGGTGTGGCTTTGTTGGAGGAAGTATATCACTGTGGGGGCAGACTCTGAGCTCTTATATATGTTCAAGATACAAGATACTGGCCAGTAAAACACACCGCTTCCTGCTGCCTGAAAGATGTACTCTAAGCTACCTCTCTAGCATCTCGCGTGCCTGCATCCTGCCATGATGATAATGGACTGAATCCCTGAACTGTAAGCCACCCCAACTAAATGTTTTCCTTTATAAGAGAGAGGGGGGAAAAAAGATTGCCAGCCACCACGAGTTCTGGGATCCAAACCCAGGGGGCTCTAATCTCCTGGAACTGGAGCTACAGACAGTTGTGATCTGCCACGTGGGTCCTGGGAACTGAACCAGAGACCTCTGCTGCAAGATCAGTAAACCACCAAGCCATCTCTCTTGCCTACTATACACATAGGCACAGGCAAGACATACCTCCTTCCTTACGTATATATTCCTAATCTATAGTCAAACCAAAGCTATTGGGCAAAAGTGATGAGAAAATCATCCCAGACAAAAGCACCACATAGATTACTAAGGGGCAAAATTACAGAAATCTATCAATCAAAAATTTTTAATGATAAAGAGATGATTCCTAAAATTGAACTTTTCAATAAATTATTTCCTCGTGTTAAATATTCTAAAACATAACTAGTTATATTCATAAAAACTGACTTATTTTTAAAATAAGTTTTTTAAAAAATAAGCTGGGGAGATAGTTCAGTGCATAAAATACCTGCTACAGAAGCATGAGGACCTGAGTTTAATTCTCAGCACCCCCATAAAGAGCCAGACAAAGCAGCACATGTTTGCAATCTCAGCATTGGGAAATAGAGATAGTAGGATCCCTGGAGTTTACTGGCCAGCTACTGTAGCTCAATCTTTGAGTTCCAGTTTAGTTAGTACTGGTGCTTGCCACCAAGCCTGACAACCTGAGTTTGATCCCTGAGATCCACAGGGTGAAAGGAAAGAGCCAATTTCTATAGTCTGTCCTCTTCCACACACATGCTGTAAGAAATTTAAAAGGGATGGATAGGTAACAGCAGTTAAGAGCACTGGCTATTCTTGTAGAGAACTCAGGTTATATTCCTATAATCTACAAGAAGTTTATTATACTCTGTAACTCCCAGGGGATCAATCAGATAACCTCTTCTGGCTTTCTCAAGCACCAGGCATGCATGTGGTACACAGACATAAAGGCAAGTAAAACAGACATAAATTTCTTAATTAAAAATTTTAAAACACTTAATAAAGAGAGTAATTAAGAAAGATAAACCAGCATTGACCTATGGCACCCACACAGACACACAAAAATTAATAAAAATTATTATTCAATGGGCACATGAAAGGTCATGCTATGGAGTTTTAAAGACAGTACATTTATAATTTAACATTAAGCCCATAGCCATAAATACAAACATCTCTAAGCAATCTTAATTTTTTTTTTTTTTTTTTTGGTTTTCAAGACAGGGTTTCTTCGTAGCTTTTGGACCAGGCTGGCCTCGAACTCACAGAGATCCGCCTGCCTCTGTCTTCCAAGTGCTGGGATTAAAGGAGTGCGCCACCACCGCCCGGCTTATTTTAAAAATTTTTAAATTGCTTGGCAGTGTTGGCACACTGCCTTTAATCCCAGCACTGAGAGGCAGAGTCAAGCATATCTCTGAGTTTGAGGCTAGCCTGGTCTGTGGATTAAGTTCCAGGACAGCCAGTGATACACATAGAAATCTTGAAAAATAAAAACAAAAGGTATCACAAACAAAAAAAAAAATGACAAGGAAAGAAAAAAGAAATTCCAAACAAACCTCGGGTCAATTTACTAAAACTCAAGTCTCACCTTCCAATACGTAGGTCCTAGGGATTGAACTTGAGTTGTCAGGTTTGGAGGCAGGAACCTTTATCTGCTGAGTCATCTCACTGCCCCCTCTAAGCAATTTTTAAATTTAACCTTTCCTCAAAAACAAAAGATATCCCTGGAGCCCAGCTGTGGTGGCACACGCCTTTAATCCCAGCACTTGGAAGACAGAGGCAGATGGATCTCTGTGAGTTCGAGGCCAGCCTGGTCTACAAGAGCTAGTTCCAGGACAGGCTCCAAAGCTACAGAGAAACTCTGTCTCAAAAAAACAGATAGACAGATATCTACATAGATAGGTAAAAGATCTCACTGTCCTGGCTCCCAATACTCCTATAATTATCAGTACATGAACTCATCATTCTGAATTTGATTCCAAACATTAAGAATGAGGTTCCAAGTGTGATGTCTGGTCTAGACAACTTTACAATTCAGAAAATGTAAATGAGAATGTTCAATTTGAATGTTCAATTTTTGGTATGTTACTCCATGTCAACTAAATATTCACATTCTATTTTCAACACTATTTAGAGCCCGCCACATAAATCTTGTAACTAAATCACTTCTATCTAGCTATGGCTCTATCCTAAGGATAACTTCCTCAAAGTCAAAATGGACATGCACCCTGCACTTGAAAGTCCTTATGGCAACAGAAATGTACAACTTAGAAATGCTTGATAATTAGCCAAATTCTCTTTACTCAGGCCTTCTCCACAGTGAGGTCTGTCAAGTCCTACATATACAATTATGATACTGAAAGCTTCAGTAGATGTTAGTACCCATTCTAGGCATTTTCAAAGCCAACTTTTCAGGTTATTGTAATTTGACAAATAAAATGACTTCAAGAATGGTGCTATCAGGAGCTCTGGTGAGCAGTTTCCTCAGTAAAAGCACCAACACCAGGTGGGGAAAAAATTAAGTCTCTGGAAATTGTCTTAAGAACATATAACAAACTACAAAACTTTTGAGCAAGAAAAATCTACCATTATCTCATTTAAACCACTGCACTTTTCATTCTAGAGGAACGCACCAAAAAACAATGGGCTCTCCCCTTCTAGTTAATGGTATCTCCCTGGGAGAAGAAAGCAGCTAGCTAGATTTCTCATCAATCCAGCAAGAGGTTCTACTGCAGGAAAGACTATCAGGTCTGGGCTCCATTGTTCCACCCAGGTCCCACTTGTGGGACAGAAGTTCTACTTAAAGGGCAGCAAACCAAGAATTCACCACAATTCATCCATAGGGTCAAGGTTCCAAGGCAGGAGACAGGCTGAGTCAGAGAGTGAATGTTGACTCCATGAAGCACTCTGCTCAGGGTAAGTAAGCACTTTAACTATGACAGAAGCCAGCTACAGTCTATTGCTTCAGTTCTGAAGTGGTATAAAGGTTCCACCGGGGGTGGGGGCGAAAAATAAGAACAGAAATCTCTCAAGTTCTCTTATAGTAAATTGGTTATATTTCGATTAAGATATTGGTAGTTCCATAAAAGTCAACAAATTAAAATACCCAACTAGCAGTTTACCAAAGAGAACAAGGGAAATGGAGCTACAACCAACCAACTTGGGTCAAAATAGAACCTTAAGAACCAGCACAAAAGATTATCCCTGAAAAATGAGAATTCCATTGGATCAGGGATCAGACCGTGGGGAATTTTATGAGCCAAAACATCATGTAAAACAATACAGCACAGGGCTGGAGAGATGGCTCAGCGGTTAAGAACATTGCCTGCTCTTCCAAAGGTCCTGAGTTCAATTCCCGACAACCACATGGTGGCTCACAACCATCTGTAATGAGGTCTGGTTCCCTCTTCTGGCCTGCAGGAATACATGCAGACAGAATATTGTATAAATAATAAATAAATAAACATAAAAAATAGAGCAATCAGTAGGTAATTAGTAAAAGCTAATAGTTGGGTGGAGGAGTGGGCAAAGACAAAAGTACAAGTGAAATTAAGAATCCACTAACATGGTTCAACAGCAGAATTGTCTGACACAAGAAACAATCAGCATACTTGCAGACAGTAATATGAAAGAGCAAGAAAAACATGAACAGATAGATCATCAGAGCAATGTGGCACACATCAATATAGGGTAATAAAAAAATAAAAGCTTTGTGATGAGATATGGTCAAAACCTAACACCAAATTTAATGAAAAACATCAAAGGCTTTCAACAAATTACAGATGGAGTATATGTTAAGATCAAGACCAAGAAATTTTAATAATCAACCTGACAAAATCCAAAGACATCTTGAAACAGAAAATTTGGTGTGAATACATTATTTTGCCTCATCTTAACGGATTTAAAGCATAAAAGGCAAATCTTATGGTCAAGGATTTGGCAATGAATTCTTCTAATAGCAAAAGCAAAAAAGAAACAGACAAACCAGATTTAACTAAAATTACAAACTTTGAAGGCTTGGGGTGTAGCACAATGGGAGAATGCAAGCATTCTATGTGAACAGGCAGGCACTAAACTCAATCTCCAGTACCAAAGATAAAAAAATTAAAGGGTCAACAAGATGTCTGAGCAGGCCAAAGGCTCTTGCCACCAAGATTGACAATCTAAATTCAATCCCTGCCCGGAACCCACATGGTAGAACAGACTCCCAACAAGTTGTTCTTTGACCTCCACACTGAGCACTATGACAACACACACACACACACACACACACACACACACACATTTTATAAATAAATGTAATAATCGGAGTTCAAATGATACCCTAAAGACAAAGGGGTAACCATCTAAATGGAGAAAGAAAATGATAAATGATCAGATTATGAACTTGTATTTAGAACAAATATTTATCCAATTCAACAGTCAATCCAGCTGAAAGATGAGCAAAAGATCTAAAGAGATACTTCTCTAAATGCACATTAAAAGCACAATTGCATATCACACATCCCTCAGGATGGTTGTAATAAAGATAGGGAAACAAAGTTGTGGCAAGAATGAGGAGAAATTGGAACCTTTTTTAATTTATTTATTATGTATACAGTGTTCTGCCTACATGCATACCTGCACCCCGGAAGAGGGCACCAGATCTCATTATAGATGGTTGTGAGCCACCATGTGGTTGCTGGGAATTGAACTCAGGACCTCAGGCAGAGCAGTCAGTGCTCTTAACCTCTGAGCCATCTCTCCAGCCCGAAATTGGAACCTTTATATGTTGTTTTTTGTTTGTTTCTTGAGACAGGATTTCTCTGCTCAATAGCCCTGACTCTCCTGAAACTAGCTTTGTAGACCAGGCTGGCCTCAAACCTCACAGAGATCCACCTGCCTCTGCTTCCCGAGTGCTGGGATTAAAGGCGTGTGCTACCATTACCCAGCATGTGTTTCTTTTAAAAGAAGGAAATTTTATCAAGCGTGGTGATATCTTTAATCCCAACACTCTGGAGTTTATGCTACCTTAAAAAGGTCTTATACTTACTGTAGGTTGTCAGGAATTTAGGACCTTTTCTTTCTTTTTTTTTTTTAAATATTTATTTATTATGTATACAATATTCTGTCTGTGTGTGCATCTGCAGGCCAGAAGAGGGCACCACATCTCATTACAGATGGTTGTGAGCCACCATGTGGTTGCCGGGAATTGAACTCAGGACCTTTGGAAGAGCAGGCAATGCTCTTAACTGCTGAGCCATCTCTCCAGCCCCCCTAGGACCTTTTCAAAGAAGTTTATTGCATCCTTTTTAAACTGTTACTAATTTCGGGTAATCAAATTGCTCTCAATTCTACTGTTTCCCACAAACCCCATTATTTTTTTGTGGATGATTATGCAGAATACAGGTTTTTCTCAGAAATGTATACAATGGAATACAACAGACCCACAACAAAAAGCTCTATCTCCAAGTATCTTACTCTCTCTAGGTGGCTAACACTTCTAGAGATTATTAGAAAGCTTTAATGAGAGAATGTGCAAGTGCCAGGAACACACAGAAGGAACCCAATAAATGATAAGATTGTTTAACAAGTGTTGGTTATTTCTCAAAATGCTGATTAAGATTATTACTCATCCTTGGCAATTCTTATTTTTGAATCTTCAAAGGCTCCTTAAAAATATGATCTTTAGGCTAACTCAAGGAAAGTCTCCAAAATACATCATCAAGATTTTCTGCTTTCGATATATTATTCACAATTGCTATGGATGATTTGTGAAATATGTAATTTCAACAGTTTCACATAATATAGCTGCTAATATTCTATTGCATCAACCCAAAACTCTACTATACTTGATAGTTACACTGTACTTTGTGAAAATGAATTTCAAGTAAAAAAAATTCTTACCCTCTGCAATAAAATTCAATGTTATAATATTCCTATCAGTTTTAGATCTAAAGAAAATTTAATAGAAAGGAAATTAAAGAAACTAGTAACAAGAAGACATCAAAATTAAGCAGTGCCATACAACTTACTAATTATCTGCTGAATGAAAGAACATACAAATGAATCACCCGGAGGTAGAAACGTATCTTTCCTATTTAATGGAGAAATGACTTAGTAATAAGTATGTAATTGAGTAATAAGTATGCAATTGTGGTCCCAGGTCATGTGACTATACCTGCTAGGTTTCTATCAATGCTAAACTGGCTCGAATTTGCTAATTCTGGTTCTAAAGAGAATCTTTTAATTACTTCCTGTTACAAATGTAACTTAAGAGAGCCAGGCCTGAGTTCAAGGTGTTCAAGGACAACCCAGTCTACAAAGCAAGTTCCAGGCCAGCCAGGGCTACCCAGAAAAACCTTATCCTGAAAAACCCAAAATAAATAAATAGATCAACAAATAAATGTTACTTAAATATATACAGAAACAAAATTAAGATTAAACATTTATTTTGGTTTTAAAGTTATATAAATAAAAATATATAACTATAAAATCAAAATATATGCATTAACTAAGTACAAACAAACCTATTAATATGACAGATGTCAGAGTAGTTGTGACTACTAAGGCTTGAGTTTCTGAGGTTTCACGTGTATACAACCATCATGTCATGTGGGAGACAGCTTTCCCACTTCTACTTCAATTACCACACCGTTCTGTACACATGGTATGTGCTATGATATCATTTGCCCTAGGCACCAACACATCATTCATGTGTTAAGTCGGCCTGCTATTCTCATTATCCCAGAAATCAATAGATGAAAACAGATCAACAACTTGTGATTCATGAAAAAAATGACTACAAAGAAGTACACAAAAAACCAGAACCTTGTAGGCAATCAGGATGGGATGGCTCAAAGTACATTTAAGATTTGAAAATAGCCCGTCAAAATGAAGGAGAGTCTATATCTACTCTTCCTCTGGACATTTTTAACATTGCAGTGCTCCTTGCTGCCAACAAAAGTTTTTATTCTTTTTTTCTACAATGAAAAAGCTATTTCCCTATGTGACTGGTTTATTGGTTACAGTTCTGCCCCCCAAAATATAACATTAGGCTAAATATCTACCTGCATCCTCTTTCTCCAAAATACTGGAACTTATTGTACATATAGTTCTGGGTCTCTTTTCAACAGATATACTTTTATTTAAAATGTCTTTATTAAATCCTTGCAAAGGATCCAAGAGTAGGATAAATTCCAGTCCCCAAAACGTATCAGCCAACATATGTGAGCAACACTGTTAAAAACATCAAAGACATAAATCACCTATCAAGTAGAAAACCCTTCTGTAACATGTATCACCTACCCTACTCTTGAAATGGCAGCATAAAATGAACTCAAAGTTATCAGTTTACAGAATTTACTAGTCTTTGTCAAACCACTTTAAAAGTGACTAATCCAAAAGAATGAAACAAGGACTTCATTTAATAACTAATTTAATCAAGGCAGATAGATCATTAAAAATTAACTACTTTATATACATCTTTTTACTTGCCTGGATCTTCCACAACTAGACTGGTTAAGTCAAAAAAGTAAAGGCAAAAAAAGAGTAAAGGATCTGACAAAGGAAACAACTTCAAATTGCTTCTCATTAATGAGGTTATCTCCAGCGTATTCAAAATCCACAAAACTGATCATTTATCTGAACTGCACAATTGAATAGGTCTTTGTATATGTAGTTACATAACTGCCACAATTCTGTAGTATTTTCACCACCCACAAAGAAACCTCATCCAAAAGCTAAGGGTTCAGCTCAGGGGTAAGCTGTATGCAAGAAACCCTGAAACTCCATAACCAGCACCAGAAAAAGAGAAAGAAACCATACTCCCATCATTAATCAGTCACTCCTCATTCCTTTGGCCCTTAATCTACTTTCTATCTTCTGCAACTCGTTTCGCTTCAGAATGCTTTTAAAGTTCATCTAAGTTGTAGTATGTATCAGTATTTCATTTTATTGTTAATATACTGTTGGATATATTTTATGAATTATATTCACCAAGAAGGCATTTCAGTTGTTTTTTGTTTGTTGAAATAGGGTTTCTCTGTGTAGCCCTGGCTGTCCTGGCTCTGTAGACCAGGCTGGCCTCGAACTCTAGAGGTCCACCTGCCTCCGCCTCCCAGGTGCTGGGATTAAAGGTGTGTGCCACCACCACCACCACCTGGCTTCAACTGTTTTCTATTAGTGTTTATATACATTAATTCCATTCTAAAGTCTGTCTTTGTGCAATCAATACTAAATTTAGGTTTCAGCACACAAAATAAGACCAAAAAGATTAATTCTTAAACAGAAAAGCCATGTTCAAACAAAAAATGGAAATTCACAATTTAAAATGGGTACGTAGTGTGCAAAATTAAAAAAAAAAAAAGACAGGGTCTCCAAATATACCCAGTCTGATCTGAAATACATCCCCAACCAGCCCCAGTCTATTGTCACATACCTAACACTATTATTAAGAAACAAAGGGCTAGGTGGAACTACAACAACAAAAATTTTCAGTTTTATTTCACAAAACGGAGATTATAATAAATTATATACATACTTAAATGTGAAATTAGTTAACTACCAAAGACATGCACAAAATGTGTGTGTATTCTCTCTCTTTTTTTAAAGACAAGTCTCATGATGTAGACCTGTAGACCTGGCTGACCTAGAACTTAGATTGCCTATCTCTGCCTCCTGAGTGCTGGGATTAAAGGTGTGTCCCACTATACCAGGCTCTGTGTCAACATTTGCATTGGTTTAAAAAAAAAAAATCACTGAAATCTGAGTGACAACCAACAGAAGAATGGATAAATAAAACAAGATAATTTCATAAAATGCACATTTCACAGTAATGAAAAGAAATTAGTGAATCATGCATTAAGCAAATATATGTGTATATATAACATAATTAAGAAACAGAGGTTAAAATGTTTTTGGAGTAATAAGGGGACCTTCTAGACTACTACTAAAACCTCTCTATCATAACCTGATTGATATACTGGTAAATTATCTGTTAAAAAGTAAAATTTTGTAATAGATAAGCCATTCTAAACATCTAAACTTTCCTGGAAACAGCAGTCTAATAAATTACTGGTTCTCCTGGCTTCTGTAAGATCTTTTTTCCCCCTAGAGATCACAATTTTTTCCTCAGTAGGATATTACTTGCTAGCTGGGCAGTGGTGGCACACAGCTTTAACACCAGCACTTGGTAGGCAGAAGCCAGTGGATCTCTGAGTTTGAGACCAGTCTGATCTACAGACTGAATTCCAAGACAGCCAGGGATGTCCTATCTCAAAAAACAAAACAAAACAAAAAAATAAAGATAAAGGAAAAAAATTCAAGAACTTAAAAAACAAAAACAATCTCTGTGCAGTACCTTGGCTTTGCAGGTAAGTCAAAAGACCCAAAAGGTTCATGACATGATTTATAATAGATTTGGATAGCTAAAGTTGTTAAACAGTCCTGACTGGTTCCAACAAACTTAGTACTGACTACTCCCATTCTTACTTAAAATAGAGAGATCTGAGGAAAATAAACCCTACAAAATAGTAACCAATAAAACTGAAGCTACCTTAAACAGATTATTTACCTATTTTTACTGGTTTAGTTATTTTTAAATTGGCAAAACAACACCTACACAAAACAAGGAGCGCTTACAGTTAATGCTTTCTGGTGCCAGATCCTGAGCCCCTTACATTTGGAGGATGAGGGGGATAAGCATATTTAGATAATCTACGCTTTAATGTAAAGGTACCCATTGCAAAAGTACTCATTCTAAACCCAAATCCTATTCTGTGACCTTTCAACACAACTCAGCAGACAGCAACTCCCAGTGGGAGTCAATTGGAGCTAGGAGAAATTAAAGGTATTTTGCTCTAGTCTCTCTCTTTTTTTAAAAAAATATTTATTTATTTATTTATTATGTATACAATATTCTTTCTATGTGTATGCCTGCAGGCCAGAAGAGGGCACCAGACCTCATTACAGATGGTTGTGAGCACCATGTGGTTGCTGGGAATTGAACTCAGGACCTTTGGAAGAGCAGGCAATGCTCTTAACCACTGAGCCATCTCTCCAGCCCCCTGCTCTAGTCTCTTATAGCATGAATTCCAATTGTTCTTAATAAAAACTCGGAATCAGCTATCAAGAATTGAAAGCTGAAGGATCAGAGAAGCAGAGCGGCCAGCCACTAGAGTCCTTACCTCTACCAATGCAAAGACCAAAGGGGTGACTGACTCCTTAGACTACTGCCTCAGATTGCACTGCGTTCCAAACTGCATCCGAGCTCCGTCTTCTCCTGTGATATTCCTTTCTCCGCCCAGCCATATCCTTTCCTGTTCCCACCTCCCTGGTGCTGGGATTATCTTTGTGTGAGCTATTTCTCTTTTACACTGGATCAATTTTGTTAGCCCAGGGTGGCCTGGAAAGAACAGAGATCAATCTGCCCTCTCCCTAACCCTGAGATTAAAGGTGTGTGTCACCACTCCCTGGCCTCTAGTGGCTTAGTTCTGCACTCTGATCTTCAGGCAAGCTTTATTTGTTAAAATACAAACAAAATATCATTACAGTCTCTATACATAGAGTCTTGTGAGTCCCATTCTTTTCATTCTCAAAATCTTTATTACTTAACAAAACTATTAAAGTATCTAAATTCCCTGCAACCAATTTCAATATATCCACCATGATAATGCTCAGAACCTTTGTGTTTGTGCATGCAGGCAAGTGCATATGTAAGCCAGATGACAATCTTGGGAGTCATTAGAAGTTTGTTACCCACCTTATTTTTGAGACAGGGTCTCTCATCCACCTGGAACTGTCCAAATAGGAAAGGCTGGGCTGGCCAGTGAGCCCTAGGGATCCATCTATCTCCATTTCCTGATTGCTGAAATTAACAGATGCATGCTGTGCCTGCCTTTTTTATGTGGTTTCTGGGGATTTAACTCAGGTCTTCATGCTTTAATAATTGGTTTATCTCCCCAGTTCCCTCGAAATTATCTTTAAAAAGAAAACCCCAAAACTACTGTCTTTCACTTAAAGGTCATTTGCTTATTATTCTTTTGTTGTTTCAAGATAGGGTTTGGCTTTCCTGGAACTAGCTCTGTAGACCAGGCTGGCCTCAAACCCACAGAGATCTGCCTCAAGTGCTAGGATTAAAAGGTATGCGCCACCACCGCCTGACTCACTTATTTTAAAACCCAAACTTAAGTTCCCTAAACATATACCTTGTAACCTTAGCCTTAAATTACTTTTAAGTCTCATCTTAACTCCACCTGACTCACTCTCCCCGCTGTTCCTTCTACACTCTACTAGTTCTTCCTCTAAAACCAATCTTTTCATTCTGTCCTCAAACCATTTAAAGAAATGGTTCTCAAGTTTGCATTTGGCATACATTTTGCAATTCCTAAAGTCATTAATAATTGTCATAATAGGGAGAGGGGTAGATATTAACTGGAATTTTATGGATGGAGGTCATTGTGCCACAAGGAATTGTCTGGCCAAATAGTATTTGGTCAATAACATAAGGCTAAGAAACAATGCCTGACTGTCCTTGCCCTAACTCACAGGGACATCAAAACAGCATCTCTGAAGATGTGCAAACCTCATTCAAATCCAAACTGAGCAACCTTTCCTACCACTACATTTTCACACTTTTTGTGGTGAGGTTTTTTTTGGGGGGGGGGTGCAGAGCATTGATCTCAGACCCTCATGAGTGGTAAATACAAAGCACATTATTAACTTAGCAAAACCCCAGCTCCTTGTATCAAATACAGCTTTTATTATTTAATATCCAATTGTCATGAAGACATTAATAACCATCTTTATAATCCCCTACACTTATGAGGTCAAATGAAGGAATTTAAGTCAATCATCAGAAGAAAGTAATAATCAGAGTCTGATTTTTAAAAAAAAAAAAAATTTGCCCAAGATCAAATACTTGTGTTGCTCACTACTTAGCAGTTACAACTATAATCCAAGGCACTGGAGTTGTGTGTTTGGGGGGGGGGTATAGATGAGAAAGAAGACACTTTATTACATGGTACAATACCTAATACACAGAAGAAGGGGTGGAGAGGCAGGGAGGGTTTATAAAAGGCCGAGTCCCGTGTCAGCTACTGACCATTTGATTAGCTGGAAGAATGTGAAAGAACCTTGCAAAAGCAGACTATGTCAAAAATGACGCTTTTCATGGAATTGGCACAGTAAGCAGTTTGAGCAGTATTTGTGGACAGCAGGAAGAAATAATGACATTGAAACAACCTGTAGCTTACATTAAAATGACTAACTTCAACGTGTGGGAAAGGGAAGATTCTTTGGTCTTCATTCAGCTGCACAACCACACACAATCACTTTCCCCATTTGGGTTTGATGGCTCAAGACTGTAATCCTATCACTCTTGTGCTTAAGCAGAAAGATTATAGGGAGCTGGAGGTTGGCAGAGATATGTGATACTGGCTCTTAAAAATGAAAACAGGCAGGCATGGTGGTGCAAGCCTGTATTCCCTACCAGCACTTTGGAAGCTGAGGCAGGAGTAACAGGAGTTTGAAGCTAGAGAGCCTGTCAACAACAAAACGTAAAATAAAAAAATACACCTCAAGTGTACTTCCTTATCCTCTTTCAAAGAATTCAAATCTCTCAAAGTTAAATAGTATTTCCCCACTCTCATAATGCAGGAAATTACAAAATTCCTGATAACCTTCACCTGTCAAACAGGAGCATAGGTTGGGGATATAGCTCAGTTAGTGGAGTACCTGCCTAGAATCAGTAAACCCGAGTTTGATACCCAACACTGCATAAACCCTGCATGGCAACCACACACCTGTAATCCCAGCATATAGTAAAAGGAGGTTTAAGGTAATATTCAGCTACACAATGGCTACAGCCTAGCCTGGAATAAAATAAAACTGTCTCAAAAAAAAAAAAAAACCAAATTACTACTACCGAAAAGTAGGAACCCTCTAAAAAAAGATACTGGACAAACAGAGCATATGAAAAATAAGTATTTAAAAAGTGGACAGGGCATTTAAATTTAAAGGTGAGGATCTTTGTGAGTTCGAGGCCAGGCTGGTCTATAAAACAGGAAGGACAGCCAGGGCTACACAAAGAGACCCTGTCTCAAACAAGTGAGAAATAAAGTCAGGTCATATTAAAAATCAACTTTATAGCCAGGCGATCGTGGCGCACGCCTTTAATCCCAGCACTCGGGAGGCAGAGGCAGGTGGATCTCTGTGAGTTCGAGACCAGCCTGGTCTACAAGAGCTAGTTCCAGGACAGGCTCCAAAGCCACAGAGAAACCCTGTCTCGAAAAACCAAAAAAAAAATAAATAAATAAATAAAAATAAATCAACTTTATGACTTGAGTTTTGAACAAAAAATCTAAAAAGTGGAGTGGAGAGATAAAACTAATGACTGTCAAGAATGAAAGATGCCTATTTCCATTATTACCTAAAATAAGATGATGTTACTTTCATAATCAGATAAAATTATAAAGCATAAGACCTCTGAAAGAAAGCTTTCGATCAAATATTAAATTACAGTTCAAGTGTTTAGAAAGAGAGCTTTAATGTTCTGAAAATTTGTACCAGATGAAGAAAGTATCACTCTATTTGATAGAAGACTCTTCCAATTTAGCTTTTACCACTGGCCTGCTTTCAAAATGTTTTATCTTAGACTCTAACAAAGCGTATATGAAGACTAATTTTAAACTCATCTTAATTCTGTTTTTTTATTTTTTTATTTTTTTGGTTTTTCGAGACAGGGTTTCTCTGTGGCTTTGGAGCCTATCCTGGAACTAGCTCTTGTAGACCAGGCTGGTCTCGAACTCACAGAGATCCGCCTGCCTCTGCCTCCCGAGTGCTGGGATTAAAGGCGTGCGCCACCATCGCCCGGCTTAATTCTGTTTTTTTTTTAACCTTGTATTTCTATTATCTAGTACAATACCTAATACACAGTACATCCTAGTACATAACAGACATTTACTACATAACTAAATTTTAAATTAAGCACAGCTCAAAATATTCAATATAGAATTAGATCGTGATAGACTGATAAAGTAGGATATGCTAGAATTAATCAAGTAATTCTCTAGGGGTAATTCCCTACCTGGGAACTTTTTGGGAACTACTACTCTTTAAATCAGGACAGGCAAACTAAGGTCAAACTAAATCCAACCTCTTTGTTTTTGTTTTTTTGTTCAGCCTACAAGCCAAGAATGAACTTAACACAAAATGGCTTGCAATTGATTTGCGAGAGAACATTGACTTAAAATTTCCAATTAAGCAAAATACTAGATTATACTACCAAACCAAATTCCATTTTTCTCATTAAACCTGAATTATACTTAACTGTGTCTAGTTACATTTTTATTTCAACATACAATTTAATATACCCAATTTTACCTCTTGGCCCACAAAATTCAAACTATTTAATAACTCATCTTTTACAGAAAAGGTTTAGCCAATCTTTCCTTTGACCTGAGTTGTCATCAAGGAGAGCACTTTCTTTTGCACTATTGTCCTTATAAACAATCCACTGTTAAGGTTAGAATATGGTTCTAAACAAACTGTCATGTTCTCTGATGTCAAGTTAAAGACAATCAGAAAGAGACCAGTGACCAACCACCAAAACTTACGACTCTCAATAGCCACCAGTCAGCAAAACTGAGGCACTAAGACAGGGTTCCCCTTCTCTCCCATTTTCTTTTTCTTTTTCTTTTTTTTTTTTTTTTTTTTTTTTTTTTTGGTTTTTCGAGACAGGGTTTCTCTGTAGCTTTGGAGCTTGTCCTGGAACTAGCTCTGTAGACCAGGCTGGTCTCAAACTCACAGATCCGCCTGCCTCTGCCTCCCAAGTGCTGGGATTAAAGGCGTGCGCCGCCGCCACCACCACCCGGCCCATTTTCCTCATTATTTTTTCCCTTCCATATTCAGAATGTACAAGTTGGAATCTAATAGCCCAACAAGCAGCTCAAAATTACCCCCCCCCCAAAAAAGATCCCCTTTGACAGAATTTGATTAACCTGGGTCTAATATGTACAAAGTTAACATAAATTTTAAGTTACAGAAAAAAGTGTAAGGTGTCATAAAATAATGATGCATATGTATGGAGGTTTAGTCCAGTTCATTCCAGCAGAGATGTTGGGGACAATGCTTACTCTTTCTTAAGCATTTTACTTGCCCAGTGATCCCAGCTATCAGTCACTTGATTGCCTCAGTTTCTTAGGCTGTAAAAGTAACGATGACAGCCTTTACCCCACATGAGCGATGCTTTGATATGAATTAAAAATTAAGGCACTTTCAATAGGAAAGTCAACAAAAACATTACATCTTCTTAGAAGATAAGCTAAATTACATAAAAAAATAAATCATGAAAGTAGAATGGCAACTTTGAGGAAAAGGATGAGGAAGGGGGGCAGAGGGAAGCAAGAATGGATAATAGAAGAAGGTGAGAGCCAGCGGTGGTGGCGCACGCCTTTAATCCTAGCACTTGGGAGGCAGAGGCAGGTGGATCTCTGTGAGTTCGAGACCAGCCTGTTCTACAAGAGCTAGTTCCAGAACAGGCCCCAAAGCTACAGAGAAACCCTGTCTCGAAAAACCAAAAAAAAAAAAAAAAAAGGGGAATGACCAAAGTATACTAGAAACATTTAGAAATTATAATAAAGCTTATTTTGTACAATAAAATACAGTAATTTTTAAAAACTTAAAATTCAAACAATCTTCCAGTGTTATGTTGTCCCCACTCTCCAACCCCAACCACGGGTCATCCTATCTACTCTGGAAGGTAAGGCAGAAGGCTCAAGGCCTATTTGGACTACACAGCTACTTTAAGGCCAGCCTAGGTAACTTTGTGAGACTCTTGTCTCAAAATAAAAACTAAAGGAAGGAGGGAGGGGTGGAACTGAGGGTACATATAGGTTAGTGGCTGAGAGAACACTTGCCAAACCATGTTCAAGGCCCTGGTTTTAATCTCTGCTACTGCAAATAAAATAGGATCCCAATTTTGTCATTCAGGGAATCAATAAGCAGTTATGTAAATAGCATTGTTGTTGGTGTTCTATAAATATCTAAAGGTAAAGGACAAAATCCCTGATCTTATCCATTAACTGATGATAGCAAAGGTAATGATTTAGAAAACAACCTATATTTTTTAGTTATGGAAACAGTTTCACGAAAAAGACAGTCTATATATATGGTATCTTGGTTATGTTTCTTCATCTCACCAGACCATTTTCTTCACTAAAAAAAAAAAAATGACTAGATTCAGCAGGGCAGTGGTGGCCCATGCTTTTAATCCCAGCACTCAGAAGGCAGATACAGGCAGATCTCTATAAATTCATTCGAGGTCAACCTGTCTACAGAGCAAATTCCAGGACAATCAGGGCTGTTCACACAGAGAAACCTTGTCTCCAAAAAAAAAAAAGAGGCAGAAACAAAGACAGACCAGATTCATACTGAATTCATCATAAAAAGATTACTGGGAATGGAGAAATGGCTTAATGGTTAAGAGTACTTGGCTCTTGCTGAGGACCTGGGTTTGGTTTTTAAGTAAGCCACATGGTGGCTTAGAACTATCTATAACTCCAGTTCCAAGGGATCCAATGCCTTCTTAAGAACCTTTGGGGCAATGAATTCACATGTGCACTTAACACTCATATACATAAAATAAAGCTTAAAACAAAACAAAAAAAGGAAGCCTGGCATAGTGACCCATGCCTTTTAATCCCAGCACTCCAGAGGCATATCTCAAGTTTCAGGCCAGCCTTGAACATACACAGTAAGTTTCAGGCCAACAAAAATCACATAGTTTGCCCACCCTCCAACACACACATAATAAAAATAAAGGCTTATTAAGTCAAGTGATTCCTCTAAGTAGTGAAGAGAAAAATTAAAACAGCAAAAATAGACATATTTTTACAAGACTGATGTATTGAGTTTTTTGCCTGCAGGTATGTATGTGTGTTCACAGGTCAAAAAGCAGTATCGGATCCCCTGAAACTATAGTTGTGGATTTTAAGTCAGCATATGTAGGTACTGGGAACGGAACCAAGTTGCCTTGGAAAGTAGCTATGTACTCTTTGTGTGTTTCCTGAGAAAAGGTTTGTGTAGCCCTGGCTGTCCTGGAACTAGCTCTGTAGAGTAAACTGGCCTCAAACTCAGAGATGCACTTGACTCTGCCTCTCCAGTGCTGGGATTTAAAGTTATATGCCACTACCACCCAGCTTTTAAAAAATCGTGTTGAGGGCTGGTAAGATGGTACAGTAGATAAAGAAAGATATTTGCCACCAAGCCTGACAATCTTGAGTTTCATCCCCAGGAACACAGATGGTAGGAGAAAAAAGACTGACCTCCACAAGCACCCCCCCCCCTAATAAACAAGTATAATGGCACACAGAGAACTGACTATGTTTACCAAATGGTTACCAAGCATACATCTGCCAGGCGCTTTCTGTAGGTTAAGGATCTATCAATGTGTGACTTAGGACTGAATTTGGGTAGATAGAATCGACCAACCTAAATGTACATAAAGGACAAAAACAAAACAACAACTTTTTGAGACAGGCCCTTCCTATATGGGTCCATCTCCTCCAGTCCTGCCTCAGGCTCCCAAGGGCTGTGACTACAGGTGTGAGAGGGGCTATGGGAAGACAAGAATAATTAAAGCAACTAAACAAAGTGAATAAAACAAAAGCAGACAGTGTAGGAGTAGAGAATCAATTCCTAAAGCCCATTGCCAAGAATGCTCAAGAATCCATTTCCAGCTGGGTATAGTAACTTTGATATCCTAGCACTGGGAGGCAGAGGCAAGTGGATCTGAGTTTGTGGCCAGCCTGATCTACATAGCAAGTTCCAGGTCAGGTTACACACATAGTGACATAGAGACAGGCTCAAAAACAAAAGCTCATTTATACCATCCTTAATATATAAAAATAAGTTCAGCATATTCAATTTTAAAGAAAATAAAAATAGGACAATCTCATTGGCTTACATCTTAACAAAGATCTACTTATATATAACTACCTAAATCAGTTTTCTACAAAACACACAGAAATGACAATTAAGGCCTTGGAGGGACTTTGGAGATGAATAATCCTGTCCTGCTTCTTTTACACAATAGTAGTTGCTAAAACAATGCCTAGCACAAAGCCGACACCAAATAAATATGTGACAGATGAAATAAAGTCAATGCTTTAAAAGATATTAAAAACATTAATTCTGGAGTCAGAAACCTTAACTCTTTTTTGTTTGTTTTCAAGACAGGGTTTCTCGGTGTTGCTCTGGAGCCAGTCCTGGAACTAGCTCTTGTAGACCAGATGGGCCTCGAACTCAGAGAACCACCTTCCCCTGCCTCTAGGATTAAAGGTATGTGCCACCCTACCCGGCAGAAACCTTAACTCTTAAGAAGGTGCTCAGAACTGATAAATGAGTAAATACGTATGTATACACACATGCACATATGTGAAGCATGTCTGTGCAATCAGTGTCTCATATACCTATGAATTTAATCCCTGAATTTCTCCCTATGTCTGGGTTTGATTATCAAAATTAGGTTCAAGAGTGTCGCTATCTAACAGAACACAAAATGCACAGGGTACATACAAATGCTCCCTTCCCTAAAATGAACTGGAAAACCAAAAACCAAACAAACACTCTCCTGGCCTGGGTTGCCGAGAGGAAGCTCTCTGGTCATCAGGCTTGTACTCCAAGTAGTTCTTACTTTGCCCTACTTTTTTCCCTTTAAAAGGCCAGTTCCTGCTCCAATTATAGAATAAGACCAAGGTAAACATACTTTGAAAAAGTTCCACAAATGATTCTGACACAAAGTTAAGGCAGAGAAATAACTGTTAGGCAATCATCCAGAATAAAATTGGAAATTTCTCAGTGTGGAAATGAGGGCCAATCTGTCCTTCGTAGGGACCCAGTCTGAAACACCAAACTATACAACAACCAAAAGTCATTTGTTGAATGTATGTGTAAGGTACATATGTACATATGAAGACATAGAACATAGCATAGGTAATACTTGAAAAATAATTTTTAGTCACTTCTCATCCTTTTGGCAAAGCTCAAGTATAATTTTAGGTAAATATCATCTTAATACTTTCCCGTATCTTTTCTCTAAAAATATACTATAGTAGTCATCATTTTAGCATCACATTACCTGCAATCCCAGCACTTGGAAGGTGGAGGCAGAAGGATGGGGAGTTTAAAGTCATCTTTGACTACACAGCCAGCTTGAGGCTAGCCTAGGTTTGTGAGCTCTTGTCTCAGAACACAGAAACATAAATAATACAAAAGGACATTAAAGACTACTAAAATTTCCAGTTTCTAAAATTCACTAAAGATATTTAAGGATTCTTGTGTCACATTAAGAATGATCATAGGGGCCAAATGGGGTTGGTGCACTCCTTTAATCCCAGCACTTAGGAGGCAGAAACACTCAGACCTCTGTAAGTCAGAGGCCAGCCTGGACTACAGAGCAAGTTCCAGACCAGCCAGGGCTACACAAACCCTGTCTCAAAGGGGGGTGGAGGGAGAGAACGATCATAGGGACAGAGATATAACTTGGTGGTAGCATTCCACTACCCTAGCATGCATTATGCCCTAAGAAAACAGGACACACACACCTTATGTCTGTTATGGCTATTTTCATTCCATAATCGTCAACAAAGGCTACAAAATGCTAAATGAAACCCTTTGGCCTTAAAATTTTTAGTGAATATAAAATTTATGTTTTCATTACATAAATATAAAAGTTGCCTCTTATTATTTAAGCTATAAATTCACTAACCTATCACTCTGAACATTTTGTTAGACATATGGGAAGATACCTATCTTTCATGGTTAAACAAGTTATTTTGATAGTCTTACAAACAAAACTAATCTAAAGCTACTCTGGTACAGAAAACAAACTAAAAAGGCTCTAATTTAAAAAAAAAAATAGTAGGCAGGCAATCGTGGCACACACCTCTAATGCCAGCACCTTGGAGGCAGAGGCAAGAGGTTCTCTGTGAGTTTGAGGCCAGCATGGTCTACAAAGCAAGTTCCAGGACACCCAGAGCTACAGAGAAATCCTGTCTCAAAAAACAAAACAAAAACAACCTAACATTTCACTAATATGGCACATAAGTTAAAGTACCACCAGCAGAGTATGACAGATGGCAGGCCCTCTGCTGGTATATAAGGAAAGTAATACCCATATAATTTTATAAATGAGAATGCTTAAATGTTTAACAGTGTTGACTTGCAATTAATGCTTATTAAGTGCCAATTATACTGAAAATGGAAAACAGAAAAAAATTCATTTTCCTATTCATCCACACAAGTTCTATAATAACATACAACAATAGCCCCAAGGTTTTATCTCTGATATTGTACAGAAATCATACACTTTTTTATATTTTAAAGTACACTCCTTAAAATACATCTCTAATCCAGGCCCACATAGAATCCATTGAGGTTTTTGTTATATTTTAACATTTGGAGTTGAGGATCAATGTAGTAATTCTTTCCCAAACACTATTATAATGTGTAAAAATACAACAAATATGATTTTTCAAAGATGCAGATCCTCAAACAATGAAATGGAAACCTAGACTGTTTCTCAATTTTTGAAAACATTTCAAGATTCAGAAAACATACCAGCAAGAAAATATGCCAATAATAATAAAAGAATTATATGCTTTTAAAACAAAACTCAAGTAACTCAATAACGACTTCCTCAGCTTAGGGTCTCAAAGACTAACACACACACAATTTAATAATGTGTGTGTGTGTGTACAGGTCAGAGGGGTGTCAGATACCCGAGGGATTCACAGACAGTTGTGGGCTGGCCAATGTGGGTGATGGGAATCCAACTTGGGTCCACTGCAAGAACCACATGTACTCAACCACTGAGCCACTTCTCCAGCCCGACACCCCTATGTATTTCAAATAATTTTCTCTCACCGGCTTTAAACAAAGACTGGTTCCAATAATAAAATTCCAGAAATATAAAAACTTTAAATTGATCTATTAAATAGAAAACATAAGCGAATGTAAGTTTTCATGTGTCCAACTAATCAAAAACAAATGACTGGGAGTTTCTGACAAACATCCCTAATTAATACTATTAATACTATGATAAAGAAAAATAATAATTTCTGAATAGACACCACTAAATCGCTCTTCCAGAGATTATCAGACAATGTACTGCAAGGTCCTGGTAGACAAAAGAACCAAAGTCAATCCTACCGGAGCGTTTCACTGAATAGGAGGAAAATGGAGGGACCCAATGAAGTGCTCCATAATTTAAGAATAAAATCTACTTTTTAAAGTTACTTTCAGAGGAAAAAAAATAAATCAACAGATTCTCGACCATACTGTTCTTGTCTTCAAGTCCCACAGACATTCTCTTAGAATCTGCCAAGGTCAGCAAACGAATGGAAGAAATAGTATTAAGACAACAGCACGTTTTCGTGTGTGTGTGTGTGTGTGTGTGTGTATTGGGGGGGTAGGTGTCGATAAGAAAAAGGACGAAGACATTCACATTGTTTAAAACCTGGAATTTTTAGTGAGAGAAAACAAAACACACTTATTTTTAATCTCACCCTTGGAACGTCAATTCCTAATACTTCCGGCTTTCAGTGTACCCAAACACTGGAACAATAAAGTTTAGAAGGTTAAAGTTACAAGTATGACAATGCACGCAAGTTTAAAAATGATAAAAGAAATGTTGGTATCTCGATATATCTAATAGCTAAATCTTCCAAGAAATTGGAGGGCATTTTACTAAAGCCAAAATGGCAGCCTGGTGATTCAACAGACTGAAAGGACCTAGAGAGCTTGTAGTCTCTATTTTTATGTTCAAATGTGCGGGTTAAAAAGAAAACCTAGTTCTGGTTAGCCAGTCCTTACAATAAAGGGAGCTAATGAACTAACAGATACCGGCTGCAAAGTTTCCACATCAGTACACCCAAAATAATTCTTCTTGAGTGAAATTATACAAAGGATGGATAGATATGAAAGGCTGGTGAGTTTTAAGGTGAAAAAAATTACAAATCTCTCTCCTACAAACATTAGCATAAGAATTGAACCTAAACCCAGAATCCCCCCCCCCCACAGTCGGCGGCAATGAGACACACCTGTAAACTGAGGCCGTGAGAACCCAATTAACGGTGGAACTACAAACTTCAAGAATGAGAGCGTCCCTCGCTGAGGCACGTCGTCGAGAAAAAAGGCCAAGTTCCGGCGGCTGGGGCCGTGCAAACAATAACAAACCCCCCGCCCTCGCCCTGCGTCCGCACCTAGTTCCCAATGAATGAGAGAGAAGCGAGCCACGTCTCCAGCCGGCCGGGGCCTCCCGTCACCCGCGGCTGAAGGTTTTATTAGGCAGCACCTCGCACATGCGAGTATTTTGTCACCGTTGCCGTCTTGAGGAAGAGTTAAAAATAGAAAGGTGGCAGGTCTGCTCGCGCTCGGAGGCGACTTCGGCGTGCGAGCAGCCTGCCCGGCCCAGGCCGCGCGCCGCTGCCGGGGCCGGGGGGGGGGGTGTGGGCCGCCGATAACCGGGCCCGGCTCTGGCACGGGGCGCGCGCCCGCGGTTATCGCCGAGGGCGGAGGGGAGGTGGCCGCGCCGGCAGGCCCGATAGCCAGGCGTCGCCGCGGCCTAGCGCGCCCGCCCGCCCCAAATCACTCCTCCTCAGTAATGGCGTTCGGTGTCAAGTGGAACAGGCTGAGGGCGTCCGCGGCGGGGTGAAGGGGCGCGCGGACGCCCCCCCTCCCCGGCGCCGTCGCGCGCTCGGGGCCGACTCCCGCACGGGTGGAGGGGCGGCACGCCGCGCCCGGAGCCTTCATCCTCCTCCTCTCCGCTCCAGTCTGGACGGGAAGGGGGAGGAAGGGGAGGGCCGGAGCCGTCAGCCATTTTCCCTGCCAGTCCAAAACACTCCCTCAGACGCACACGGACACACACACACGCGCGCACACGGACGCGCTCCCCGTCACACGCGCACACGGGCCGCCGGCCGGGGGCACGGCCGAGGGTCGCGCGCGGCCGCGGCCCCCAGGGAGGGCCGGCCCTCGCACGCACACCCCCTCGCCCGCGCCCGGCTCCCCACCCCTCGGGCCAGCTGTCGGCCGCGCGAGCTCCGGGCTACTCACCCAGCAGTCTTCTGAAGCAGGACACGCGGAGGCGGGAGGCGCAAGGCAAAAGCTCGAGGCCGGACAGAATGTGAGGAGAGGCTGCACGCGTGCCGACACGGCGCGGCGCTCCTCACGCTGGCCGCCCTAGGGCCGCGGCGGCTGCGGCCGCCTCCTCCTCCCTCTCAGCCGCTCAGCCGACGGCGGCTCTCTTCCCCTTCTCCCCTCAGGCTGGGGCGCTCTCTGAGCTCAGTCAAGCTCCGGGCGGTGCGTTTCTCCTGCGTCACCTCCTCCTGCTCCTCCTCCTGCAGCGGCAGTTTCACCTTCCCCTAGACGCCGCCTCTGTCCCCCCACTCCGGGCCTGCTCGCCTGCCTGCGGCTCCGCTCCTCGCTCCCGTCAGCGACCCCAAGTCCCGGGGCGCTAAAAGCAGCCGCCTCCCGTGAGGGAGAGGCGGCAGCGGCCGGCTCCCGCGAGGCCTGGGAGCCGGTGCAAGGCAGGGAGGGGGTTCGCTGAGACAGACGAGGCCCGAACGGGCCGGCTACCGAGCTTGCGGCTCCGCCACGGGCGGAGACTAGCTTCCGCAGCCTTGGGTATCACGGCCTCGTCAATATGGCGGAACCAACTAATCAAAAACGAAAAAAAGACAAAAAAAAAGAGAAAGAAACCCGCACGGCCAGCGGCGGCGACGGCAGTGGAGGTGGCAGCGGCGGCGGCGACGCAGCAACAGCAGCGGCAGCAGCAGCGCAGACTCCCACTAGTCCCAGTGCCGCCCAAGGCTCGCCGCGTCTCCGCCCCCGTCAGGCCCCGCCCCTCTCAGGCCCCGCCCCTTCTCGCTCGGCCCGCCCCTCCCCCTGCCCAGCCCCCCTCTCGGCCAGCTGCCCCCCCTCGCCTCTCCGGCTACCTCAGGTTGGTGGGGGAGCGGGAAGAACGCGCGCCGCTAGGGGGCCGGCTGAGGCGGTGGACGCCTGGAACTCGACGACCCGGGTGGGGGAGGGAAAGACAATACCGGCATTCGGCCCTACCGTGGCTTCCGGACGGCCCCTCGGGGGGGTCATGCGAGGGCCAGAGACTCTTCCATCCTCTTCGGCCAGGGGACCCGGCCGAGAGCTGACAGTCGCCCCAAAAAGCTCCGAAGAAGAGGCTGGGGTGGGGGAAGGGAAAGAGGCCGGAGTTCTGGCGTGCGGAGCAGGCGAGTGGACTGGACTGTCGGGAATTGCGGGGATATGGGCAGGCGAGGGTTAAAGGAGCGAGCTGCGGCCGCGTCGCCGAGTTTGACTAGAGCTAGCTGCTTGTTTTTGTTCCATTGTGAACCGTGGCCCCGCCGTCGAGTGCCCGGATGATGACGTCATCGGCCTCCCCCTTTTCCGGGGCGGTGCGGGGGAGGGGGGGGGACGGAAAGTCGAGATTCCTGGGTCCCAGTGCTAGACGGTTGCAGCCGCCTTGCTTGAGGGTCCCGACTGCGCAGCTGACCCGCGTCACGTGACACGAGGACGGGCCGGGCCACTGAGCGGCGGTGCCAGGTCCCAAGGGTTTGACCACCTGCTCCCTGCCGATAGGGGGAAGGTGTGGCTAGAACTCCTTCGGAGTGGGGGCCTCCTTCCCACTCTTTGAGGGAGGCGCTTTAAGCAGCTCATTCACACGGTCCTGCAGCATCAGTACCTGAAAGCATTTCGTCAGCCTTAAAGGCACACTGGCTGGGAATGGGCACATTTTGGACACAGGAATCGTTAAAACAGTAAAGACAAAAGTTGTACACCGTAACAGGCAGCTAGCTACTCGGTAATGCTAAACGTAGCAAAATAAAACTTACATTGCCATATCAGCACCATTCAGTGTGAGAACCCGGAAGGGACTTATGAACCCATCCGCTATGTCAGGGACTATTTTCTGCATATTGACATTCCGAAGTGCAGGCTGCAGAGGAAAAACTTATCAGGGCAATCTCAAACGGGGGGGATAGGGAGTTTGAAACAAGTGTATGGTTTTCCTAAAATGCACAAATGAAAAGGAAATAAAGACAATTACTGATCTATCACATTTCATTTTGACTTAAAAATGTCTGTGGGTAGCAGCTCGCATGTAAAATCATAAAATCCTATAAAATATATCGTGTACAGGACTGTTAAGTTTATGCTATAAATACATTCATTTCTAATAGAGCAGCGTTTTAAATGGAGTCTCAAAGAATTTAGGTGACAGCACGTTACTGGTTAAGTTTTAAACATTTCTCTATGCAACACAAGACTGTTTACAAAGTTCTCGCTACAAAAACTAATAGTGTGCCCCAAACACATTATTTATAGTCCTTATAATAAAACACGTGCAATATTTATTGTATAAAACTAATACATGTAATAAAACTATTACGTGATTTTAGTAAGACTGAAGCTAGAGATCTGTCTACCTCCCCCATCCTCTAAAAAATACTATCACATTATGCCCTATAAATATTTATGATTACTGTGTCAACTTAAAGTAATAATCAACAGACTAAAAAGGCGACCTACAGCATGTTTTAAACGATCTCTAAATCATTTAATAAGGAATTAAAATTCACAATATATAAAACTCCTTCAGCTCAACAGCAAAACAAACAAAATCCTTCAACATAAAAATAAGCAAAAGCAAGCAGATCTCTGTGAGTTTGAGGCCAGCCTGGTCTAGAAGAGCTAGTTCCAGGACAGGAACCAAAAAGCTACAGAGAAACCCTGTCTCGAAAATCCAAATAAATAAATAAATAAATAAATAAATAAATAAATAAATAAATAAGCAAAAGGGGATGGTGAGATGTCTTCCTGAGTAAAAGTGCTTGCTGTCAAGCCTGACACCTGAGTTTGATCCCTGGAACCTACATGGTGGAAGAAGTAAATGGTCTCCTGCAAGTTGTCCTCTCTCGTGCATATCCACATCATGAACACACATACACACAGTTTTCAAAATGTAAAAATAAGCAAAGGAAACGGTGTAAGGCAGCAGGTGCCTGTAATCCCAGCACTCTAGGTTAGACAGGAGAATCTTCAGTTTGAGTCCAGCCTGGGCTATGTAGTCAGATTCTATCTTGAAAAATAATATTAAAATTTAAAAATAAAAGTTGGCAAAGGATTCGAACACTCATTCATCAAATAGATGAATGGCCAGTAAATACATGAAAAAATACTTACCACCACCATTCATTAGAGAAACACAAGCAGAGTCACAGGAGATAACACTTCATAGTCTGTTACTATTACACAGTCTAAGACTATTAACAGAAAAAGCAAGGAGATAACAAGGCCAGATGCAGAAAAATTGAAATTCTACCTTGCTGGTGGAAAAGTAAACTGGTGCAGCTGATACTGAAAGTAATAGGCTGGTCCTCAAAAAGATAAACATTGCCATCTGACCCAGCCAACTCTACTCCTAGGTAAAGCCTAAGCATTGAAAGCAGGGACTCAAACAAATGTCTCTCAGCGGCTATTGGCTGGAGGGCGGAAGGACCTCCCGCAACACTTGTCTACCAATGTTCATAGCAGCATTAGTCACAATAGCCAAAATGTGGAAACGGCCCAGACACTGAGCAGATGACTGGATAAAATGTGGTAGACATACACAATGGAATGTTATCCTGCCTTAAAAAGGAATGAGACTCTTGATAGAGACTAGAACATGTATGAACCTGGGAACCTTCTAAGGAAAATAAACCAGATACAGAAGCTCCCATTTGATTTCACTTTGTGTGGCATCTTTAAAGTAGGCAAGTTTATACAGACAAAGTAGGGTAGAGGATAGGAGGTATGGTTTACCGGACACAGGATTTCTATGGAGGTGACAAAAAAAATTAGGGCAGTGGGAAATGGGAATGCTTGTATAATACTGTTAATGCCATGGAACTACAGACTTAGGTAATTACAATGGTAAATGTTATATATGTTTTACTATGTAATTTTTAAGGATAGAATCTCAGTAATGCTCAACACAAGTAAGGCTCTGGAGTCAATCCTCAGCAATCTCCCACCCCCATTCAAAGAGGAAACAATCCCAATCAAATACTGGTAATTTCCTACGGGAATCTCTATATTACACCCTTACCAGCAGGTCTAGTTTTAAGTCTTCTCCAGCAACTCTCCACGGGTAAATGTACACTTGGCTCCCAGAGGGGGGTGTGGCTACAGGACTGCCCACTTAGACATCTTCCATTCAGCTCCTGAGACAGGAAATGAACAGTGCTGGGTTAAGAGAGTAAATTCAACACCAGAGTACAACCGAGATGAAAGTTAACTGTAGTCCAGCCCTTTCTTCTCGCTTCCTTTGTTTTGGTTTCTCTTTGCTAACAGTTGTCCTTTCAGGGCTGAAGACTGTAATTTTTTTCAACTTCCTGGTTCTTTGCTATCAGAAGAGAACCTTATTATATTTCATTTCCTCATAAAATTTCCCATTGCATTCGGTCCCCTCTTCACTCTACCCCAAAAAAATTTGCTAAGTAGCATACATCTTAAAATATAGGATCCCTTGAGGACAAATTTCAAAGCAGTTCTATATGGGGAGTAAATGCGTCTCCCTATAAAACAGAAAGCCAGCAGTGGTGGCGCACACCTTTCACCCCAGCGCTTGAGAGGCAGAGACAGGAGGATCTCTGGGAGTTCAAGACCAGTCTGTTCTTACACAGTGAGTTCCAGGACAACCAAGACTTCACGGAGAAACATTGCCCCAAGCCAAAAACATTACAGAACAAAACCAAAAAAAGTTAGAAAATGGTCTGTCCATTTTGCTCTGTTAGTGCTTCTCTGAAACTAACCAATTTCCAGTTAAGGGCTTGGATACAAAGTCCAGCAAGGACACCAAGAGTAACCCTGGCTTTGGATCATCTCTTGGTCTCAGGGGCATACACACACATTTCCAAAGGAGAAGTGTCTGATACCTGCCTACTTGAGAGTTAAAGTAAATGCTTTAATCTTGGTATCTGCATCAGCAGTCACCAATGACTACCACAGCCATTACAAGGAGACCATCAAGGACAAGCTAGTTAATGAGTGTTATCAAATCAACAAATATTTAAGATTAGCTAGTAAATAAGTCTTAAGAGTTTACAGTTCATATATGAAATTGGGTAGTTGTCTCAAATTTCATAATCACCTTAATATATTTGATATTATTAAGTTGTGAAACTGAACAAAGGTTTCTAAACTATTCACAAGAAATAAAGACATTTTAATCAACCACATGTTTTTCCCTCCTGGATTTTGTGCTATTTTACAATTTGTAATTTGTGGTGATTTCTTTTCTCATTGTAAATATTATCTTTTGTGTCTAATTTTGTATTTTAATTTGAAAAGTTTTTCCTGAAAGCTTCCCAGATTGTGTGTGAGACTTCACAAAGCTCTATTAAAAAAGGCAAGAGAAGTTGGGTGATGGTGACACCTGTCTCTAATCTCAGCACTTGAGAGGCAGAGTTAAATCGCTGAGTTAGAGGTCAGCCTGGTCTACAGAGTGAGTTCCAGCACAGCTAGGGCTACACAGAGAAACCTTGTCTCAGAAAAGAAAAAGAGGTAAGAGGAAAATCACAACAAATGATAATAATAAAAGACTTAAGTATGAAGGTGTCTTCATGACTATGATTGTTAACTTGATGAGAATTTAGAATCACTTAGGAGACAAACCTCTGGGTGTGTCTACAGGGGTATTTCTCAGAGAAGTTTAATGCAAAAAGGAAAACTCAACCTGAGTGTGGGTGGAACCATTTCCTGGGCTGGGCTCCTGGACTACATTTAAAAAAAAATGAGAAAGCAAACAGAGTGTGGTGGCACAGACATTTAATAGAGAAGCACTCGGGAGGCAGAGGCAGGTGGGTATCAGAGTTCAAGGCCAGGCTGGTCTACAAAGCAAGTTCCAGGACAGTCAGGGTCGTTACACAGAGAAACCCTGTCCCAAAAAAAGAAAAACAAAAAGAGAGAGAAAGCAAGCTGAACCCCAGCATTCGTCTCTCCGCTTCCTGATTGTGGATGTCATGTGAACAGCTGCCTAAAGCTCCTGCTGCCTTGACTTCCCCATCGTGACAGATGTGAGATGCAATAGTGAGTCAAAATAGACCCTTCCTTTCTTAGGTTGCTTTTCTTAAGTGTTCTGTCACAGAAAAAAGAAACAGAACTAGCTGGGCATGGTGGCGCATGCCTTTTATCCCAGCACTCAGGATACAGAGGCAGGCAGAAATGTGAGTTTAAGGCCAGCCTGGTCTACAGAGCAAGTTCCTGGACAGCCAGGGCTACACAGAGAAACCGTGGAAAACAAAAACAAAAAGGAAATGTAACTAACTCAGTGTCCATGGTAAAGAAAGTTTGTGCATGTTTTTCTGATAGCTTCTACTGGATAATAAACAGAAAGTTATTCCTAGCAACCTTAAACAAAAAGCCAAGAAAAACAGAACACAAACACATATAACAAGATGAAATAATTTTCACCTTCATTTTCTTTCTTTTGTGTTTTTTTTCTATTTGTTTGTTTGGAGACAGGGTCTCTCTCCACAGCCCTGGATGTCCTGGAATTTGTTATGTATACCAGGCTAGTCTCAAACTTACAAAGTTCTCTTGCCTCCCCAGGACTGGGATTAAAGGCATGGGCCATTACACCCAGTTCAACTTGATATTTCAAAGGAACTTTAAAAGCTGGTCAGGTGAAAGATCAGTGCCCTGAACCTGTGCAAGGAGCTGCATACCTTTGCAGGATGTCCAAAGAAGGGGCCAAATGAAGGAACAAAACCAGAGGACTCACAAGGCAGCAGGCCAGCCCTCCAAAGGGAAGACGCCACAGAAAAGCACGGGGCACAGGCACCTACCTCATTAAGAAGTAGTTTTTCAAAATGTTAACACTGTATAGCAGGTCCCTTGGTTAATTAATACCCTAGCATTGTTAATAAGAAGAGATTTCTTTCTTTAGAAATAAACATTTCCAGTTGTGATCTATACATGAGACTTATCTACATTTGGCTAGCATGCAGTTATCACCAGAGACTAGACAGCTGGTAGGCATTCAAGACTCGAAAACTGAGACCTGAAAAGGCTGGCTGAATCCTAGAGCTGACTCAGCCCGCTCCCAGCAGGAAGCATCAGTTAATATTTCTCCAGTGCGTCTGTTAGTCTTCACTAAAAGTACAAGGACACTCAATTTACTTTAGACTATGGGGATCTTTAGATGCTTGCTTAAAATTCGAAGGATTCTATTTTATATACTTTGTGTAAAGCACTACCATGTAAAATAATCACATCTTTTAGTGTTTTTCTTGTGAGCATAATGTAATTCTGTGTGGTTCTAGGAAGTACAAATCTCTTTAGTCTGAGAGGAGTATCACATTGTGGCACAGATTATGTCTCCCTCCTGACCTAGCGTGTTCTAGTAACTCCTAGCTCCACACAGTTATAGCTCACGTATATATCTGGAATAGTCTGAATTTTCCGGGTTTTCTCCATTGAAAAGTAAGTCTCTTAGGTTTATTGTACATAGAAAAAGATGACTCAATCATTTTCACAATAAAAATATGATATTCTATGCAGCCCCCAAGGGGAGGGCTTATCCCTACAATTCTACATGGCCACTGTCTTGATCTTTATGCTTGCCTTGTCATTGGGGAAAAGAGAAAAAGACTAAGGCTGGAGATTGGCTCATCAGTTTAAAGCACTGGCTGCTCTTGCAGAGGACCCAGGTTGACTTCCCAGCAACCAACCACATGGCGGCTCACCCCTACCTGTAGCCAGTTCCAGGGGATCCAATACCCTCTTCCAACATGGGCACCATGCATATACATGGTGTACATACATACATACAAACAAGCAAAACACACACATAAAAATACACACACACTTTAATCCCAGCACTCGGGAGGCAGAGACAGGCGGATCTTTGGGAGTTCGAGGCCAGCCTGGTCTACAAGAGCTAGTTCCGGGATGGTCACCAAAGCTACAGAGAAACCCTGTCTCGAAAAAAAAACAAAAAAAAAAAAAAATACACACACACCTTTTTTTTCTCTTTTTCTTTTTTTGTTTGTTTGTTTGTTTCGAGACAGGGTTTCTCTGTATAGCTTTGGAGCCTGTCCTGGAACTCACTCTGTAGACCAGGCTGGCCTCAAACTCACGGAAATCCACCTGCCTCTCTGTTTTCTGAGTGCTGGGATTAAAGGCATGTGCCACCACCACCTGGCATAAACCCTCTTTTTTAAAAGAAAAGAAGGAACCATTTTTGAATTTCACAGCATAAACAAAATTATAAGGGAATTTTTTTACAATCTAGTTTCCTAATAAAATTGGTTTGAAAATTTTAGAAAACTGTATTAAGATACTTATTTAGCTATCTTAAATCATTAAGATCCAAAGTCATTCTTAGTGACTGAAACGGCTTTTATAAAGTCTTAGGAAATAAATGACCCAAATAAATGTTGTTTTTACCACAGAACTTTCTAGAATTAAGACTAGTGCTGCCAAGAATCCAATTAAAAGAGATATTTCCCAGATAATTCCATGGCAGGCTACTAAAGTGTGAATTGTACTTAGTTCAGAATTTATCTTTTTATTTCATAATTTTTAAGACAGAATTCATTAACTAAGTTCATATGTTTGAGAATATGTTTATATAGTGATATTTCATTAAAAGCATCCTACAGTTCAGAACTTTTTTCTAATTCAAAGAGGTCCTGTTTTTTCCCTTTAATTAATACTAGTAGGATTTTGGTATATGTTTTTTTTGTATTCTAAGTATTGCATTTTTAAAATTTTTGTTTTTATAAATGTTTGCCTGAATGTGTGTCTGTGTACTACATGCATGCCTGGTGCCCAGGGAAGTCAGAAGAGGGTGTTGGTCCCTGGGACTAGAGGTACAGATGGTGCTTGTAAGCCACCATGTGGGTGCTGGGAATTGAACCCAGGTCCTTTGGAAGAGCAGCCAGGGCTCTTAACCACTGAGTCTGTTCTCTGTTCCAGAAGAGGATTCTGATTTGTGAATCTACCCCTAAATAAATGTCTATTTTTATCAATTCTGAGCTAATGTGGAATTTCTTTTAAGTGTCCTTCTTCACATCTCTCTAGCCCTGTTTTGTTTTTTCAAGACAGAGGTCTCACTGTGTAGACCAGGCTGGCCTCAAACTCAGAGATCTGCCTGCCTCTGCTTCCCAAGTGCTGGGATTAAAGATGTGCGCTGCCACCACCTCGCTACATCGTATGTTTTATTTTAAAAACAGCTATTCTTTCTTGGCTCCTAAGTATCTTTTCTCCTTTATTCTTTTAGATAAAGATTTCTTCTTGGGAAAACATAAGTGGCCACTTGTCAGCTGCCTAGCACAAACTGTCTCCTTTCCATTCTTTAGCTTCGTGGTAGGACCTCTTGTTTCTTTGTGGGGTTGAGAGGGATAGGACATGCCAGCTTACCCTTAGCTTTGCCAGCCTATGTGGTTGTTTACGAGAGGGGCTGTTATCAGAAGCTGGCGAGTTCACTCTCAGTTTGCTTAAGCACCCAGCCAGCCTTTTTCCTTGCTCAAGTCCTTCAACAAACATGGAAGCGCTTATTGAAAGAGTGACGTCTGACAGCTTTTAAATGTATGCTGCAGATGGCAACGAAACAAGTGGAATGGCCAACAGAAGCAGCTTGGCCCAAGCAGTGGTCTGGAAAAGGACTTTCCATTTACTTTATAACAGCTGGGCACCGGAGGCTCAAAGCAAACAAAACTCTATGTGGTGCGCACAAACAACATTAAATGGAATATGATGACACTACAAAATGTCTGGCTAATAGCCGAGAAATTTGCCTTGTATTCTACCACCAGAAACAATGACTGATGTCATTTTAACATATTTCCTTTCAGGTTTATTTGAATGGGCAGTTTTTCTAAAAATTAACTTTTGAAATAACATAATGAAATTAAAAACATTGGAAGTTTTTATTTTGTTTTTGAGATAACATCACAGGTAAACCCAGGTTGACCTCAAATTTGTTATGAGGCTGACCTTGGACAGTTAATCCCCCTGCTTTACCTCTTCAATTCTGAGATTACAGGCCCGCCTTGGCACATCTAGGTTAAATTTGGAAAATTGAGAAACAAAAATATTTTTCACAGTACTGAAACACAACTGCTATGATTTGGTATATATGCATTTTTTTTTTTTACTAATCTTTGAATTGTCTTTGAGAAATAGTAGGCATATATGAGTATCTGTTTTTCAAATGAACATTGATTCGGTTTACGAGTGCTGAGCAAATGTCAGCAAGCTCTTTATTTTTTTTCCACTTACTTTTTTTCCTCTTTGTTTTTCCAAGAGGGTCTCTCAGTGTAGACCAGACTTTTTTTTTCTCTTTGTTTTTCCAAGAGGGTCTCTCAGTGTAGCCCTGGCTGTCCTGGAACTTGCTCTGTAAACCAGGCTGGCTGGCCTCAAACTCACTGAAATCCACCTGCCTCTGTCTCAGTCTCCCGAGTGTTGGGATTAAATGTATATGCCACCACAACCTGGCTTTTTCTACATACTTAAATTTTTTAATATTTTGCACATTATTTCACATGAGGATATTTAGAACTGACTATTTTTGATCAATAGTACCCTGCTGGGTGAATGCTGTACGTCCTGGTAACCAGTCCCTAACTGATAAATATTTGGCATGCTATTTAATCTTTTTGCTATGATAAGAAAATGCTGACCTCCAGTTTCTGACCCAGCACATAAGGCCCTTAGAAGTCATCATTCCTGACCTTCCAATAACAGAAAAGCAAAACACCTTAAAGTCAACAACTCCTTTCAGATCAATCAGAAAATTGAGGTCACAAGGTTAACTCTGCCTCCCCCAGAGACACATGCAAATTTAGAAAAATCACAGCTTACCAAAGCAGAAGCTTTAGCCAGAACTACGGTAGGGAAGGTTAAACTGTAGTTGATTAGTTCATGAATGGCTGAAAGTGTGTGTAGACAACTTTCAGATTAAAAAAAAAACCACTAGCTGATGAGGGGTTCTCTACAGTATTGTGAGTTTTACCTATAGGTTTGGAGGGTGTGCCTTTGAGGATGTTTCAAGAGGGGTGCCACCTGCTTCTCAGCCAAATAGGAGAAAAAACAATTCTGAGATATTCTTAGAGGATTTTATTCTTTTTAACAAAAGCATGCCTGCAAGGAAAAGTATTTTACCAAAGTCTAATCACCTTAGATGTTATCATCCTAAGCCAACTGGAGAGCCCTCTAACCTTTGACACTGGGGAAAGGAATGTCAGACTTCAGCCCTCTCTAGCCAGTCTACATAGATGGGGAGGGAAGAAGCAAATGCCAAATTCCCAATTCAACCATCCAGCTACACAAGCTCACTAAAAGCCTAAAACCTAATGTACAAGACTGTATCCTTCCTCTCTCCCCAACACTGCAGCCACATTAGTGAAGACTCACTCACCCCAGCAACTTTAACATCATGCCTACCTGTCAAACAAGAACATTAAAAGGACACTGAAAAAAAGAACTGAGCACGGTTTGAAGAGATAAGCATCAGAAGCACATTCAGATATTGGAGAGATACTGGTCATAGCAGCAGGAATTTAAAACCATTACAATATACTAAGGGATCTAATGAAAAACAGGATCACATTCAAAACAGACAGAAACTTTAAGAACCAATAGAAAATGCTAGAAATCAAAATAGGGGTTACATATGTAGGATGGTCACAGACTGTAGATTTAGCATGAACAGAACTTTAGGTCAATACCCAGTATATGAATACATACATACACATACATTCTCTTCTCTCTCTCTCTCTCTCTCTCTCTCTCTCTCTCTCTCTCTCTCTCTCAACAGCTGTAACAGAAATCAAGAAGAGTACCTTTGACACGTTGACAGGCTCAACTGTAGTATTCTGGGTATGCAGTCAAGGAAAATGTCAGAGACTATGAAGGTATGCCAATGGAAACTTCTAAATTGTTAGCCAGGTAGTGGTGGTGCATGCCTTTAATCCCCAGCACTTAAGAAGCAGGCAGATCTCTGTGAGTTTGAGGCCAGCCTGGACTACAAAGTGAGTTCCAGGACAGCCAAAAGAAACTTCTAAGATGTTAAAGCAAAAAAAAAAGAAAGAAAAGAAATTGAAGGTTTGGAAAGATGACTCAGTGGTTAAAAGCACTAGCTGCCAAAAAGAAACAAAACAAACAAACAAAAAAAAAAAAAAAAAACAAAAGCCAGGTGGTGGTTGGCACATGCCTTTAATCCCAGCATTTAGGCATTTAGAAGGCAGTGGCAGGCAGATCTCTGTGAGTTCAAGGCCAGCCCGGTCTACAAAAGCTAGTTCTAGGACAAGCTCCAAAGCTACAGAGAAACCCTGTCTCAAACAAACAAACAAAAACAACACTAGCTGCTCTCTCAGAGGACCCAGGTTCAATTCCCAGCATCCACATGGTGGCTCACAACCGTCTGCAACTCCAGTTCCAGAGGATCTGACACCTCACACAGACGTGCATGCAGCAAAACACCAATGCACATAAAATACAAATAAGTATTTTTCAAAAAAGAAACTGAAGAAAGAACAAAAGAAACATTTCATATAATGTCTGAGAATTATGTGTGTATGTCTTTGCCTTCATGTACATATTACTGTATATGTGTATACTGTATACACACTACATGTATGCTGATCCTCTGGAACAGGAGTTATGGAAACCAGAGTTGTGAAAACAAGACTTGTATGGAAAACAGGAGTTGTGAGCTGCCATGTGGTTACTGGGTCCATACCTGGGTCTTCTGCAAGAGCAGCCATCTCTCTAGCCTTCAATTCCCCAGTATTAATGACAGACACTGAACCACAGATTCAAGAAGAGCAGAAAACACTAAGCAGGATAAATGCCAAAAAATAAGTATCTGGATATCATATTCAATCATTTAAGATCAAATGTCATATTCATTGTAGAAAGTTTTTAAATAAACCACAGAAGGAAAGCATTAGCTGCAGACGGAAAGTGACATTAGGCTTCTCTTTGGAACCCTTGCAAATCAGAGTGTAATGATGAAATATTTAAAAGTGTTGGGGTAGGCACACAAACTAGAACTCTGTGACCAGCCACATTATTCTTTAAATGTGGAGAAATAAAGGTTTTTCTCAAACAAAGTTTTATGGCTGGCAGAATTATATGGAAAGAATGACAGACCAAAGAACAGATACTACAAAAGTCCAATTTGGTGAACCTATGAATTTTACTGGGGTTACCTGCAGGAGTATGGGTGAGGGGTTACTTACAAGAACCAAAATGACTCAAGGACAGGTACATTACCAAGGCCCACCCCAACATGGATAACAGCTCACAAAGCTGGGAACCTGGAGCACACTGCATAGCTTGCAGCCCAACGGGTTGGAAAGTGAGCTTTACAAGTGTCTCACTTGGTCTAAACCTCTTCCAGGCAGCTCGGCAGCCTTCTGCTTCTTCTAAGAAGGTGGTCTCCTAGTCTTCTTTGCATGTCTTACTCCTCTGAGTCTTCTTTGCAGCTCAGCTTCCTAGTCTTAGGGGAACTCTCGGTTTTTATTGTTTACTCTGGCAGGGAGGGGGCCTGGTGAATGTGGTCAGTTTCAGGGACTTCCTGAAGTTGTTTTGAGTTGTTTATCTTCCTCGTTAAAGAGGTTTAAATGATGGAATGTTTCAATCTTGGGGAATTGTTATATAACACCTGGCTTGGGGAATTTTTTCAATATATAGGTTTTTAAAAATTGTATTAATTAATTAAATTTATTTATTTATTTAACATCCTGATTGCAGTTTCCCCTCCCTTCTCTCCTCCTCCTTCTCCCTCTGCCCCCCATATGTGGTATTTTATTTATTATTTGAGTTCATATAATATACATTGATCATAATCACTCCTGCTTCCCCTTTAACTCCTCCCAGATACAGAACTCCATCTTGACACCCCTCCCAACTTTCTGACCTCTTTTTTTTTTAAATTAACCTGTCAAGCTCTATTTGTGCTGATTATATAACCCTGGGTGTGGGGCCATTCACTGGAGCATTGCTGACCTACCAGGAATCACACCCTTTCTAAAAACCTGTCTCTTCCTCCCCAAGAAGCCATCTACCATCAATAGCTCCTCGGTTGAGGTGGAGTTCATGAGCTCCTCCCTAAGGGATTATTCTTTTTAAAGTATAATTGACATCCTAAGAAAAGAGAGAAAATGGAATAATATAAAATGCTCAATTAATACCAGAAAGGGTAGAAAAGAGTTGAAGACAGCAAGAAACAAGGTCAAAGAAGAGAAAGGAATAACAAACATGGGAGACAGAAATAAAGCTATATTGATAGTTACTTGATGTGTTAGTGGTCCAAAAACACCAGCCAACAAATAGAGGAACTGGGCATGTAGCTCAGTGATAGAACACAGGCTTACACTGTGTGGTGCCCTGCGCTGCATCTCCAGCACAAAAAAAAGAGAGCAAGCAAACTAGGTGATGGCGTGGAAGCTGGGACAGGAATAGGGAAAAAGTGGAAGAGAGCGGGGAGCTAGCCAGATGGGATTAAAAGAAAATACCCAACTATTTGCTGTCTAAGAAACCCATTTTAAATATTAAGACATTGAAAGATTAGAAGGATGACCTTGCCTTTAATCCCAGCACTGGGGAGGCAGAGAAAGGCAGATCTCTGTGAATTCAAGGCCAGCCTGGTCTACAGAGTGAGTTCCAGGCCAGTCACAGATACAAAGTAAAACCCTGTCTCAAAAAAAAACAAAACAAACAAACAAACAACAACAACAAAAGTAAAAGGACAGCATTTTTTGTCTTCCTAACACTAATCAAAAGAAACCTGAAGCATTCATTTCATACAAAAGATGTTTCAGTGACTATTGATGGCCCTGGTTCTCCTGTTCTTATTTAGCAGACAGATTTTGTGTTGTAGCTATAGCTCAGTTAGTTGGGTGAATGTTTACCTAGCACATACAAAGCCCCAGGCTTCATCCCGAGCATTCCCATAAAACTGAGCAAGACAGAAGCCTGCATCTAACCCCAGCATCGAGGAAGCAGAAGGACCAGAATTTCCAGGGTGGGCTACATGAAATTCTGTCTAAAATAAAACAAACAGGGGCTGGAGAGATGGCTCAGAGGTTAAGAGAACTGACTGTTGTTCAGGAGATCCTGAGTTCAATTCCCAGCAACCACATGATGGCTCACACCCAATCTATAATGAGATCTGGTGCCCAGAACACTATATACATAATAAATTTAAAAAAGAGCTAAAATAAAACAAAAATGATCACCCTTTTTCTGATGTATAAGATATATGCAGTAAGATGTAGAGGTCCATAACTACTTATTTTTTGTATGTATATATCAGTTCTCACATTTTAACACCAATGCTTATGAAATAATTCAGGGTTCATCATGTGCTAACCACTATTCTTAGCATCCCTATTAGTTCTTGGACTCAACCTTAAGTTAGGTACTGTTGTGATTACATTTTAGATAAGATAGGTTAAGCATTTAGTCAGATTTCTGTGATTGTTCATGACTATGTTTTTAGTCTTTCTGTAGGGGAGGAGGAGGGGGTTACACATGTATGTGATGGGTGTGTGTGTGTGTGTGTGTGTGTGTGTGCACATATACTTTCATATGGAAGTCAGAAGATAACCTCGATTATGGCTCCTCAGGAGCTGTTCATCTTTTTTCATTAAGTTTTTAAATTTTGATTTTATTTATGTGTGTGTGTGTGTGTGTGTGTATTCCACCTGTGTGAAGTTGCTGTTGGAGGCCAGAAGGGTGTGTCAGATCCCCTGGAGTTGGAGTTACAGGTGGTTATGAGCTGCCTGGCGTGAGTGTTGGGAATTGAACTTGAGTCTTCTGGAAGAGCAACTGTTCTTAATTACTAAGTCATCTCTCCAGGTCCCCCCTTTTTTGAGACAGAGTCTCCCACTGCCCTGGACCTTGACAAGTAGGCTACAGAGGCTGGCCAGTAAGCCCCAGGATCCATCTATCTATTGCCAGAATTGCAAATATACACTACTGCATCAGGGTTTTCCCATGTGGGTTCTGAGAATCAAATGAAAGTCTTCAGCTCCTGAGCTATCTTCCCAACCCCTGCTTTTCACCTTTCTATATTATAACTACATAAAAATAAAGGATTAGCATGGTACCTGATGTCCAGTAGTGAGTGCTCCATATCATTTGCTTTTTACTGCTATTACTCCCATATTTCATTGAACCGGGGGTCCCATCCATTATAAGATATATCATTAAACCGGGCGGTGGTGGTGCATGCCTTTAATCCCAGCACTTGGGAGGAGGCAGAGACAGGTGGATCTCTGTGAGTTCGAGGCCAGCCTGGTCTACAAGAGCAAGTTCCAGAACAGGCTCCAAAGCTACAGAGTAAATCCTGTCTCAAAAAAACAAAACAAAACAAAAATCATTAGATCAAATGCAACTGACAAGAAAAGAAGATGCTTCCAATCACAATTGTTGGGGAATATTATTTTAAGGTGTGTTACTTTTGTTTATGCTGTATTTGTTTAACTCTGTGAAGCTGTGATTCTTTGCCTGTCTAAAACACCTGATGGTCTAATAAAGCGCTAAACGGCCAATAGCAAGGCAGGAACAAGGATAGGCAGGGCTGGCAGGCAGAGAGGATAAATAGGAGGAGAAAGGAGAAAGAGCAAGAGCAAAGAGAGAACAAGGGGGAGGAGGACGCCAGGGGCCAAGCCACCAGCTACACAAACACGGAGTAAGAAGGAAAGAAAAGGTATACAGCAATAAAGAAAGATAAAAGCCCTAAGGCCAAATATAGATGGGATAATTTAAGAAAAGCAGCAAGAAACAAGCCAAGAAGCTGGGCAGTGGTGCTGCATGCCTATAATCCCAGCACTTGGGAGGCAGAGGCAGGTGGATCTCTGTGAGTTTGAGGCCAGCCTGGTCTACAAGAGCTAGTTCCAGGACAGGCTCCAAAGCTACAAAGAAACCTTGTCTTGAAAACAAACAAACAAACAAACAAACAAAAACCCAGGCTAAGACCAGACATAAGAATAAGAATAAGCCTACACGTGAGTGATTTGTATTTGGGAGCTGGGTGGTGGGTTCCCCAAAAGCCAAAAGAGTAAAATATCACACAATAATGGAAAATTCCACTGAGTGTTGGAAGATGAATGAATAAAATTCAGTGTTTGGAATACAAGTTCCTATTTAGAGTCCAGTGGCTTTAACAATGCTCCCTATCCCAAGGGTTCCTACTCTTACAAAGTCAGTTTTGAGTGTGCCTTTGAATGAAAGACCTGCTTATTTGACTGTCTACTTCATGTGCATATTCAGAGCTATCTCAAAAACTGTAGGTCAAACAGTGAGGTTTTCTTATCTATCACCTTGTTATACGGTAACTCAATTCTTCCCAATTATTCAGGCCAGATACCTTGGAGTCAACAGATTCTGATGCTTCTACTTTCAACATAATCTCATAGTTGAAGGATTTCTCACCATCCTCATTGCCAATACACCAGCGCTTCAGGAGTAGAGATGCTAGCTGCTCACTTCACCCATGCCTGCCTTCCTTACAGAAAAATGCAGCCATATGGTATAGAATTGTGTGTGTGTGTGTGTATTCAGACAGGGGTCTCATGTAGCTCAGGCTGGTGGCTTGGAATTTGATATATACCTAAAGATACCCAAGACTAGCCAACCCTCCTGCCTTCACGTTCAAAGCACTAAAACTACCGGTGTGCACCATCCATGCTCCCGTTTAAGCACGGCAAGATGGAACCCAGAGCTTTAAGCAGGATAGGCAAACACTCTACCGATGAAGTTACACCCCAGCCCATATGATGATATGACCAGTGGTAGAGCATGAGAAGAAATTTCATGACCCTGCTCCTATAAACTCCAATACTCTGAGTAGCTTTTCTCCCCTTGTAGCTTGCTGCAATCCCTAGGACTCTGTACCTTCCCCTAGATGATGACTCCAGTTGTTATGTGTTGAAAGCACAGAGCCCTTGTCAGCCTGGGTTTCTGACTGTTTAGAGGAAAGTTGCCCTTTGACCTGTTCACTTACTCAGTACCATAAGGTGAGCAATCACATTTGGGAGGTTTCTGAGCAGTGGGCAGTGAGGGAACTGGTATTGAAGGTCAGAAAGATGGAGATCCACGTTAAAAAGCAGCAACATTCTTGATTAAAATGTCACCTGTGATAAATTGGAAGCCATACAGGATGCCTCCTGCACCAATAACTTCATGGAAAGGGGACAGAAGGCCATGGGACGTGTGCATTGCTGGTTGTTTGCTCTGCTTAGCAAAGGAGGGAGAGAGGGAGAAAGGTGGGGGCAAGCCCAGGCAAGAATGGCTGGTTGAAGAGCAGAAAGGAGAAGTTAGAAGTCAGAGTTGGGAAATTTGGGGACTGGGTTTAAAAAATGGCCTGCCCTTTCATCCAGAATACTGAAGGAAGGCCGAGAAGAGCTTTGTGTAACCAAGTCGAGGGGAACGGCCCCATTGTGGCATGCTGGTGACTTTGCACATCTTCATCTAGGCCACATGAACAAGGCAGTCTGAAGGGAGTCTTGGCAGAGCGCCCTGTGATTGCTCCTGGAACAGGCAGAGATAAGGACTGGAGCTGCTGCAAGGGAGTTTCTTGTCCCTATCTTGTGGGAGACTGCCACAAGGCCATTTCTCAGCCATCTCCTGTTTGAGGGAGGACAGCCCTTCCATCCTCCCTGTTTCCCAGCTCAAGGGCAACTACAGCCTTCTGTGGCAAGCTAGAACACCGCTGTTCTGCACTGAGATCTGACTTCTACATGGCTGAATATAGTACCTACCACTCAGGTGGTTTGTCCCTTGGCTCCTTAGGTCCGCTGCCGTCCTGTGGAACTCGAATGTAGAGCATTGACACCATGTTCATCTTACTCACACAGCTCTCCACATAGCACCATTCCTACCCATTGGCCCTTGTTATGTAGTACCAGCCATGCCAGCCTAAAAACTGTGGTAGGATCAGCCCCAGTACAACCATTGGGATCCCTCTGGTAAGCCAAGGATTCTGCCCTGATGCAAAAGTCAGATTATAGGAGGTGGTACCCTCCTTACCACAGCCTGTTTTCTGAAATGGCATCAGGGCACCAGCATTAACTTGTAAGGGAGAAAATCCTGTGAGCAAGTTAATGAATACACACAGAAAGCCGACTTCTCAACCATGTCTAGACAAGAAGTTTGGGTATGGTTACAGCATATGGAACTGTGTAGAGGCAAACAGATTGTGTATAGAAAAAAATAACAACATTTGGTATGTAACAGCACAAGGACATCTCTAGAAAAAAAGATGAGTGTACATAGGGAAGAACTTTGGGTATGATTACAGCTCACAGAGTCTAGAAGAAAACTGATTTGATACTTTATGTGGTTTTGAAGGAAATAAGTTACCAAAGAAACCAAAAGCGGTGATGTTTAAAACAATACTTAAAAACAGGTCTATAGGCACAAGCCTATAATCCTAGCTACTTGGGAGGCTGAGGCAGGAGGATCACAAGCCTGCCTGGGCTACAAAGTGAATTCAAGGACAGCCTGGGCAACCTACTAAGACCCTATCTCCAAATAAAAAGGAAAAAAGAGGGCTAGGGATATATCTCACTGACACAGTGCCCTGGGCTCAGTGCCCTACTGATGATGATGATGATGATGATGATGATGATGATGATGAACAGCTGTTTCTGTCTCCCTACTAAAGATCTAAAGATGTGCCAGCTAAAGCTGCCCAGAGCAGTGCTAGATGGCAAATGTATGCTAAGACAGCCATAGAAGCCCCGTGGTAAGAAGGAACTTGGCAGTCTCTTGGGATACTTGAAAACTGGAACTGTATTTTAAGAAAACATATTTGAATTTGGTTATTCATTTGTTTTGTTTTTTGAGACAGGATTTCTCTGTGTAGCACTGGCTGTACTGGAATTCTCTGTGGACCAGGCTGGCCTTGAACTCAGAGATCCACCTGCGTTTGCCTCCCAAGTGTTGGGATTAAAGGTGTGTGCCACCACAGTCCAGCAAGAGAACATCTTTGTTAGCATCCAATGCAATGTTTAAAATATGCATTCATTCTGACCCATTTCTACTACTCCAAATCTACCCTGGCGAAACAGCAAGGACACTAGTATTAATCATAGAGCTTTTGTAATGGAAACAGAGCAGCGGGTGAAATAAACCATGGTGTGTACATGCTGAGGACTATTATGCAGTAGTTAAAAAGAAATGGCTATATGGAATGACTTCCAAGACAAATTTCTTAGTGAATAAGGCAAATTGCAAAAAAAGTAATTATACCATGAACTGAAATGTAAAAACCTACAGAAATGCCATATATTTCAAGATAACATATTTCTATGTTAAAAAGTACACATAAATGATAACTAATACAATAGTTGTTTCATGAGAGGAATGAAGAGAAGAAGGTGATCAGGAGGGTGGATGGAGAGGGCTTATCAGTAATAACAAACTGTCCTTCAAAGACAATGAAGGCTTGTGCAACAAGTAATCACTTGTTCTATAAGGGCAATTTGGCTACGCTGTAGACACTGTCCTTCTCCCTTATCACACTGGCTCAACTTGCAACAACTAGCAGGAATTCTAGGGGGCTGATGCAGCTCTCCAGTGACTAGTGAGAGGCTTTGTCTGTCAGTCAAAAGCTAGTCAAGGACAGGAGGCCATATTAATAACTTTCCATAACTAGCCTAAGGAGTAAAGGCGCACTCTATGTGTTATGCCACGAGAAACCAAGATTGTCTCTGGAAGGGGGTTCATGAAAAGGATGGGAAAGTAGGCGGTAGAAACTGGGAGGAGGGGCTCCATGGGGCTGGGCTCCAGGCCCCAGGAAGCAATGCTGCTCACCTCAAGCCGTAGTTTCTCAAGGCTGGTTAACTGCACAGGACCCAGGAAAGACACAGCTGCTACCAAGGCCAAGTGCCTCTGGGGCAAGCTGAGAGGCACAGGAAGCTGATAGGAAGGAAGAACAGAAAGCGTTTAAGTTCCTTTACCCTCCTCCAGACCGTCGCTGTCCTTGTATACCTCTCATAGCCAGAACTAAGTGGGAAGCCACCGGCAAGGCAGATCTGTGGCTTACAGTGTTTCTAGTCAAAACCTAGGCTATAGGCACTGGGACACAGTGAGATGTCCTGGGTTCCACCTCTCTTCCCCCAAAAGTGGGTGTGGTGACACGGGCCTGTAATTTTTAGCAACGAGGTGAAATTACTAAAAGTAGAAAGGGGGCTATTTTTAGGGAAGAAGGGGACCTACAAGAAGGAAAAAGGGGGGCAGGAGAGGGTCATGGGCTGGTGAGTTTCAGTACAATATTATATACATAAGTGAGTGTCCAAATGAAGCCTATTACTTTGTATGGTAACAACAAAATAGCCAGGTTGCTTTATCTACAATAAAACACATAAATAGTAAGCAAATGACTGCACAAATGTTTACAAATTGTATAGGCATGGACTGCCCACACTGACGACAGAAGAATTTACATACCCCAAATTATTCCTTCACTAAATGACTACCTCCCAATCCCGATACTCTTTCTATATGTGAATTCCTTTCCAATAAAACCATCATTCTGGATGCCCCTAGAGTTGCTGAAAGGCAAGATGCAGTCTTCTTCCCCTTCACCTGCCAATCTTATCATTACCAGCTTAGCATTCTAGCAACTTCCAAAGCATTAGTTAGTTAGCATCATTTTGAACCCTATGAGTTAAAATAAAGGAATAAATACGTAGAGTGTCTCACTGTCACAAGCTTTGTTTTAGGGGTAGGGTGCTAGAGTTTGAACCTAGGGCCTTGCACACGCTAGACAAGCAAGCTCTCTTCCACTGAACCACACTAACAACCAGCATGCTTTTGGAAGTTCAGACTGTTCTATCCTGGGCCAGTAAGAGCTCCACAGAAAGTGTAGAGTCTTAATTTCATCCTTAACTTCTTCTAGTCAGAGGATCTTCCAGGTTCATCTCAGAACAGAAATTAACCATTCTCCAAGGAGCTCTGAACGTTTGTTTGTTTTAAATGATATTTAATCATCCAAATGTGCTTGGCGTCTCACCTGACATTTTGATATAATTCCTTTCTGTCTCTTCATTGAACAGGACTAAGAAAGCTGTGCCTTTTAGAAAAAGAAATTATGACTAAATATTGCTATTTCCAATCTAAGGAGTAAAAGGGTTTCCAGTTAATTTTCTTGACTTACGTCTTCCTTCTCATGTGTAAAATCTTAGTTAATGATGTTAACATAATAACCTGATTTATTCCACCTCACAGATAGTTTCAAGACAAAAATATCAGTGTTATTAGTGACAATTAGATCACTGAATGCCATTTAAGACTTACCCAGTTGTTTTTGTCCTTGAGATCCAGTCACTGGGGATACATAAAAATACTCTGTCTATAAGTCACTTGAAATAATTACTTGTACTTTAGCCACCAGTTTTATAGTTGGGCTCCTGTTTTTCAAGTTCATCTTTAATTTTTAAAGACTATCTCTTTTTTTGCTTATATTCCATTTTTAAATTATTAAAAACCAATTTTATAGTTCTCGCATTAGTGATGAACTGCTGCTTAACAGCTTATATAAAACACTAGCAGTGCGAAATAACAAACATGAATTCTCTCACAGTTTTCAGAGGTCAGAAACCAGGAACAACTTAGTTTAGTAGTTCTGGTTCAGGGATACTCAACACAGAGTCTTGTACTGAGCTGTAAGCACCTCAAGGCTAGTTCAGAGCCAGAGGCATGGCTGCCATCAGGGCCCCTCACATGGCTCTCATTGGGCCTCAGATCCTCATGTGGAACCACTTGGCAGGGCAAAGAATTTCCCAGAATACAAATGATCCAGGAGAGTGGAAGAACAAAAAGGAAGCCACGTTGTGTCTAAAATCTAACTGTGGAAGGAGTCACACAGCCCAACTATGCCAGCCTGTTGGTGGGACATCACAAGAGTGTGAATACTGAGAGATGGTTGGCATTGGAGGCTATCTTTTACAACCAAACAAAGACATGAACAACAGAAAGTATGAAACAAAATACATTCCGAGAACTCTGGCTCCTACCTTTGTACATTCCACATTTCCTGCTCTACCTATAGGAAATCACTGTTGTCAGTCCTTGCTTTATCTTCCCAGTATTTTGTTTTGAAAAATATCAGAAAACAGGCACAGGCTTAGCGCCCCCAAAGAAGATTTGCTACCAATACTCCTGTGCCTTGCTTTTTCTCAGCAACACACCTTTAAGAGCAGCATGCAGAAGTCAGTTCACGGAAGAGCCTCCCTGAACTCTACTGTGAAACTACTGTTCCTTAGTCGCTAGGAGCTTAGTGTTTCAGTGCCTGCATCATTTCTCAATTATTCTTCACCTTTAGGGTGTCTGAAATGCTTATACTTTGGTCATTATAAATAATGCTACAGTGAATATCCTTGTGTATGAAGATTTTCTGGATATAAGATTATCTTAGACAACTTGACGTTAAGGTACAAATTTATTAAGTCCAAGGTCTACTTTGTGCCTGTTTATACACTGCAAAATTGATCCTTATTAACCATTACTCACATCCCTTACACCTCATGACATTTCTACATACAACAAACAGTATTCGTTTTGTCTGCACTCTTTTTTGTTTGACTTCGAGACACAGTTTTCCTGTGTGGTTTTGACTGTCCTGGAACTCACTCTGTAGACCAGGGTGGCCTCGAACTTACAGAGATCCACCATGCTTTACTCTTGTCTGCATTCTTTTTTGTTGGTTTGGTTTTCGGTTTTTTGAGACAGAGTTTCTCTGTGTAGTTCTGGCTGTCGTAGAGCCAGCTGTGGTGACCAGACTGGTCTTGTCTTCATTCTTATCTACACTGGGTTAATCTTTTTTTTTGGGGGGGAGGGGGGTTCGAGACAGGGTTTCTCTGTGGCTTTGAAGCCTGTCCTGGAACTAGCTCTGTAGACCAGGCTGGTCTCAAACTCACGAGAGATCCGCCTGCCTCTGCCTCCCGAGTGCTGGGATTAAAGGTGTGCGCCACCACCGCCCGGCTGGGTTAATCTTTACTATTGTGACTGAGATAGCTAAGTGTATTCCTGTAGGAGTCATACATTTCCTCACCATGTTTTAGTTCTGAGTTTACCTTATCACGGCACATTTTAATAATTCATTCATTTTCAAATTCACACACACATAGCAAATACCAATCTAAAGTGCATGTGGACTCCAAGAATATTTTTCTGAGCCAGTAAATATTTAGTATTTATATGCAAGACTATAATGTATACAGAAACTGTGAATTACAACAATGATTATGCAAGCAATATAAAATCCAATACAAATTATTTCTATAATTTTAATATGATATATTTATATGCCTAGAGACAGGAAAATATCTTAAGTATTTTGTTAGATTTATAGCATCATAGTTTTATTTTGACTATAATAATGGCTGTAAATGCCTTCTTACTAAGAAAAATCCAAAATGGGGGTTAAAGACCTATTATTCATAAGCTTTACATTCAGAAAATTATTTTCGAAACAGCACTGTCATGTTCCCCATCAGGATAGCTATGGCTGGCTGTTTCTAGGTTCACGTGCCCCCATTCTTCACTGGAATAGCAGAATAACGTCTTCTCCTTTTACTTTTCAGAGTGATATTTCCAAAATATTTCTGGCATACATTAGTTAGCTACTCAGTGTAATTTATAGGTCAGAAAAGAACCGCTCATGTTGTAAAGTACTTCTGCACAGATGTGGCCCTGGTACCATCAATCCTGAGAATATATAGGTTTTAGTCTTTACGCACCTAGCTATTTTTCCGAATACTCGAGTCCTGTGGGCATGGAAGTAATCAATCTCATTGTTATCCATAAACAAGTATACCAAACTGGGTCGAAATGCCCTGAAATTCCTTGGGCCCATGGTTAAAAATAAGCACTGTTAATTAGTATGTTTCATGTCTTGACTAGCAAAGCCAGGCAGGTCTGCTGAATTAACCCTTGTAGCACAAAGACCACGAGACAGATGGTGTTCTGAAGCTTTCCCGAGCTAACGCATTTTAAAACACATTTCTTTGGACTACAATGCAAACCAAACAACAACAAGCGCATACAGTCAACAACCAAAATGACAATGAAGGCAGGGTACTTTTAAAAAAGATAAAAGGAACATACAACTAACGGAAATGTTAAAATCCAATATCTGAAAGGATGTAGGGGAAATTGGCCTCTTCATCTACTGTTCAAGGAAATCACACATATAGAGTGTTTCCCCATGGCACTCATTGGTATTCTGCATCAGAACTTTTTTAAAAGTGCACCTCCCAATGATACGGTTAACGTTTCATCTTTGTTCTGCTTACTTTTCATCAACTCGATACTAACTCAATTACTTGGGAAGAGGAAATCTCAACTGAGGAATTGCCTCTATCAGATTGGCCTAGACTGTGGGGGCATTTTCTTCATTAATGATTGAGGTGGGATGGTTAATCCCACCATTGTGGCACCACCCACGGGCAGGTGGTCCTAGGCGGTATACAAAGCAGGCTGAGTAAAGCCACAGGGAGCAAGCCAATGAGCAGTGTTCCTCCATAGCCTCTGCTTCAGTTCCTGCTTCCGGGTTCCTGTCTGATGCTCTCAGTGACTACAACTTGCAATCTAAAATAAGCCCCCACCCCCACCCCCAGCAAGTTCCAGGACAGCCAGGGCTGCACAAAGAAACCCAGTCTCGAAAAACCAAAAATAAAAGATAATAAACCCTTCCTATCCAAGATGGTTTGGTCATAGTGTTTACCACAGCAACAGAAAGCAAAGTAGACAATCCTGAAGAAACAACGGAAGATATGGGCAGGGAAATTTGTTAGGCTATTAATTCAACACTGCAGACCACAACATAATGTTATAGACACCCAAAGGCCAGTCAATAAGAAAACTATTTCTTTAAAGAAGATGTAATTATTCAAAGTATTTCTATAGGAGTCCATTTTGTGGTAGATACTGTCCGAAATCCTTTGTGTTCCTCTACGCTGAAGTATTGTTCCAAGCAGTAGTGTTGTCTGCTCAAGGTACAAAATCAAGGCAACCCCGACCCCACTTTCCCAGCTCCCCCTTCACCTAACATTTTAGTTAAGGTCAATGAAATGTGAGAGCCTACGAGGCACCTCTCCAAAAGTTTTCGCTTTCCTCACGAAAGGGACGGATACTTTTCTGCCAGCGATCCCCTATTGCCGAGCTGAAAGTGAGTGGTGGGTGTTTTCTGCGGCTGGGAGCAAACAGTGTCCTTAATGGTGGTGCGCTGTTCAGATTCCCCTCCTTTCCGGCTCCTAGCTAGGGCTATCAGGAGGGTGACCAGCCAGCTACAACCCTAACTCGCTGATCGTTGGCTCTGGGAATGATACTCACAAGAAGGCAGTTGCCCTGCCCAGTGACACCCCCAGCTCTTCCCCAGGGGCAGCCCGCATCAAACAAATGCCTCAGCTTTCTCTCTTCGAATTGGGACAATGATGAAGGGAATTCTAAACCGCCAAGCTCCAGCCCTTGTGACGACTGCAGCACCGCCTAACGTCCTCTCCAGTCTAATCCTATTTCACTCCCTTCCCCCACGCCCGCGCGTTGGTCTCGTAAGCACTCCCGGATAAACTTCCTGCACACAAATCTCTTGTCTCCAGAGTCTGTTTCCCGGGAAACCCCACCCACAACACTAGCGATACATTTATTCAAATGAAAAGATGTTCAAAATATATTGCTACATAACAACAGGTTATAAAGCAATATGCATGATGTCATTCTGTTTTTGTTTTATTCAGTCTTTTCTCTATTTGCACAGAAAAGACATCTGGGAAACATTTTAAGAGATAATCTAAGAATGTCTTTTTGACTCTGTTATACGGGATTTCGTTTCTAGTTGGGATTTATGTTTTCTTGAGACAGGGTCTAATGCAGCCCAAGCCAACCTCAAACTCTCTCTGTAGCTGCAAGTGACCTTGAACCCCTGCCCTGCCTCTACCTACCAAGTGCAAGGATTGATTACAAACCTGCTTCACGATGCCTGGCATTCAGGGAATCATTTCTTAAATAAGACTTAAAAAGTGGAACCCATGCAGAAAGTTTATACATTTATACGTTTAACTTTAAAAGTTATGTTAACCACAGGATGCTTTAAAAATCAAGACCTTCAGCTGGGAGGGGGGTGGCATGTGCCCTCAGGAAGCAAGAGGCAGGGGGAACTCAGGATAGCTGGGGCTACATGGTAAGACCCTGTATCAGAGGGAAAAAAAAAAGTGATGCCATCCTCTGGTTTTGAGCCTAGCCTTTAAGTCATCTCCAACCCGGTGTTTTGTATCTTCAACAGAAGTAACAAAAGATTGAGTCTAGAGTATTTAAAGAACGAATTAGCCAAAAACTCAAGTTCAAAAGAAAAGGCATATAATTTTTACAATAAAAAATCAATTTACAAAAGAAAAAATAATATTGCTAATAAAATATTTAAAGACTTTCAACATTACCAGAAAACTTCAATACATTTTTCAAATATTAGATGGATAATTAAAAAAAACAAGATATTGCTAATATCCAGAGTTATGGAGAATGTAATCAGGTATTAATCTACACTATTTTTTAAAGTTTGGGTCTTTTTCTTTTTAGTTTTTTTGAGACAGGGTTTCTCAGTATAACAGCCCTAGCTGTCCTGGAACTAGCTAGCTCTGAAGACCAGGCTGGCCTTGAACTCACAGAGATCCACCTGTCTCTGTCTCCTGAGTGCTGGGATTAAAGGCATGTGCCATCACCGCCCAGCTTAAAAAGGTTTTTTAAGAATTAGATAATTTACCTAGCTTGTTTGGAAAGTAAGTTTAAAATGTTTATTTATTTATAAAATTGTATTTATCTGGTGTTTGTGTGTGTGTGTGCAAGCATGCCATGAATGTGCATAGAGGTTGGAAGACAACATGTAAGTGTCAATTCTTTCCTTTCTATCACGTGGGTTCCAGGATCCAACTTGGCAGCTATCACCTTTACCCTTTGAGCCATCTCCCTGACTAAGAATAATTGTTAATGGCAAAAACATTTAAACAACTAAACATTAAACAACTAAATTTCTATTGGCAAATGCATGATCTATGGTGTAGTATGCATCAGTTAAAAAAATGTACATGTGCTGTCATGAGCAGATTGGCAAAACTGATAAAAGCTGGCAAGAGAATAAGACAAGTTACTGAGCATCTACATATACAATCCCATTTTTCTTCTTTCTTTCAGAGGTTCTAGGGGTTGAAACTAGGGCCTCATCTAAGCATGCAAGCAGTCCTATACCTCCATATTTATACTTTCAAGTGATCACTACATACTTCAGTATATACATACATGCAAATCTTTTGAACGATAATCTACCAAACTATTGATAGCAATGTGTAACATGGGCGGACAGGCTGCTTGTTTGTTGGAGTTTTTGTCCCACCTGGTACCCCACAACTGTTTAGCCCCAAAGAAAATCACATATAGGTCTCCATAAATTATAAGCTGATTAGCCCATTAGCTCTAGCCTCTCACTGGCTAACTCTTACATCTTGATTAACCCATTTTTCTGATCTATGTTAGCCATGTGGCTCAGTACCTTTTGTCAATGGGGCAGATCACATCCTGCTGCTTCGGTGGTCTGGGCAGGAGTGGGAGGAATCAACTTCCTCCTTCCCAGAATTCTCCTGTTCTCATTACATCATTTCTACTTCCTGTCTGATTTTCCTGCCTATATTTCCTGCCTGGCCAATCAGCATTTATTTATAACATGATTGACAGAATACAGACAATTCTCCCGCACCAGCAATGGTTTCTGAAACTGATGTTAAGGGGGGCGTGGCATGAGAAATGGTCATCTGAGGGATCTTCTGAGTTTGTTGTATTTCTCAGTTCAATCCTCCTGTGCAGTATCTGTTATATTGTTTCTCTACAAATATACCTCTATTCCTTTCCAAAAGAAATTCTTGTACATTCTAGGTCTTTTACATTTCCATATAAACTATAGAACTAGATTTTTAATTCTTACCAAAACAACTGCCGATATCTGGATATGGGTTACATTGAATCTAGAGATCAGTTTAGCAGAAATTTGTCGGAGGAGCCCACTTGTTGGTTCCTGGCTGCTCAGCCTCGAAATAATCACACAGAAGCTAGATTATTTAAATCACTGCTTGGCCCATTAGCTCTAGTTTCTTATTGGCTAACTCTTACATCTTAATTTAACACATTTCTATTAACCTGTGTATCCCACTTGGCTGTGGCTTACCTGCTAAAGTTCTGGCATCTGTCTCTGGGGGTGCTACTTGGCTTCTCCCTGACTTGGCCTTCCTCCTCCCAGCATTCAGTTTAGTTTTCTCCACCTACCTCTATTCCCTGCACATGTCCAATACAGTTTTTTTTTATTAGCCAATGGTATTCACAGCATATAGAGGGGAATCCCACATCAGAAATTGACATATTAACATTGTTGGGCCTTTCAATTTGTAGGTATGGATTATCTCATTATCTACTTCACTTTCTTTTCGTGTCTCTCAAAAATGTTTTGTTGTGGGATGGAGAGATTGTTTAATGGTTAAGAGTATCAACTCCTCTTCCATAGGACCTGCGTTCAATTCCCAGCATCCCTATGGCAGCTCATAACTGTATGTAACTCCAAGAACTGAACCTCACACAAACACATGCAGGCAAAACACCAATGCACATAAAATAAAAACAAATGAGAGTTTTAAAAGGCAAGAATATTAAAACTAGCCAGGAAGTAGTGGTGCATGCCTTTAATCCCAGCACTCTGGAGGCAGAGGCAGGTGACTCTCTGAGTTTGAGGCCAGCCTGGTCTACACAGTGACACAGGACAGCCAGGGCTACTCAGAGAAACCAAGTCATGAAAAAACAAACAAACAAAGAATACTAAAAAGAAGTTTTGTCACATGTTAAATTTATTTAGGTATCTTATGGTTTTGATGATATTATATGTGAAATGATATTTTTAAATTTTTATTTTTCAGGGTTTTTTTTGGTAGCATATCAAAGTAAAACTTAGCTTTGAACACTTGAACTTTGCATTCTGTGACTTTAAAAATTTCTCAGCAGTTGTTGGGTATATTCCTAAACGTTTGCTAAAGAAACAGTAAAGTCTTGTGTAAATAGAAACAGTTTCATCACCTCTTTTCCCTCCTTGCATTCTTTCTCAAAGTAAAACATGTATTACCATGTTGAAAGAAGTAGGGAGTATGGACATATCGTCTGATGCAGCACGCCGCTCCCGCCAGCAGAAGAGACAACTGCAACAGGATTCTTCTCAGAACACACTTTATTGGAGCACTTACACTTGAGGTTGTAAAGAGGCAAAAGACCCCGTCCCCGTGACGCAGAAGAATATATACGGTGCCAGACAAAGCCCTGACGTGTCATCAACCCAATGGCTCAGGCCAGAATGGAGTGATCGTGCTTAAATTATGATTGGCCAGATCGGATGGCCAGATCGAAATACTCCCCGCGTTGGGGGGGCTCGCACGCATGCGCTGTATGCGCACAAGTTGTCTGTCAAGTTGCGCACAAGCTGTCAAGTTTGACGTGGAACAGCAAATGGTGCCCAGGCTCCGTGCCCCTGACATGACAGCGCCATGGTGCGCACTACAGTCTGACTCTTAAATTAATGAGAAAATATCCAACATTTCACTATTAACCCAATGCTAGCTATAAGTTTTGTTTTCTTGTTTGATTGATTGTTTTTTGTAGATGTCATTTATTCTCTAGGAAAGAAAAAAATAATGGACTTGAAGATACAGTCATATAAACTATCAAAATTTAAACAAAAAATAGATTGGAATTAGGGCTGGGCATATAGCTCAGCTGGCAGAATGCTTGTGTAGCATGCACAAGGCCCTTGGCCACATCCAAAGCACCACATAAACCCTGGTGATGTGATTGATGTAGGCCTGTAATTTCAGCACTCAGTAGTAGAGGGAAGAAGGTCAGACATTCAAGGTCATCCACAGCCAACTAGTAACTTCAAGTCCAGCCTGAGATACTTGAGACTCTGGTCTCATAAGAAAGGAAAAGAAAAAGAGGGGCTGGAGAAATGGCTCAGTGGTTAAGAGCATTGAGTGATCTTCTGCAGTGGCGACACATGCCTTTAATCCCAGCACTTGGGAGGCAGAGGCAGGTGGATCTCTAAATTCAAGGTCAGCCTGGTCTAAAGAGTGAGTTCCATGACAGCCAAAGCTACACAGAGAAACCCTGTCTCAAAAAAAAAAAGAAAGAAAAAAAAAACAACAACAAACAAAAATTAAGAGTGGCAGATGGAGAGATGGCTCAGCGTTTAAGAGCACTGACTGGTTGCTCTTGAAAAGGACCCGGATTTGTTTTTTAGCTCCAGTTTAAGGGATTCCAATGGCCTTGTCTGGCCTCTTCTGGCTCTCAGCACTCTTGTAGTGCACAGACATATATGTGGGCAAACACTCATATACAAATCTTTTTTAAAAAATCAAAGCATCAGTGAAATGTTTGACAACTTCAAGTGGTTGAATTGCTGTAACTTAGGGTTTTGATGATATCATACATAAAATGTTATTTAAATATTTTTTATTGTTTTCTGGTATTGTAAAGCTGAGTTTCCCTCATAAAGGGAAGAAGAACAGGAAATTTCTTTTTGAAGAAAACAAAGCATTTTAAATTTGATGCAAATATATAAATATATCATAGAAACTCAACAACTTCCAAACACAAGCAACACAAAGAAAATGAGAATTTTCTACCTGGGAAAATACCTTTCATAATGTCAGGCAAGATGAACACATTCTTCAGCATCTGAAATTGCTGGAAGAATTCATCACCAGAGTATTTACAGTTCAAGAAATGTTCATGTTTCCTTCAGGCAGAAGGAAAATTATACCAGATGGAAGTCTGAATATATACAAATGAATGAAGCCAGAAATGCTGAGCAAAATTGGTAAATATAAGATAATTTATTTTTGCAGTGCTGAGGATGGAACCCATGGCTTTGTGTATACTAGGCAAGTGTTTTACCACTGAGCCACACCTAATATCATAAGAATTTTCAAGATATCTTTTATTTGTGTAAATATCTTTAAAAAGTAGTTGTCTATCTTAACAAAAGTCATTACGATGTATTTCAGAGTTCAAAACACATATAGTAAGCTGGAGAAATGGCTTGGCAGTTAAGAAAGAGTACTTGCTGCTGTTACAGAGGACCAGAGGATCCAACACCTTCTTCTGGACTCTGTGGGCATGTGCAACTCAGGCATACACACATAAACTAAAAATAAATAAATCTTTATTAGCTAGGTGGTAGTGGCACACGCTTTTAATCCCAGCACTCAGGAGGCAGAAGCAGACAGATCTCTGTGAGTTCAAGGACAGCCTGGTCTACAGAGCAAGTTCCAGGACAGGTTTCAAAGCTACAGAAAAACCCTGTCTTGAAGAACCAAAAGAAAAAAAAAACTTTATTAAAAGGTAACTTCCTTTCTCTCCTTTCTTTTGTTTGTGTCTGCGCATGTGTGTATTCATGTGCATGAGCTGCTGGACACTGAACCCAGTTTTCAGACATTCTAAGCAAGTGTTCTATTAATGAGCTATATTCCCAGCCTCATCTTCTCCTTTTGCTAAACTAAAGCTTTATATCCATTAAACAATAGATCCCCCTTCCTCCCTCCCCACATCCCACAGTAGCCAGTATTCTGCTATCTGTCTCTATGAATTTGACGATATAAGTTACCTTGTTTAAGTGTGATCATAACATTTGTCTTTTTGTCACTGGCTTATCTCACTTGGTATAAAGTCACCAAGGTCATCTATGCTATAGCACAAGTCGGAACTTCCTTAAACAGAGAGAGAGAGAGAGAGAGAGAGAGAGAGAGAGAGAGAGAGAGAGAGAGAGAGAGAGAATTCAATTTGTATGGTCACAGCACATTTCTTTAGGTACTTACGGATTTATAAGCACTTACATTGCTTCTGCCTTTAGTCTACTGTAGTGCTTGGCATCATTACTATCGTTACGGAAATGTAAAAGGCACAAGAAACCAGTCTAACCTATTATAATGGCAAAAATCCAAAGGACTGCGTGGGTGTGGCAAAGAAATAGAAAAAATGGGAACTCTCATACATTGTTGGTACAAGTGTCAATTAGAGCCAGGTGATGGTGGCACAGGCATTTAATCCCAGCATTTGGAAGGCAGAGACAGGTGGATCTCCATGAGTTCGAGGTCAGCATGTTCTACAGAGCAAGTTCCAGGATAGGGTCCAAAGCTACAGAGAAACTCTGTCTCAGAAAACAAACAAATGAACAAAAAAAGATGTGTCAAATTAATAATCATGTTGTAAAGTATTTAGCAGTTGGTAAAGTGCTTGCTATATAGGCATGAGGACCCAAGTTTGTTCCTGGGGCCCATGTAAAAAAACAGGGCATGGGTGGTACATGCTTTTAATTCCAGCATTCAGGGGGCAGAGGCCTGGTCTACACACCGAGTTCCAGGCCATCCAGCGATACAAGTGAGTCCTCATCAAGGCACAAAGCAAAACAAACCTGGGCATGGTGGTACACATGCGCAATCCCATTGCTGGGGAGGCAGACGTCGAAGGATCTCCTATGGCTTGCTGGCTACCCTAGCTGAATTGGTGAGCTTCAGGTTCAGTGACACATCATGTCTCAAAAAGTAAGGTGCAGACTGATTGAGAAACACTCCACGTTAACCTCTGACCTATATATACAGAAAAACATGTTAAACATGTGCCTAGTTTATGATTCAGCCATTTTATTCCTATGAATTTAGCCATACGCAAAGAAAGCATATACATATGTGAATGTTTAGAACTGCTTTATTTTTATTATTTTTTTTAGAGCCACTTTATTTAAACAGCTCCAAATTGGGAACAACTGGAATGTCCATCAGCAAATGAAAGGATAGCCAAATTGTCATACAGCCATAGGAGGTAGAAAAACTATCAAAGACACAATAATATGAATGGTGAGTTATCGCATGCGAAAGAAGCCAGCCAATAATCATTGGTACAGTTCTACGAAACTCTAAACAATACCTAATTCTTTTTCTGAGAGGAAGCAGATCGTGACATGGATGTGGCAGAGCAAGCTTGTAATTCCAACACCCAGGAAGCTGAAGCCTGAGGACAGTGACCTGGAGGCCAGCCTAGGCTACAGAGCAAGAGCCTGAGTTCTGGTTGCCTGGGGTGAAGGCTGGGTAAAGAAGACTAGAGGAATTTCAAAGGAGCAGGAGGACATTTTTGAGGGTGCCAGATTTGTTCCGAGTGTTGATTGTGGTGATGCTGTAGTGGTTTGCGTGTGTTGCATGTAATCACGTATCTTAAATACGCACACATCCTTGTCCTAATCACACCTTAGTAAAAACACACAGACTCCCAGAACCATCTCTATTGTCCTTTCCCTGGAACCATGGCTCTTTCCTCTTACATAATCTTGCAAGCAGGGAAACAGAAATTTGTTGGCAGGGATGTATCTTTTCAAGTTTTAAAAAACCAAAACCAAAACAAGTTAATTGCTTTTCTAAGATGACTTCCCATTGACACACGGATTCCCGTACAGTAGAAAGGCCTACCAAGCCTGTACAAATCCTTTCTGTGTTATGATGACATAAGATAAAGCAGCATTAGGGCCCTGTGCTTCTGGGAAAATGGAGTAAGTGTACTTTCCCCAGTACCACTAAGAGCACCCAAAATGCCTAGTTTTAGATATAAAACAAGGTGGAGAAGAGCAGAGGTATTAAGGGCTACCGGACCTGGCTGTGTGTTTTTATATCTTCCAGACTGGCTTTGGAGAAGCCAGCACCCTAGAAAGAGCAGGCACAGACAGAAAACTGGGGGGAAAAAAACCAACAAGAAAAAAAGAAACAAAGCTAAAAAAACAAACCCTGAAGGAAAAATCTGCTCTTTCTATCTAGACAAAAACTGCACGATGATGCCTCCATTTCAGACAAACACTAAAGCCTTGTGGCCCCGCCCCTAAGCAGGAAGGACCTAGACTAGTAACAGGCAACGATCCCAAACACCCCTCGCCTCAGGGAAGGCAGAGCCACAGCCTTTCCTGCCACAGCGCTGTGCCTGCAGGGAGGTTAGGGCGCCCCCCATTCCTGGGCTCAAGTGAAACAGCCCGGACTTTTCCCTAGACCGAGAAGTACCGAGGCGTCCCGCCCCCTCCGCTGACGTCAGCCAGGCCCAAGCCTGAACTCTGACCCCGCGCAGTGGTGACGAGTTCCCCGCTCCCACCACTTTACTGGAGGCCGTGAGGCGCCGCAGAGCACCACGACTGGTGGTTGGCGGCCAACGCCTAGTGTGGAGCTAGCATCCCATCCCGCCCCGCCCCACCCTGCAGTCACATGCAGCCCAGGAGCGCAGGCGCAGGTGCAAGCGCGCGCGTGCGCACACGTCAGCAAACGCTGATTGCAGACTCTGGAACTTAACCCTTCCCTACCCTTAGCCCCGTACTTTGAGCAGCATTTGGGGAGACCTGCTAAAACAGAATATTTGACTAATATAACGTCAATTTAAAAAATTACTTTCCATACTAAGAATCGGGGAGTTCTCATCTTGTTGGAAACGACAATTCACTAAGATGACAGAATTGTTAGAATTAACTGACAAGGATTTAAAAACAGCTGTCATAAAAAATGCATTGGCACCTGGCGGTGGTGGCGCACGCCTTTAATCCCAGCATTTGGGAGGCAGAGGCAGGCGGATCTCTGAGTTCGAGGCCAGCCTGGTCTACAAGAGCTAGTTCCAGGACAGGCACCAAAACCACAGAGAAACCCTGTCTCGAAAAACCAAAAAAA
>NW_026068001.1:6648038-6659138 GCF_014885135.2 Alexandromys fortis
TATTGACGCTCTCTAATTGGTCTTTTAAAACCAGATCAGGTTTCCCTGCTGGCCAGAGGCTCCTCTTGCAAAATGCCCTCGTTCTGTTTCCTGGCTCCTGCCAGGGGCCAAGATCCCTCTCACCCCTCAGACGAGTCTTCAGGAAAAGAACCAGGTTCCCTGTTTGCAAGGGACCTCGCCAACCAAAGGCCTACCTCTTTGATTTAATTGTCCTGGGGCGATCTGCTCTCAGTGTTGCGCTGGTCCCTGCCGCCTGCGTTGCCTGCCACTGTGTCAGTACCCGCCGGTCCGGCCCGCGCCAGCTGCGTTGCCCACTGTGCGCCGGTTCCTAAAATCTAATTTTTTGATCATGAGATGAAACCAAAATAGTAGTCAAAGAATTAATGCCTGAAATTTGGCAAAAAGACATAAAGTGACAGATTGAAAAACTTGAGGGAGGGCCGGGCGGTGGTGGCGCACACCTTTAATCCCAGCACTGGGGAGGCAGAGGCAGGCGGATCTCTGTGAGTTCGAGACCAGCCTGGTCTACAAGAGCTAGTTCCAGGACAGGCTCCAAAGCTACAGAGAAACCCTATCTCGAAAAACCAAAAAAAAACAAAAACAAAAAAAAAAAAACTTGAGGGAGCTGGGTAGTGGTGGCACACTTCTTTAATCCCAGCTTTCGGGAGGCAGAGGCAGGCAGGTCTCTGAGTTCGAGGCCAGCCTGGTCTACAGAGTGAGTTCCAGGACAGCCAGGCCTGTTACACAGAGAAACCTTGTCAGAAAAACAAAAAAGAACCTGACGGAATTTTTGTTTGTTTGTTTGTTTCTAGGCAGGGTTTCTCTGTGTAGCCCTGACTGGAACTTGCTCCGTAGATCACACTGGCCTTGAATTCACAGAGATCTGCCAGCCTCTTCGTGGACCACTGCCTGGCACACCTGAGAAAAATTAAACAGGATAAACAACAACAAAAATCGTGGATTACCACAGTCAAACTTCTGAAAACTAAGATAAAATAGTCTAAACATCCAGAGGAACATCTGTTCTCTGTACAGGAAAAATATTAGAAAGCAAAGGCCATAGAAGATTGACGTGCCTTTCAAGTGCTGAAAAGAAATTTAGTCAGGCATGCTTGGTCTCATGTGTAATCCCACACTTGGCAGTCTGAGGCAGAAGGCTCTCAAGTAAGAAACCAACCTGGGCTATATAGTGAGACCCTGCATAAAAACAAGAACAAAACAGCATCTTACATAGAGTTATATAGCTTGCAAACATATTCTTCAAGAATTAAAGGGAAATCAAGATACATACTCTTATAACAAAAACCAAAATCACAATATTGGAGAGAATTTGTTGCTGACATATAGATCTTAATGAACTTCTGAAGATTTTGTTTTGTTTTGTTTTTGTTTTTTGAGACAGGGTTTCTCTTGTGTTGCTTTGGAGCCTGTCCTCGAACTAGATCTTGTAGACCAGGCTGGCCTCAAAATCACAGAGATCGACCTGCCTCTGCCTTCAGAGTGTTGGAATTAAAGGTGTGTACCACCACTGCCCGGCTGAAGAAAAAATTTTTGATGAAGAGAAGTTGGCAGGACTCAGTGGTAGAGCACCTGCCTCACAAGCCCGAGACCCTGGGTTTGATTTCCCAGCATAGCAAGTAATAGCCATGATAATCTTGAAAACAGAAATGACAAGAGAAGTCTTAGTCTATCAGGAAGGAAAGATGACAGAGTAAAAGGGAGGGTAAACACAATAGACAGTTTTTCTTCTTGACCTTTCTAAATCATGTTTGACAGCTAAAGCAATAATTATAGCACTGGGTTCTGTAGTTCTTATATGCAGAGGAAATCTTTAACATAATTATATTATAAATGGGGGAAGGTTGAGTTCTAAAAAGAGGTAAGATTTCTACACTTCATTCAAACTGTTTCAATGGAGATTCCAGTAGACTAACTTGTGTATATATAATGTAATACTTAGACATTAAAAGTACCATGCAATGATATACCCAGCAGAGCACATTGACATGAAGTTGTAGTCTCAGCTGCTCATGAAGCTGCACCAGGAAAGTGACTTGAACCTGGGAGTTCAGGAGAGAAAGAGAGCAGAACAAGAGAAGCACGCCAGGCATTGTTGTATGCACCTGTAATCCCACCACTTGGGAAGTCGAGCCAGGAGGATCAGACACACTTAAGGTCATCCTGGGCTACATCATGAGTTTAAGGCCAACCTGGGCTATACAAAACACTATCTGAAACGGAACAAACAAAATATATCCAAAGAACACTATAGCTAAACCAACATGGAATTACAAAATATCTCCAAATAACACCCGAGGAAGGCAGGTGTGAAAAAGCAAATGAGAGGGTGATGGAGGTGAGGAGGTCAGAGGTCAACTAGAGCACAGTCTATCCTGTGCTGTGGTGTGCATCAGAAATGTGGCAAAGAAGAAAAACCTGCCGGCCTCTTCCACAGAGCTCTGTATTGGCCAATTGGTTCCCAGCAGGGCTGTTTACACTAGTACTCAAGGATAGACAGCAGAAGGGGCTCCTTGCCAAGGCGTGGGCTCCTCTAACTTCAGCACCATAAGGGATCCCTGCCGGGGCAGCATGGCACTTCTGTTTTCTGATTACAAAAGCCCAAAGTACCACTGTGTGTGTGTGACCTCCAGTGCTGGTAAAATGAAATGAAAATGGCTTTGAAAAGAGCCTGATACAACTTTGGCAAGGGCTAGAGGCAAACTCAATACATTTGGAGCTCTGCCCTGTTCCAAATCAGGCAATCTTGGCAAACTCTCCCTTTTAAATATAAAGACCCACTTTAGCAAGCATCTTTGCTCTTTGAGCCACTCAGAAGAAAATGTGAACTGAACCCTGGAGGAGATCAACTGCCTGTTCATACCATTGAGGACAGAGAATCTGATACTTCCTGCTAGGAGGGGAGGCCCAAATCTGGTAGAGACCACCTTCTATGACTTATTGGCCTCATGTTTCTGGCTTCTCCAATTTTTGATCTCCCAGAAGAACACCTCTAAAGGCTTCCCATAAGTTATTTATAATTTTTATACTTTTGAAAAAAGGGAAAATAAGATGGCACTTGCTGCCAAGTCTGAAATCCTGAGTTGGATCTCCAAACCCCAGATGTTGGAAGGAGACAACTGTTTCTCTAACTTCTATATTCATGCCATGGTGCATGTGCCCCACCCAGAATAAACAAATATAAAAAAGTTTTTTAAAAATAAGAAAAATAAAAGGTAGCTAGGCAGGCTATTAGTACAACACAAACCATTCATTATTCCAAATGCCATTTTAATCAGGCAGACATAAAAGCACCTCAATAAGCCGGGCGATGGCAACAAACACCTCTAATCCCAGCACTCGGGAGGCAGAGGCAGGTGGATCTCTGTGAGTTCGAGGCAAGCCTGGTCTACAGAGTGAATGCCAGGACAGGAAACAAAAGCTACAGAGAAACCCTGTCTCAAAAAAAAAAAAAAAAAGCACCTCAATACTTCCAATAATGGCACTGTTACCTTCAAATATTAAGATCACTTTCAGAAAACAAAAAGAATCCAACTGGGTGTGGTGGCTTACACCTATCTGTAATCCTGGCACCAAGAGACAGAGACAGGAGGACAAATTAGAGGCCAGCCTGATCTATATAGCCAGTTTCAGACTAGCGATCATTATGTAAGGAGAGAGAGGCTGTCTCAAAACAAAAGTAAACCAATTCAAAAGAGTAATATAGCTAATCTCTCTCCATAGACACAATATAAAAATGATCGGAGCAGATTCATGGAAAATTGATATTTTTGCAATATAAAGCTTTCCAGTCCAGCTTTTCTAACATTTGTCTTGAGAATCGGACCGTTATTTTAGAACTCTTCCTGTAGAAGCTTTACACCTTTATAGTAGATTTCATTTTAAGTATTTGGTGGTTTTTGTTGTCATTGAAAATGGTTTCTCTTGGAATTTCATTTCTTGATTATTTTTGATGGAGTATAAACACACAGTTGATCTTTAAAAAAATACTTATTTTATGTGCACTGGTGTTTTGCCATGGGGTCAGGTCCCCTGGAGCTGGAATTACTGACAGTTGTGAGCTGCCATGTAGGTGCTAGAAATTGAACTGAGGTCCTCTGGAAGAGCAGTTAGTGCTCTTAACCATTGAACCATCTCTCCAGCCCAGCTGATTTTGAATATTGATATTTTCCCCTTGGCCCGTGCCAACCCCTCGCATACGAGAGTTTCCACACAGGCTGTCATTACTTCCTTGCTAGTATTGTCGGTGATACATTCTTGCCCTGTCTGCTGGCTCCGAACTACATTCCAATGCTCACGAGCTTGTCTGATTTTGTTTTCAAAGCATTTGATGTTTTGGTTTCTTTTTTTTCCCCCACAATGCATGATACTTGCGGTGTCATCTGAAGGAAACCCATCTCTCATTTGGAGCTTTCGGAGAACAGGTTTTCTAATCATGAATGAATGCATCAGATGTTTTTAATGACTTTTATAAAAGTCATCATTTAAGTCTTTTATTCTGTTAATATGGTGAATAGCCTTTATCTTTATTTTCAGATTGTTTAGCAGTTCCGCCTTTCTGAAATAAACATATTCCTTCATATAAAAATAAAAGGCAGTTTTTGCCAGCTCCTTCCAGACTGTGTCGTGATGACTCATGGTGGCAACCCTCTAGAGTTTTGCATATTTTTGGTATTATGTGCTGGAATTTTGTGGAAAATGCCTTCTCTAAGAGCTAGTAACCTGAATCAGAAAAACCTTTAAGAGCTTTTCCAGTTTGTTTGCTGCATAAGTGCAGGTATGCCTGTCTATTTAGTTTAAAATCAGATCCACAATTTTCCAGACTTTTCTTTCTCTTTCTTTTTCTTCCTTTCTTCCTTCCTTTTCCTTTCTTTTCCTTTCTTTCTTTCTTTCTTTCTTTCTTTCTTTCTTTCTTTCTTTCTTTCTTTCTTTTTGTCTTTTTGGTTTGTTTTCTGAGACAGGGTTTCTCTGTAAAACAGTCTTGGCTGTCCTGGAACTCACTCTGTATACCAGGCTGGCCTTGAATTCATAGAGATCCACCTGCCTCCTGAGTGTGGGACAAAAGGCATGCACCACCACCACCCAGCAATCTAGCCTTGTCTTATGAATATAGTTATAATTTGTTTTCTCATGCATTGCTACACACACAAAAGGAATCACACACACAAACACACATATAGTTTCTATAATCTATATGATGTCCTTTATTCCTGATTATTTCCATCTTTGGTTTTCTCCTTGATAAGTCTACCTGGAGGTTTATTTATTTTATTGATAGTTTTGAAGAACCAGTTTTAGGTTTATCGATCTTTCTATTATTTTCCATTTCTGTTTTTTTATTATTGTGTGTATATGATGTATGGGGTGGGCACACACATGCCTTGGTGTGTGAGTGGAGGCCAGAGGATAACCTTGCAAAGTTTGTCTTTCCCTTCCACCTTCCCATGGATTTCAGGGATTGAACTCAGGTCATTAGGCTTTGTGTCAAAAGTACCTTTATCCACTGAGCCATCTTGTCAGCTCCCATTTCCTAGTTTATTGCTTTCAGCTGCCATCCTCACCGCTTCCTGGCTTCTAAACTCCGGATTCAGTATGTTCTTATTCTAGTTTTTTATGCATGTATATTTTTGAGATTATAATATAATCACATCACTTCCCCCTTCCCTTTTCTCTCTCCAATCACTCCATGTACTCCCCCACGCCCTGCTCTTCCAAACTCATGGCCTTCTTTTCTTTGTTGTTATATATATAGTGCTATATTATTTGTGTTTTAATAAATAAAGCTTGCCTGAGGATCAGAGGGCAAAGCAGCCACACTAGTCAGACACACAGGCCAGGGAGTGGTGGTGCACACCTCCCAGGACTCGGAGACAGAGGCGGCTGGATCTCTGTGAGTTCAAGGCCACCCTGGTCTACAAAAGATTGAATCTGTCTAAAAGAGAAACAGAGCTCACACAAAGATCATCCTAGCACTTGGGATCACAGGCCTTTAATCCTAGCACTGGGGAGGTGGAGACAGGAGTGATATGGCTGGGCAGAGAGAGGAATATAAAGGGGAAGAGACAGGAACTCAATGGAGTGTGGAGTTTGGGGATTTGTGGAGGCCTGATTCCCCTTTGGTCTGAAGATTTGGTAGAGGTAGAAGGTCTCTCCCGTGTTGGCTGCTTTGCTTTTCTAATCTCCAGCTTGAACCACAATATCTGTCTCTGGTTTTTTTGTTTTGTTTTGTTTTGTTTTTGTTTTTCGAGACAGGCTTTCTCAGTGGTTTTGGAGCCTGTCCTGGAACTAGCTCTTGTAGACCAGGCTGGTCTCGAACTCACAGAGATCCGCCTGCCTCTGCCTCCCGAGTTGTCTCTGGGTTTTTATTACTCGTGCTGTGTGTGTGTGTGTGTGTGTGCTCGCTTGTGTGTGCACGCATGCACATTTATTTCTAAATATAGCCTGCCCAGTCTGTATATTGTTACGTGTGTGTGTGTTTTCAGTGTTGACCGTTTGGTATTGGATTTGGTTGTGCTCTTTCTTCCCTGGGGAAGACTATTTCTCCCTCTCTCAGCATTTCTTAGTCGCCTGTAGCTCTTTGTATAGGGTTGAGACCTCATGGGCTTTCCCTGTGCCCCACAATTAGATTTGTGTGTGTCATATATGAGTACCGGTGTGCTCATCAGACGGGCATGGGTAGAGACTAGAGGCTGACATGAGAATGCCTTCATCAATCACTTCTCCACCTTGCCCATTCATATTAGTTGATTCATTGAAAGAAATTCTCTCACTATGTAGCTCTGGCTGGCCTAGAACTCTTTATGTAAACCAAGCTGACCCAAAACTCCTGCTGAGACTCAAGGCCTATGCATGCTTCTTTTTTGAGGCGGGCTCTCACTGAACCAGGAGCTCACTGTTTGGGCTAACCTGTATGCCCAGTGAGCTTTCTGGATTTGTCTGTCTCTACTCATCAACCCTGAGGTTGCAAACTGGTCGGGTCCAACTATGAAGGTTCTCACTTGGGTGTTAGGGATCAGAACTTCACCTTTATATGGTGCAGAAGCACTTTACCCCCTGAGCCATCTCCCCAATCCAACTCCCCTGTGTTTTTGAAGGCTATGTTTTCTGAGAAGAGAATTTTAAGAAGAGGCATTTTGTTCTCTTTCAGTTCATTAAAAAGCTTCTTTTAAGGCCTTTCACATAAAACTAAAGAAATCTACAGTGATTCTTAGCTTTGGTCACCTGAATGTAAAGCACCTTTTGTCCCATGAGCCTTTTTAGGTTTCCTTGAGCAGTAGTTTGCAGCAGCTGGACCCGGGTGTGTGTTGATGTGGGTTTTTTTTTTTTTTTGTGGTTTATGTTGTTAGACGTTGTGTGATTTAGATGGGTGTCTTTACAGGATTTTTGAAATCACATTTGGAAAGTCTGTGTAATGTACATTATATTGGTAAACTGTCATGTGCTGCTTGTGCTCACTGAGAAGCTGGCTCGGAAGGTAAAGCATTTCCTCCAGGCGTTCCTGTTGTTTGTGCCATTAAAACTGCCTGCAGTGGGCAGGAGAGGCCAGAAGCTCAGCCATGGGATGCACATCCGTGGAGGGAAAGCTCAATTGGAAACGCCAGCCCCCTGTCTCAACTTTCCAGTTAATTTATGCTAGGTGTTGTAACCCCCCCTTTTGATGATGTTATCTCTGTGTTGCTTGTAGTTCTCACTTGGAAGCCTCACCCAAGGGGGACACTCTACTTTGCCCAGAAATTTCTCTATCTGGAACTCTAGGTGACTGGTGAATGTTTTGAGTACCTAGGTTGACAATATCCTGTATCTATCAATACATCTGTCTGTCACGTGCTATTTGTTCTTTTACTCTGGCTTACTATATACTCAATAAACTCCCTCATTCGAAAGTAGCACGGGGTGGTGGTGGCGCACGCCTTTAATCCCAGCACTTGGGAGGCAGAGGCAGGTGGATCTCTGTGGATTTGAGGCCAGTCTGGTCTACAAAGTGAGTACCAGGGCAGCCAGAGCCTGATCTAAAGAGTGTTTTCCAGGACAGCCAGAGCTGTTACACAGAGAAACCCTGTCTTGGAAAACCAAAAACCAAAAACAAAACAAACAGACAAAAAACAGAAGTAGATACCACAGATCATACTTTGGGCCATTTATTTATTTGTTTGTGTATGTATGTATGTATGTATGTATGTATGTGTGTGTGTGTGTATTTATTTATTCGAGACAAGGTTTCTCTGTTTAACAGCCCTAGCTGTCCTGGAACTCACCTTGCAGGTCAGACTGGCCTGGAAATCAGAGAAACTGCCTGCCTCCCTGCTGGTTTAATGGCATATACCCCCACCACTAAGCTTTCTTTAAATAGTTTTCTGTGACCAGATTTTCTCCTCTCTTGGGATTCTAATCAGACATACACAAAACTTCTTTTTTTTTTTTTTTCTAGACATGGTTTCTCAGTAGTTATGGAGCTAGTCCTGGAACTCGCTCTGTAAACTAGGCTAGCCTTGAACTCAAGAGATCCATTTGCCTCTGCCTCTCAAGTGCTGGGATCAAAGGCATGCTCCACCACCATGCAACTACACAAAACTTCTTGATACTGTTACTGAGGGTTTGTGTATTGTTTTTCCTCGTTATGCTTTATTTTAGACACTTTCTGTTGAAGATCTCTGGCTGGGGAGGTGGTTCCATCAACAACATGCTTGTCATGCAAGTATGAGAATCCGAGATTGAGCCCCAGCATCCATGTAAAAGCATGTGTCTGCAACCCCAGTGCTGGGAAGATAGAGACCAGATCTCTGCCGCTTGTTGGCTAGCCATTATAACCAAGCTGATGAACTCCAGGTGTAGTGAGAGACCCTGTCTCAAAAACAGAAATGGATGTTATTGCAAAAACAACCAAACGAGATTAATAGCAAATTAGGAGCCAGGTATTTGCTCTTAATCTCATGTAGGGATCTTGCAAACTCAGGTATTATAGTTTTCTATTTAGAATTTCTATTTGGTTATTTTTGTGTAGCAACTATTCTTTTTTGAATGTGTTCATTTTCTTTTACTATACTTCCTCTTTTTTTTTAACTTCAGTAAGAATATTTATAATGGCTGTTTTTGCTTGATGAGTTGTGCCCCGTGAATATGAAGGCCAAGGGAAATTCTGGAATTCCTAAAATCTTCCTATTGTATTATATTCTTATTATATTAACCCACAGGTTTCTTTCATGGTCATTGCCCTGAACTACAGTGATGATGACATTCTGTCAATGTTCTAGACTATCTATTTAAGGACATATTCATAATCCAGTAAACTCATTGTTTGTTTTGGTGCCGTTTGGTCTCATGTCCTAAGTACCAGTAGACATAGTACAACAAAAACAAAACGCAGACACATAACTGGCATCACATTTGGTCACATTATGGGTAAAACGAGAATTATTCATAATATCCATTTAACCAAAAATCACATTTGTTATATATGTAACAGCTGTCCAGGTTATTTCCCTATAACTCATTAGTGTGGTTTTGAGAAGCTCTCTAAACTTGCCTGCCTGTCTAAATAACTCTGAAGCAAAAGATAAAGCATTGTGCCAGAGGCAATTAGTGATTGGCCAATCTTTAGCTATTATGATGAGGAAGTCGTTTGGAATTGCACATTATAAAACATATACTAATAGTTAAAAAATTGAGTTAAAACATCTTGGGCACATAAATGATTCCTTTACCTGTTGGTAAAATTTAATGATACTTTAGAAACTTTTGCTTTACCTGTATGATAACGTCATAATTTTGACACATTTCTCAAGGAAGAAATTATATTTCACTATTCTTAATCATGTAATTGTTGGAGTAAGACACAGTTGTTTAAGTGAAGACTATTGCTGCCTTATCTGCATTTCCCACTTCAGTTTTGCAAATGCATGAAGACTCCCCTGCGAAAACTATTGCAAGCCGGGCGGTGGTGGCGCATGCCTTTAATCCCAGCACTCGGGAGGCAGAGGCAGGCGGATCTCTGTGAGTTCGAGGCTAGCCTGGTCTACAAGAGCTAGTGCCAGGACAGGCTCCAAAGCTACAGAGAAACCCTGTCTCGAAAAACAAAAAAAAAAACAAAAACAAAAACAAAAACAAAAACAAAAAAAAAAACTATTGCAAGGTACCAGTGAACATTTTAACAGATTCGTTACCAGTGAAATGAGGGTTTTGCATTAAACTATTCAAAATTCAGCTGTAAGATTTAAAATTATTTGGCACTTTACTGTGTTGAATTTCTGTGTAGATTTCCCTTAGTGCATTGGTTATTTGACAGTTTTGACAATTAACATCTTTTACTACCAGTCAAATGATAAATAAATGTATTATATAAGAGACTGAAAATAATTGAAACTATTTAAGGAATCATTTAATGGATCATAACATTAGACCTCTGAGACTCTCTGGCTGCTGGGAAAAAATAAATGTTACTAAAAATATTTAACCATGCTCACTCACAATGATTATTCTAAAATAATTATAGATTTTAAGTTTACTTATAATTTGATTGCTTTTATCAAAGAGAGTATAGTGATATTGTGATGGGTCTAGAGTCAAAGTTCTGGGTTCAAAACTGTGTTCCCAACACTTGTTAACTATGTAAACTTTGGGAAAGCTGCGTAATCGGCCCAACTCATCTCAACTCAAAGAGATCCGCCTGCCTCTGCCTCCCAAGGATTGGGATTTCCACCACCTAATTAACAACCTGCTAATCTCTTAAAGTGTATGTTGGCTAGTTTCTTATTTGGTTTATTGGTTGTGGTGTGTTTTTGTTTGTTTGTCTGTCTGTCAATTTTACCCAAGCTAGAATCATCTGGGAAGAGAAAATTTCAATTAGAAAAATGCCTTCAAACTGGGCGGTGGTGGTACATGCCTTTAATCCCAGGACTCGGGAGGCAGAGGCAGACGGATCTCCACGAGTTTGAGGTCAGCCTGGTCTATGAGAGCTAGTTCCAGGACAGGCTCCAAAGCTACAGGAAAACCTGTAAAGAAAGAAGAGGAGGAGGAGGAGGAGGAGGAGGAGGAGGAGGAGGAGGAGGAGGAGGAGGAGGAGGAGGAGGAGGAGGAGGAGGAGGA
>NW_026068001.1:6660353-6784468 GCF_014885135.2 Alexandromys fortis
GAGGAGTCGCCATGATTCTCCCGCTCCAGACAGACGCAGGTTAAGATCCTCCCTGGTAAGCCAGCTCGTGGGCTACACAGAATATTAGAAATGGGTTAGAACAATATGTAAGAGCTAGCCAATAAGAAGCTGGAACTAGCCGGGCCAGGCAGTGTTTGAAAGAATACAGTTTCCGTGTAATTATTTTGGGCATAAGCTAGCCATGCGGGCGGCCGGGTGCCGGGGACGCAGCCTCGCCGCTCCTATTTCAACAACACTCAGCAGTTGTACCCTTGTGCCTGTGAACCATCCTTTCTCTATAACTACTGTTCTTCATAGTTCCCAGTCTATAGCAACTGTAGTGACTATTCTTGGTGACCAACTTTACTACATCTGAAATTAACTAAAACCTAAGTAGCTGGGTATACCTGTGAGATTTCCTTCTTCTTCTCCTTCTCCTTTTCCTTCTCCTTCTTCTTCTTCTCCCCTCCTCCTCCCTCCTCCTTCTTCTTCCTCTTCTGGTTTTTCAAGACAGAGTTTTTCTGTGTAACAGTCCTGGCTGTCCTGGGGCTTGCTTTGTAGACCAGGCTAGCCTCTAATTTACAGAAAGAGATGACCTGCCTCTGCCTCTCAGGTGCTGGGTATAAAGGTGGGATTTTTTTTCTTAGTTAAATCATCTGAAATGGGAAGACACACTTTTAATCTAGGTCTTTTGAGGTGGGAAGATCCACCTGTAATCTGGGCCACGCCTTCTGCTGGCAGCCTAAATAAGGACGTGGGAGAAGGAAGCTTGCTCTCCTTGCCTGCTTGTTCTCACCTTGCTGGCAAGTCCTTTCCTTCACAGGCATTGGAGCCTACTTCTTCAGGAGTCTGGTGTACACTGAAGACCAGCTGAGACATCCAGCCTCAAGGACTGAACAGCTACTGGATTCTTGGGCATTCTGTTGGTAGACAGCCGTTGTTGGACTAGCTGGACCACAGCAACCCGTAAATCATTCTAATCAATTCTGTGTGTGTGTGTTCTGTTCCTCTAGAGAACCCTGACTAATACAGTAACTGCTGCAGCCAGCACAGCCTGGATAGCCAAGACTGGCAGGGTGTGTGTGTGTGTCTGTGTGTGTGTGTGCCAGGATTGAGACACGGAGGCTTCTTTTCAGGTGGAAGAACAGCAACCATTATTTTGCCCAGCAACCTTTCATACCTCTACTCCTTCTGTGGAGACCCACTGGCCAGAAAGAACACAAACATCCTTGTCAATTACAGACCACAAGGAAGTTCCGCTGTCAGTCAGGGGGAGTGAGGGCAGCTGGATCACGGCAACTAACCATTATTCTACCTACTTTTATGAGATCAGTTGGTACTGGAGCTGTAACTAAGTTTAGAATGCCTACTTAGCATGTCCAAGGTCCGGGGTTTGCTTACTAACACAAAAACAAAACTGTAAAATCTGTGCATTTATTTCTTGGCATTTGTCTTGTTGCTTAGATATTCTGTCCCAATTGAAACATTCATTCTTAGTGGGAGATTCATTAAGATTCAGTAAATTCATGGGATTTCTAGGGTTAGGATGCAAGCAGAACTCTCAGGTTTCAGAAAGTTCCTTAGAAGATTCACAAGACCCCTTCCTTAGATTATACAAGCAGTAACAATTTCTGGTAAGGAGATATTCCATGGTCCAAGCTGCCTGCAAGTCCTGTAGGGAGCTCCAGGGATGTTTCTTTTGAGTCGCCACTGTGCTGGGGTAGGGTGTCTTAGTGACGCAGCTGTCTCTGAATCACCCATACTCCTTTACGTAATCATATTAACGTCACGGTTCACTGAGCTCTATTTCATTCATCTGCTTGTTGTTGGTGAATAAGCGTTTGCTCAGATTTCTCCAGGAAAAGTCATGCAGCCTCACACATGCATGTGTGCACAAGTGTGTGCATGTTTGACTGTGTGTGTGTGTGTGTGTGTGTGTGTGAGAGAGAGAGAGAGAGAGAGAGAGAGAGAGAGAGAGAGAGAAAGAGAACATGTGTGTGAGAGAGAGAGAAAGAGAGAGAGAACATGTGTGTGTGTGTGTGTGAGAGAGAGAGAGAGAGAGAGAGAGAGAGAGAGAGAACATGTGTGTGTGTGTGTCTGTGTCATTTTTCAATTATTAAGAAAACATTTACACCCTGAAAGCCTTACTGGCAAACATAAGAAAAAAAGAAAAGAGAAAAGNTGTGTGTGTGTGTGTGTGTGTGTGTGTGAGAGAGAGAGAGAGAGAGAGAGAGAGAGAGAGAGAGAGAGAAAGAGAGAGAGAGAGAGAAAGAGAGAGAGAGAGGTGTATTTGGGTACATGTGCACACGTGTGGAGGTCAAAGGTCAATTTCAGGTGTCTTCCATCTTACTGTTTTGAGGCAAGGCCTTTCATTGAAACTGGAGCTCCCCAGGCGGTGATGGTGCACACCTTTAATCCCAGCACTCAGGAGGCAGGGGCAGGTGGATCTCTGTGAGTTTGAGGCCCAGGACAGCCAGGGCTACACAGAGAAGCCCTGTACCGAGAGAGAAAGAAGGAAGGAAGAAAGGAAGAAAGAAAAAAGTAAAGAAACTGGAGCTCTGCCAGCTGGTTAGGCAGGTTGGCCACTGAGTTCCTGACTCATCTGCTTATTCCTCCCCAGCACTGAGATTACAGATGCATGTCACCATGCCCAATTTTTTTTTTCATTTGGATGCTGAGGATTGAATTCAGGTCCTCATACTTGTTCTACAACATTTTATTGACTAGCCATCTCCTCGGCTCCACACAACATCTGTAAAAGTAAAAATCTTTTTTAAAATTAGTTTTATTTTTTGAGAATTTCAGACGGAAGCACTGTATTTTCATCACTCCCAACCTTTCTGCCTCTCCATATCCTTCCATCACGATCTCTCTTCTGGTTACTGTTATTATTACTACATACATGTATGTGCATATATATGTATGTATATATGTAACATATGTGTACTCACATGTATATATAACCTAAATCCATTTAGCTTTGCCACTATGTTCATGTGTCCAAGGTGGACCCCTGGAGATTGGACAACCTATGTGGGGGCTTATTCCTGGGAAAAACTGGTTCTCTGTCTGTCAGTAACCTTTGACTATCTGTAACTCTTCATGTAGGGGTGGGGCCATGTGCAATTTCTCCTCTTCACATTGGCTTGCTAACTAGCATTGCCGTTATTATGGCCTTGTTTAAGCAGCCATGTGGTTGAAAGTTCATAGCTGCATTTCCCTGACATGTCTAGGGGGAAAAGTTGAATTTTTTTTTTTTCTGAGACAGGGTTTCTCTGTGTAGCTCTGGCTGTCCTGGAACTCACTCTGTAGATCAGGATGGCCTCGAATTCACAGAGATCTGCCTGCCTCTGCCTCCTGAGTGCTGGGATTAAAAGAGTGCACCACTACTGCCTAATGAAAAGCTAAACTCTTAAATCTGGCATGCTAATGCATGTCTTAGACAAATTTGAGGAAGAAGATTCAAGAATTCCAGGACATCCTTGGTTACATAATGAGACTTCAGCCTGAGCTACATGAAGCCACTTTCAAAACATAAAACAAAACCTTCAAAAGTTGAAATGTCAAGCCTCCCTTAAACGTGTATGAAGCCCATGAGTAACAATTAACAGATTACAACTATTCAAACAAAAGTTCAAGCAGACCAAATTTTAGAGGAGGAGGCAGGCCTTCCAATAAGAAATCCCCATAGGGATGGAGAGATGGCTCGGCGGTTGAGAGCACTGATTGTACTTCCATAGGACCCAGGATGATTCCCCAAATTAGACGCCCTCACACAAACATGCAGGCAAAAAACACCGATGCATATAAAAGAAAAAAAGATATGCCCATTATTTTTCTGTTCTTTTACATGCTGGGGATCAAATTTTGGCTCTTGTGTGGGAAGCAAGCCGTATCCTGCTGAGCTCCATCCCTAGCCCTGAGATACAGGCTTTCTCGGGCCTCTGTCCGGTTTTAAGCCATGGAATGTGATAGACTGACAAGGGCTGAGCTGCTCCTTGCACCTTGTACTCTTGCTCCAGGCAGACTTCATCCCAGCAGGTGTAACTCCACATGGAAACCAGCATAGCAACGGCACTACGGAGTCTGCTGGGGCAAAACAAAGTGGTCAGCATGGAAGAGAAGAAACATGGAAACAGAACGTTGCAGTTTCTCACTTAGAGGGCAGAAAATGGCCCCCAAGACTCCAGGGCTCCCTGAAGCCTTGAGCTTTGAGCCCAGCAAAAACCTGCTTCAGTAAATAAAATGGAGAGACTATCAGACTCTGGCTTCCATGTGAACACATGGACATACACATGTGTACCCATACAGATCTGAGCATGTATACACACATGCAAACACACACACTACACACACACAGGTCAAAAAACATCATGGTTGTCCTTGGCTACAAAGTGAGTTCGAGGCTAGCCTGGGCTACATGAGACCCTGTCTCAAAACAAACAGACAAGCAAACAAGTAAATAAATGTCAATTTACAGTATTGTTTTTCTGGTTGATAATTTATGCTGGCTATATTTCCGTGCTGCTATTCAGGCGTTCCCAACTTGCAATTATGATTACTTCATTACTGGACCATAACTTAGGTAGGTGGCCTCCCACGAAAGGACATTCAGTACATTTCCAGTCTTTAGTGCTCTGTGTTTTCTTGTAGATACATAAAATTTTGTAATATTTCTCTAAGGCAATTGGGTAGAATTGGTGAAAAGGTTTGTGTGTTTATGAATTTGGTAATTTGGGGGTTATGTGGTATATATGTGTGTGAACACATGCGTGCACAGTTTATACATGCGCAAAGGCCCGAGGAGGACATCGTATGCCCTCCTCTCTCTTCTTGCCTTATTTCCTTGAAACAGGGTCTTTCATGGAACTCGGAACTTGAAATTTTTCATCTAGGTGGCCCGCAAGCCCCATTACTCCTCCTATCCCTTAGGCCTTCTTCTAGTATCAGAACTACATCTTCCTTTGGCCATGCCTGGCTTTTCACACAGATGCTCGTGATCTGAGCTCAGGTCCTCGTGCCTGTACAGCAAAAGCTCATACAGACTGAGCCGTCCCCCCGGCCTCATATTTTTGATAACTTTTATAAATTTAACCTCTGGAGCTTACCAATTTACACTCCCACAGGCAGATTTTTGAGAATATCTAACAAATGATTATTTTCACTCTATATTTCGTCTGTGTCAGAAGGTTGTCTCTGTAACTGCAGGGAATCGGAAATGTTTCCCGCCAGCTGAAGCTGGCCAGGGAGCTAGATCACATATCTCCTGAAGTTGTATGAAGCTGTTACCTTTATTTATGGAAGCTCATTAAATAATCTTTATAGTTTGGAATATTATATTTGCTAGAATATATTTCCAGTATCCTATAAAGCAGAAATGTGATCTCTAACCCCATGATGATGTCCAAAATAAATACTCTGGTTTATAGCCTGTGAAGTGTTTGCCCACACATATTTTTATTGATGATAGATTGACCTGTTTTCTTGGGGGATGGTGCTGGGGATTGAGTCCAGGATTTCGTGCTGTTAACACATGTTTAACCACTGAACTACTACAGCTGTAGCCCCTGTGTGTATTTTGTTTTATGTTTTCAAGTATCTTACTTAGAGGATGGAGAGCTGGCTCAGCATTTAGGAATACATACTCATCTTGTAGAGGACCTGACTTTAATTCCCAGCACATAGGTTGGGAAGCTCATAACAGTCTGTAACTCTTGCTCCAGGAGGAATTGGTTGCCTCTGGCTTCCAAGGGCACCCTTCCTGTACACACACACACTTTAAAACAACAAAATCAAAACTTTAAATCTTATTTTTATAAGTGCTATGTTTTATATATATATATATATATGAATAAATATGTATATGGGGTGGGGCACATGAGTGTCGCAACTTGTGGAACTGGAGTTTTTTTTTACCACGTGGGTTCTGGGGATGAAACTCACATGGTTAGTTTTGATAGCAAGCACTCTATCTGCTGAGGCATTTCATGTACTCTCTACATGTATTTTAAACATACCTTTCTCCAAATCAGAAATCTGGGACTAAAATGGCATGTTGAATTTGAAGAATATCGTCTTAGAAATGCTAGAAAAGTCTAAAGTGAGCAGGAGCAAGAAATCGTCCATCAGCTGTGCCAGCATGTTCCCGCACGTCTGCAGGCTCAGTCCTGTGCTACACAGCAGCCATTTTCCTCATAGTGCTCGGAACTCCGAGTGGCCTTGCGTCCTAGCCCAGGCATTCAAAATGACTGGCAGCACTCTATTATCAGAGCTGATCCCTGCATTACTCATTCTTGCAGAACCTCTTCACCGTCCAAGGCAATGCAAAATGCAGATGGAAGCAGCCGAGTTAGGGTTTGATCCTCCAGTGTGCTCCTTCGCATTAAGCTCTGTGAACCCTATCAGCAGAGGAGACCGAGGAACAAACACCTTCTGGCAGAACTGAACAGTACTGACAAACAGCTCCACGGTGCTTGAAGAAAAGGCATGACAGGAATCTTTCTACGGAATTTTTTACCCACCCATTTATTTAGCTTAGATCACATGTCTGTCTCTGCAGCTTGTGGAGAGAAACAGAATTGGCTTGTGCACTACAGGAGCCTAAAAGAGGTTTCTTTTTTTCCTTTTCTGCAGAGTCCATGGTCACGAGACTGTTGAAAAGCCTCACAGCAGCAGATAGTGCTATTTATTCATTTGGAAAATAACCAGAGCCTATTTTTCTTGAGTGCTGCCCCCCCCAATGTTTCTGAAAATGGATGGTTTAATATATCAGTCATGTAATCCTGGGACTGCATAAGATATTGTTAAAGGGCTTTGCACTAGAATGTTCCACATCTGTATTTAATAATACTAGCAATCTAGACTGTCTTCCTTTATACCTTATATGCAGGTTGGCCTTATTTCTTTTTTTGCCTGTAGTTGGAGGTGGAGTCCAGGCTACTGGGCTCTGCTACCGACCTATGTTTTTGTTTTTCCTCAGAGACAAGTTCTCACTATATACCATAGGATAAGCTTGAATTCACAGATTCACTTGCTCTGCCTCCCAAGTGCTCAGGTTACAGGTGTGGGCCACACCACACCCAACACTTGATCTCATTTCATTTTGTTCCCGCCCCAATACCAAGTAGCCAATGACTCACTAGTACTGAGTTACATCCCCGGAGCAGGCCTGAGTTTTGCAGTGAAAATTAAGCATCTGTGTGTTCTCCTTAAAATGCAGACTCCACTGCGATGGAGACGGGTGAAGCTTGACAGTCCACACTTCTAACAGACTATTGGTGATGTATACCTTGCTATTCATCTGAGGGTCACATGTGGATGGCGAGAGTGCCCGCCCTAGAACCTGGGGGCAGGATAAAACATTTACAGCTTCAACTCAAAGTGCAAAAGCAATAAGGAAAAAATAGTTGATAAACTTGGTTGCACTGAAATAACCCATTGCATGCAGAAATGCTTGCAATAGGATCAAAAGAAATCACAAAATGAGAAAAATAGTTCCAGCTTGTATCATGGTTACTATCCCCGATACATGAGAAACTTGAAAATTGACAAGGCTAGTAATCCTAGAAAATAGTCATGTAATAGGAGAAATAAGCTGAAGCAAAAGAAATGCAAATGGCTCCGAGCCACGGAGAAAGTCTTCAATCTTATTCACAGAGAGAGAAATGCAAATTTAGGCTTCATTGAGACCTTCTCTCTCCTTCCAGGTTAGAAAACGTGAAAAGTTTCATGGCTTTTTCTGTTGGTATTTCTTTCTCTAAGAAATTTATTGCAAGTCTACATTATGAAAACATAAAAGCACAAATCTACATATTACAGCATTCAGCATAGATGTAAAAGAACGGAAATAAACTTCCTCCCCATTGCGGGCTCAGCTGAACAAATTCTGATACATCTATTCAATGGGATACCATTTAAGTATAAAGGGGAATAAAGACTATTTCTGTGTATCACTGTGAAATATTCTCTGGGCTAAAATGTTAAAGCTTGCACCAAAAAATCAAAGCAGAAGAATAAAAGGAAGGAATTTACTAGTTTAGTTAAGGAAGGGAGAACACATAAGGCAGACATGGTGCTACATTTTCATCCCAGCATCAAGGAAGTAGATGCAGAGGATCTGTGGATTCAAGGTTATCCTCGGCTATATAGCGGGACCTTGTTGATCCCCCTCCCAAAAGCCCATCACCAGCAACTAGAGCTTGGTATATAGGTTAGTGAGGACAGCAAGGCAGAAGTAATTTGAAGGGGAAAATGGGGAAAACTGGGGGTAGGGTAATTAATTGGGAGTGGGGAGTGTTGCAGTAGAATTGTTCAGATGTCTACAGGGAAGGAGGGGAGAAGGGTGAAATAGCAGTAAGGATGTCTGAAGAAGTCAGGAGTCATTATATAAGTACCTAAAATTACATGTCCATATAGTTTAAATGGAAATGTCCCACCTGTCATTGTAATGCTCCCTCCCCACTAGAGCCATAGGCTATCTAACAAAAATTCAACACTAGGCATGCAAAACCCTTAGTAGTTGTTGGTCAGTGGAGCCCATGAAAGCCCAATCATTATAAGGTATTGCTGTTGCCCTTGATTGCCTTCCAGACCTTGAAGGACCCAGAAGATCTGAGTTGGATCTGATCTGAACACCTCCGGCCTGAGGACTAGCTTTCATGAAAACAAAAGGTGCCATGCAAGCAAGCTTCCAAGTGAGGGAAGCAACCAATAGCTCTATCCAGCTGTGACACATGAATGACAATGGCCAATACTAACTCTGAAGATTCAACAGCATCTGTCACTCATATCCTGAGCACAACCAATAGCTCTCTAATTGGATTTAAGGTGCAGTCAACAATGAAAACCAGCCTGGCACTGGATACGCAGGGCCAGGGAGGCCATGGATCTTGAAGGAGAATTTACAACGGCCACTTTAATCCAGCATTACTCCGAACTGCATTCCAGATACTCATCCTTACACCCACAGAGAAGTGATGCTGTCAGCCCGCATCTTTGCAACAGAAACCATTACAGAAAAACCACAGGCAATCAAAATGCAGAGAATGAGCGATTGTGTGGTGCCCAGCCCCAAGTGATGCATCTACAACACAACAGGGATCCTGGAAGATTGGAGTATGAAAGAGCATCCTCTGGTGGAGGTGATTTATGCTCGCCGTGAACATCTTGAGCATCTGGTTCATAGTTTTAAAGAATTATGCAGGCAACATCGAACTCACTGATAACTTTGTTCACTTAGGAACAACTTTTAAAAATTGTTTACAACTCCCTCAGTCTAAGGCTCAGCAAACCTCCCCAACCACTGAGAGGGCAGGACGATTGTAAGCTAGAGGAGCTGTACGTCTGCTGCGAGATTCTGTCTCCTAGAAATGTCAGGGAAGCCAAACCCATGCAGTCTCAACAACATGGCTGCCTAAACCAGACCTGAGCAAGGACAACACCAACAGATATGTTAACATGAAAGAGAAATATCAGAGGGCACCGGCCCTACACAAAGCTACTTGCAATAAGGAATGCTGAGAGCTGCAGAAATCAAATCCCCTAGGGAAGAGGCTGCATACATCAAGTGATCAGACCTGAAATCATACATACAGTAACATTATAAGGACTAAGCAGGTGTGTGTGAAAGAAGATGAAGTCTCAGAGGCCATGAATTTGAGAGAAAGCAAGGGAGGTACATGGAAGGACTTGGGGGGACAAAAGGAGAAAATGATGCAAATATATTTTATTTCAGAATGTTTAATAAAAAAACCTGCATAAGACCAGGTCCATCATGGATGAGGGAGGTGCTCATGAGGCCACATCCCTCTCAGAGAAGCTATTGACAGTTAATGCATCCTAGGGGAGAGGGAAGCATTTTCTTCAATGGAGTAGCCACTGGGAAATGGCTCAAGTGCTGAAAAATAACCTTCTACCATGCTCGCGCCAGCAATTCTAAATAAACTCCGGGTCACACACAAAAGCTGGAAGCCAAGCAGAAAGGGAACTTTAGCTTCGTGGAGTGAGGGCCAAGAGAGAGTAATGGGGGGAACGTAACCAAATATATTATACACATGTATGAAACAGTCCAAAAATAAAATGATAATAAACTGATTAGAGTGCAATATTTAAAAGTCAAAAACAGGGGACTGCAGAGATGGCTCAGGGAATAAAGGGTCTGATTGCCAACCTGGTGACTGCAGTTTGAGTTAGAGTTTAACCTATGTGGTAGAAGGAGAGAACTAACTTCCTCAAATTGTAATCTGACTACCATACGCAGTCCATAAAACCCATGAAGGTACACACACACACACACACACACACACACACGCACACACGCACACATGCCGATAAATGAATGTAATAAAAGAATTGAAATATCAAAAGCAAAATGAAGCACATGGATTTTTGCAATGAGCTGTTGACTAGCCAAATAGGAAATATTTCAAGTAAACCTTTATCTTTCAAAAAATTATTTATTTTATTACTAAGAATAAATTTTATTAATAAAAGGTACAACAGATACTGAATAACAAAATTTCTGTATAAAATATGGTTTTCTATATGAAATTATATAATATGCAGTATTTAATTTTTTTAATTAAAAATTTCTGCCTCCTCCCCCGCCTCCGCCTCCCATTTCCCTCCCTCTCCCCTGCTCCCTTCCCCCTCCCTCTCCAGCCCGAAGAGCAGTCAGGGTTCCCTGCCCTGTGGGAAGTCCAAGGTCCTCCCCACTCCATCCAGGTCTAGGAAAGTGAACACCCAAACAGCCTAGGCTCCCACAAAGCCAGTACATACGGTAGGTCCAACACACCCAAATTCACACCCTTTTTCCCTCATGCCATAAGAAGGCACCAGACCTCATTACAGATGGCTGTGAGCCACCATGTGGTTGCTGGGAATTGAACTCAGAACCTCTGGAAGAGCAGCCAGTGCTCTTTACCTCTGAGCCATCTCTTCAGCCCCCTCAAAAAATTATTTTATATTTTATGTGTATGGGTGTTTTGCCTGCATGTATGTCTGAATCATGTGCTTTTCTGGTTCACATGCCAGTTGTCTGTGCCTGGTCCCCTGAGGGGACCAGAAGAGGGTATCAGATCCCATGGATGTAGAGTTATAGATGGTTGTAAGCTACTACATATGTGCTGAAAATTGAATCCAGGTCCTCTGGAAGAGTAGTCTGTGCTCTTAACCACTGAGCCATCTCTCCCAGAGATTAAGAGATTTTTAACATAGGGGACCCTATGAATAGACATTACCAGGATGAATGATATGTTCTTTGTGTATGTGTTTGTGTATGTGTGCTTGTATGTACATGTCCAAATGTGCATGAGGTTTTATGTGTTTGTATGTATGTGTACACATGTCTAGAGGCCCCAACATGATGTTGGGTGTCTTTTCCATTGCTTTCAATTTTCTTTACTGAGGCAGTGTTTTCAGCGAACTCGGAGCCTTCCAATTCTGGCTAGTCTAACCAGCCAACTTGCTCTGGGCTGGTTTCTGCCTCTACCTCTCCAGTGCTGGGATCATGGGCTGCGCCATGTCTGTCCAGCTACCACGTGAATCCTGGGGATTTGAACTCCGGTCCTTACACTTGTAGAGTAAGCACTTTACCCATTGAACCATCTCCCGAGACCTAAGATGTAGTTTTCTGAACCCTTCTGCACATGACTTTGGTATAATAAAATAGAAAATACTGTGTAGAGAATTCTGAGGTATGAACTCTACAGGAACAGCAATAGTGAGGTCATCAAAGCTGAGAGCTAAACCAATTTCTTCTCTTTCTTTTTCAAAAAAAGAATTAATTCATTTTTATGTGAATAGGTGTTTTGCTGTATGCATGGCTATGTCTGGTGCCCTCAGAGGCCAGAAGAGGACTTCAGACCTTCTGGAGTTACAGATGATTGTGAGTCATTGTGTAGGTGCTGGGAATCGAACCTGGGTTCTCTTAACCACTGTGCCATCTCTCTAGTCCCCAGCCTCTATTCTTGTCAAGCATGACTTTTTTACTTGTAAGAACCACTGACAGGCAAACTCTAATTATTCAGATACCAGTATTTGGCAGTCATTTTCTTGAAAATTAAGCGAGCCTGTCAGTTCAAGGAAAATAATTTGACAGTAGTTGTTGCTGATGATAAAATTCAAGCTTTCAAGAGAAAAATGCAGTTTTAGAAATCTTGTATCCACTCCCGTGAGTTTAATATCCTCTCAATATTTAAAGACTGTTTCTGATGAGATGGGTGATGATATTCACAATGTGCTTTTCCAGAACTGGTGTAGTTGTGTGTGGTGCCTCACAACTTTAATCTCAGCATTTGACAGGCAGAGGCAAGTGGATCTCTGTGAGTTCGAGGACAAGCCAGTCTGGTTGATATAGAGAGTTCCAGGTCAGCCAGGGCTACATAGGGAACCCCTGAACTATCGCTTTTGAAATGACTCATGCATGATATTACAAAATTGTAGATGGAAAAAAGATCTGTTCAAAGTACAAGATAAATTTTAATGGGGCAATATAAAAGTATCTCAGTGAGGTTTCAAGTTCCACACTGCAATTAACCTTTAAAATGCTCTCACTTCCTTCTGAAAAGAATGCCCATGAATTGCCTGTAGGGGTTATTCAGTGTTTCCCGAGCTAGGACTGTGGGGGCAAAGAAGAGCTAGTGGTTTCCAAGGCCTTGGCTCCAAGCTGGAGAGATGGCTTAGTGATGGAGTGCCCTTGCTCTTGCAGAAAACCTGGCTTCAGTTCTCAGCACTCACATGGTAGCTCACAACCATCTACAAATCCTGTTTCAGGAGATCCTCTTCTGGCCTCTATGGGCACAGACATACATGCAGGAAAACACTCATACATCTAAAATAAAATAAATAAATCTTAAAAAAAAAAAGACCATGGCTCCCATCCCCAGAAGTGTAGGAGTATACAAATAAGTTTAAAGAATGCTCTTTTTCCCCCAACTATCTGCATGTTCCTTAGATATTAATAGGAATGCTTCAACTAAACAATGGAACCAATACACTGAGTATAAAGACGTGAAGATCCACCCATCTTCTAAGCCACAAATGAAAGAGATTTATACACATGTACAGCCCCAATTTTTCTCCATGATTTTTTTTATATTTTTTAATATTTATTTATTTATTATGTATACAATATTCTGTCTGTATGCCTGAAGGCCAGAAGAGGGCGCCAGACCTCCCTACAGATGGTTGTGAGCCACCATGTGGTTGCTGGGAATCGAACTCAGGACCCTTGGAAGAGCAGGCAATGCTCTTAACCACTGAGCCATCTCTCCAGCCCCCCTCCATGATTTTTTGTTTTGTTTTGGGGGAATATCATAAACTATGTTACTCATGCTATAGTTTTTTGTTTTTGTTTTTGTTTTGGTTTTTCGAGACAGGGTTTCTCTGTGGTTTTGGAGCCTGTCCTGGAACTCGCTCTTGTAGACCAGGCTGGCCTCAAACTCACAGAGATCTGCCTGCCTCTGCCTCCTAAGTACTGGAATTAAAGGCATTTGCCACCACTGCCCAGTAACAATGTCTGTTTTATACAGTTCTGGGAATCAAATCGGGACTAGTGCATCCTAAGCAAGCACTCTACTAACCAAGATACACTCCCAGACTTTACTATTAATAATTTTTTTCAGATGGGGTTTTCCTATGTAGCCCTGGCTGGATTGGAACTCTCTATGCAGTCAGGCTGACCTGGAGCTCACAGAGATCTGCTTGCTTCTGGCTCTTCCATTCTGTGATTAAAGTCATTTACCATCACACCCAGTATATCAAAGTAAACTATTAAGTTCTAAAATGTTGCACTTTCATCATTGAACATGGTAAACAACAGATAAAACCAATGTAAATAAAGTTCTTTGGGCTCCTAAATAATAATTAATGTAAGTATGATATGTTTACATTATCTGAAATATATAAAAGAATTGTGAGCTCAAAAGTTTGAGAACTTTGGATTTAATAGCATTTTCCAAACGATTAACAAAGTCAAACACCTAGATGCATAGCTCCTAGGTGACAAAAATGGCACTATCCTTCACCTCTTGTATTAGCCTCCTTTTCTCCCTGCTCTGACAGAATACTTGACAAAGGCAACTTCCAGACAGAGGGTTTGTTCCGGTTCGCAGTTGGAGGATACAGTTCATCCTGACTGCGGAGGCACGGCAGTGAGAGCAGCCCTAGCTGCAGAGGCAAGGGTGGGAAGAAGCAAGTCACCACCCTGAACTTAGTCAAGGGACAAAGAGGTGAATGCTGGTGCTCAGCGCATCATTTTATTCCTTCTAGAGCCCTAGCCCATGGTGCTGTCCACGTCAGGGTGGTTCTTCCCTCCTCAGGGAAAGCTCTCCAGAAGTTCTCACAGGCATGCCCTGAGGTGTGTCTTCTAGATGATCCTCAACGCACTCAACAATAAAGACCAACCATTCCACTTTCTAATAGAATTTGGCACCCTCATTTGTGAAATAGTCTTCACAGCCAAAACATATAAATAAATAAACTAAAAAATAAAAAGCTTGTGGTTTACATGGACTGTGGGGTGGGGTGGGGTGGTGCTGAAGACACTGTGGGGTGTGGTATCCCAACTTGGCTGAATAGTAGGATGAACACCCATCTTCCTTTTTTGCAAAGAAAAAGAAAGGAGCAATCCATGGATTTCTGCTCCAATTGTTTACAATGCTTGGCCTCGCTCTGCCATTGGGTGAACTCTCGGGCAGTTTTCAAGTCAGAACTCAAATACTAGGTCCTCCGAGGAGCCTATTCTGCCTTTCCCCAACAGAACCCACTTCTTTCTCTCTCTCGTTCTCTAGTGCCATTTCTGCCAGCCCTTTCCCTCCGGGCACCATGGCTCCTGTGTGGATATTCTCTCCTCCATGCCATCATGTTCCCCGAGGCTGAGCGCCATAGTTATGCAGGTGTTTGTTGAATGAATGAATGAATGAATGAATGAGGGCAGTCACACCCAGAGTCCATGTAGATGCTTCTTGTTCTGTGTCCATGACTCCACTACCTCTGATCATTTCCTCCCAGTCCCCCCCATCTGCATTTTCAGATTCTTCACCATGTGACATTGACTGAATCTAACTGTAGCACACAAGTTTAGTGATAAGCAAAACAGTTATCGTGGGCCCACTCTGTGGTACAGGAGGCTTGGGGTTCTTCCTAGGTAGTTTTGTGTTTGTTTGTCAAACTGACAAAAGCTCAGGTTATCTGGGAAGGGAAACTTCAATTAAGAAAATGTCTCCATAAGATTGGCCTGTAGGAAAGTCTGTTGGGGCATTTTTTGGATTAATGTGGGAGGGTCCAGCCCAATGTGGATGGTACCAACCCTGGGCATGTGGTCTTCTGCTGCAGCCAGTACAGCCTTGATGCCAAGACTGGCAGGGGGTGCCGGGATTGAGACACGGAGGCTTCTTTTCAGGTGGAAGAACACCAACCTTTATTTTGCCCCGCAACCTTTTATACCTCTACTCCTTCTGTGGAGACCCACCAGCCAGAAAGAACACAAACATCCTTGTCAATTACAGACCACAAGGAAGTTCCCTTGTCAGTCAGGGGGAGTGAGGGCAGCTGGATCACAACAGTCTTGGGGTGTAAAAGAAAGCAAGCTGAGCAAGGAAAACAGGGAGTAAGCAGCATTCTCCCACAGTCTGTGCGTCGGTTTCTGCCTCCAGGATCCTGCCCTGCCCTTCCTCCATGATGTGCTGCTTGTGGAAGTGGAAGCCAAAGAAACACTTTTCTTTCCTAAGTGGTTTTTGCTCTGGATGTTTTATCACAGCGATACAAAGCAAACTAAGACAGGGATTAAGCGCCAGGGGGTACTGATGCTCATCAAGACTAATTCCAGCTATGGTAGTTGCCCTGAAGAAAAGAAGCAAGATCTTGTGGTAGGAAGGCAGGATATATGTGGGAGTGGGATGGCCAGTACTTTAGCTCTATGGTCAAGAAAAAGGTGACATGTATAAGACGCCTTTCAAAGGAGCCTGGAGAACAAGGCTGGCTTTGGAAGACAAGCTGGAAAGTTCTTCCAAATTCTTACTTTGGGGCTTGGGAAACAGGAAGTGCAAAGAACCTGGGGCTGAGAAGAGTTTAATGATGCCAGAGTGAAGGGCTAAGGTGATTGGAGAGTAGTACAGATGAGAAGAAAGTGTAGATTGTGGAGGTGTGGGAACGCACCAGGGTCCTGGAGGCCAGCTCTTCCGATTTTAGAAGAAAGTATCCAGGCATGGTGGTGCACATTTTTAATCCTTGCACACGGGAGGCAGAGGCAGGTAGATCTCTGTGGGTTCGAGGTCGGCCTGGTCTACATAGTGAGACCCTATTTCAAGCAGCCAAACATACCAAAAGTACTATGTGAATGCAAAGCATCTTACTGTGATTATGTAACTAAAGCCTAGTGGGTGAGGAAATGCCTGTGGTTCAGTTGGCGAAGTGCTTGCCTAGCCTGCAGTGCGATGGATTCAGTAAATGCTGTAGGGCCCCGCTCTGGGTTCCATTCCCTGCACTGCATAAACCCAGTGTGGCACCACACACAGTGTCTGTAATACAAACATTCAAAGGTGGAGGCAGGAGGATAAGGAGTTTGAGGTCATCCTTGGCAACATGAGACTTTGAAAACAACCTGGGAAACATGAGATACTGTCTTAAGAGCAAGGCAAAGCAAAACAAACCCAAAACAAAACAAGAACCCTGTAGGAAAACCATCGACTATTTACCTTCAGCTTTCCCTTCTGTTTAAGTTCATGGCTAACAAATTCAAAACACAATAAAATTACAGAGTATCCTAGCAAAGAATCTTTTTAGGAGTGTGGGTTTTAGACAAAGGTCTTGGGTGGCAGCCTCTTTGTGCTCACAAGGCCTGAAGAAATAAAGAGCCACGCTTTCTGTTTTTTTTTTTTATTGTAAACAAGGTTTTGTTGTGTGGCTCAGAATGGCCTTGAACCCCTGATCCTCCTGCTTCTGGCCTTCCAGTTGCTGAGGTAACAGGCCCACACACTAGGGTTGGGACTAGTCTGGTCAGCTGTGGCCCCACAGTCTCATTCAGGACACCAGCTGCTGTGTTTTGGTTACTGGCACACTGGCTATACCAAACGGTGAAGATGCCTGGGATATAAGGACTATCTTCTTGGTTTGTGCATTGTACGAACTTTGAACAACTAAGATGTGTGTCAGTCTTTTTTCATTTCTGGTCTGTTTTCCCCTCAAGCAACCTGACTCACTCTTAAAGCTTGTGACTCAAGACAACCCACCAGACTGTAATTACTTTTGGTGGCCTTGTACGGTACCTGGGCTAGCAGATTCTGTGAGCTGAACACTCAGGCATCTCAGTGAAATGTCAGTGTGTTTGTGATGGCTTTTCTTAACTAAATCTCACCCACCTCTTCTTGCAACTTCCTTCCTGGTTTTTATTTTTTGTTTTTGAGGCAGGGTTTCTATGTAATAGCCCTAGCTGTCCTGAAACTAACTCACAGAGTTCCACCTGCCTTTGCCTCCTGAGTGCTAGGATTAAAGGCGTGTGCCACAGCCACCTGGCTTCTTTCTGTCTGCATTAATAAATGTTCCCACTAGTTCTGACTGCGTGCGTGCATGCGTGTGTGTGTGCGCGCGCGTGCGCGCATTTATTTGCATGTGTCTGTATGTGAGTGTGGTGGTAAATACCTGAATATCTTCCTCTCTCTTTCTCAACCTTGTTTTTTGAGACATGGTCTCTCACTGAACTAGGAGCTTGACAATTAGAGTAGGCTGGCTGGCCAGCGAGCCGTAGGAATCCTCCTGCCTCTGCCTCCCCAGCGCTAGGATTACAAGTACAGTCTGCCATGCCTGGCTCTTTACATGGGTGTTGGAGATCTGAACTCAGGTCCTCGTCCTTGCTTGGCAGTCCTGTTGTTTTATCAGCTGAGCCATCTCCCCCGCCCCTGGTTCTAGCTTTCCTAGGACAAGTTCTCTACTACAGTTTAGATCTAGAGTGGCCCTCAAAGGCCCATGCATCAAAGGCTTGTTCTCCAGCCTGTGATACATACTCCTTTGAGAGCAATGGGACCTTTCTCAGCCTAGATGTGCATGACCTAGGGACTTAGGGTGCTAAACACCCAATGTTTACCAAACATTGGCTCTTCAATTCATGGTCTCACATTAGTCACAGTTAAAAGATGTGGCTATTCATGGGCAAAGCAAAGCAAAAGAAAGCTTCTCTTCAGGAGCTAAGAAAGGTGGAAGAAAGTCCCAAGAATGTTGGGAGGAGTCCCGAGGTGGAAAACCCACGCAGCTTCTGTAGTGTGTGCACCTGAGTGGGTTGCTACGGATTTTCACAGGAGTTATGGCAGAAACTGGACAAAGATCAAGGGAGTTTATAGGGAGATCAAATTCTCTAAGCCAATGGAGGGCCCACACATTCTGTTTATGTCTCCCTGGCCCAGCCAGGAAGATGTTACACATTGTACCTGTACTGCTTGCTCAGTTAGGGGGTGGCTGAAGCCTCCCCCGCCGTACTTCTCTGACTTCTACTTTGTTAGCTTGGCCTGGCTGCTGACCTTTAGTCCCGGCTGGCATTGCAACCCTCTGACCACACAGGTGTTGCTTCTGTTAGCCCTTGCCTGGGTCTGCTAGCTGTTCATTAGACTGGGCTGTCTTGGTTCTCATGGATACATGACCATCTTGTAGTTTGACCCGGGTGGGGAATTAACTCCTGTCATATCTACCAAGATATAGCTGCAGTCTTTCTTGGTTAGCTCTTAACTTGTTGTCTACAGGCCCCCTAGTTTGGGATATGTGGGAGCATTTTAAAAGCTGTTCTTACCATAATTAAGTCTGTTACAATCAGCTGCATGTGTTTCTCAGGCATCGGGGATGTAGGGAGTTGAAGTCAGATAGAGTTTGCCAACACTGACTATCTTTCTTATAGCCCTTTCCTTCTTATCCAGCTTCAAGCCCTCTTGTTTCATCTTCCCAGTGTTCCTGACCTGGCCAGTTTAACCCGAGTATTCCTTTTAACTGTCCATTCACATAGCAGAGCCTGGAAGAAGTAGCACCCAATGGGAGAAAGGTCACTGAGAAGATGACCTTGAAGGAAATTTTGGGATGGTGGTCTCTCTCTTTTTTGAGATAAACAGACTTCCTCTATCACCCCAGGCCCAAAGTAACAGGACCAAACAACCATACTGCTCCAAAATAAACTTCCCTCTTCCTAAGTTGATTCTCTCTGATATTTTGCCACAGAAATGAGACACTAATATATTTTTCTTTTTCTTCTCAAATATTATTTTCTTTCCCTCCCTCCCTCCTTTCCTTCCTTCCTTCCCCTTCTATCTTTTTTTTAAGATAGGATTTTGCTGTGTAGCCCAGGCTAGCCTCCTGTGTGCTGGGATTTCAACTAGCATTCTTGACAGTGTGTTTGCACTCTATTGCCCAATAGCCTTTTAGTCCATATATTTGTTATCTTTTGTTCTATGGCTTTTCCTGGGGCAATGTGAGCAAACATCTGTTCAGTCTAGACAGTGTGGACAGACAGCAGACCCAGGAAACGGTTCAGTCTAGCTTAGTGGATACGTTTTATTAGGGTAACTTATAGGAGCAAGGGTGACTTGGGGGCAGCTGTGTCACCAAAAAGCCCACCACATTATGGTGATGACTCATGAAAGCTAGAGTCCACCCTGCACAACTTACAGATAACACTACCAACAATTGTTAATTGCTTTTTCCAGTAACATGTCCTTGTTCCAGGCCTGAAAACATCTCTATTTCTCCGGGCAGGTAAAAATGCTGACAAAAATATATCTTTTTAAATTTTCTTTGAAGCCAGGAAGAAAACATATAGACTTAGTACTTCGCGGCTGATGATAAGCATGGAAAAATGACGGTAATTTATGTTAATTGCTTCTAGAATCTGGGGGTACAGGCTTATGATTCTTAGAACTTTCTAAGTTTCCTTAGCCTTGTAGGTTTCTTTAGCTTCCTGGGTCATATGAGTCTGTCTCCTCTGTCCAAAAGAAAACGTTTTAATCAGAGGAAATAGGTACAAAAAATGATTCACAAAGTGTTTAACCTGCAGTGTGGGTAAATCGAGTTACCTCTTGTCTAAGGCTGCAGAATTTGCCCCAAATAATTCTGAAGTGTTATACACACACAGGACTTATGAGTCCCCCTGATCTAGTTAGTTTTTTTTTTTTTTGTCAACTTGATACAAACTGGGGTCCTTAAGGAAGAAGAAATCTCAATTGAGAAAATTTCTCCATCAAATTGGCATGTAGGCAAATCTACAGGGCATTTTCTTGATTAGTGATTGATGGGGGAAGGTCCAGGCCCTGCCCATTGTGGGTGGTGCCATTTCTGAGCAGGTGGACCTGGGGTGCATAAAGTAAGCTATGGAGAGTAAGCCAGTAAGCAGCACTCCTCCAATGGCCTCTGCTTCAGTTTCTGCCTCCAGGTTCCTGCCCTGAGTGCCCTTGCTGAGGGACTGTAATAAACTCCTTCCTTCCCAAATGACTTTTGGTCATGGTGTTTATTATAGCAATGGAAAGCAAACCAGGATACCTACTTAAAGCTACTAGTTTTTTCCATTCATATTTCTCCCACACCATCACAATTTAACACTTTCTGGCTGCCTGCTAGGGACTACTTGATTTAACCAAGTTGTACCAGACAAAACTCCAAGAGAAGCTCAGCTGTCTTCTTTAATTGGTACCCAATGGTAGCCTCTTCCTCTCTTAATATAATTGCCTTTCATTAAAGCCTGCTGCTGGTCCTCCTCCAGTTCTGTTATTCTATGGTCATTCTCCCCTAAAAATAAAACGTTTGTTTTTAGTAAGATCACCATAAAAAACAAACAACAACAACAACAAAACCATACCACCAAACTGGATTCACGGCAATGGTGAAAATGTCTTTGAACAGAAATAAGGTAGCAAACTAGAATTGCCTACATAGTCACTGTCAACTCTGCTGACAGATATGTTTAGCCAGAGAATGCTAGAATGATCCAGAAACATAAGGACATAAATGAATAGAGTGCAGAAACCAACATTATCCTTTGGTGCCACCCTAAAATCACTCCCAAACAGGGTCAGGGACTCAGCTGGACCCTAAGGATATCAAATCACCTACTTCGGCACTGTTAATTTAGAGTCAGCAATGAGGTTAGCAATACACTGCCTCTGCCTTTCTGTGTATGCACATGTGTGCACAGAGAGGACAGATGAGAAACTCCATGTTGTTCCTCAGGGGTCAGCCACCTTATTTTTCGAGACAGGGTCTTTTGTTTCATCTAGAACTCTCCAGTTAGTCTAGACTGGCTGACTAGTGACACCCCTTGTCTCTGCTCCCCAGCACTGGGCTTAGCATGCCCACCACACCTGACTTTGTCACAGGGTTGCCTGGCTCAACCTCAGGTCCTCATGCTTGCACAATACACTCCTTAGGGACTGAGCTGCCTTCTCAGACCCCTCTTTTGCTTTGAGTTACTGGAGACTGAAATCAGGCACCATGATTGTTGGGGCCTCAGCTCCTTCTCCTAAACTGCCTTTAAATGGGGGGAGGGTAATTTTTATTTCTTGAATAATGTGTATGCTCATGCATCTGTGTGGGCATATGCCGTATTTGTATAGGTACTCAAAGAGGCCAAAAGGGTGTCAGATTCCCTAGAACTGGAGTTTGCAGGCAGTTGTGAGGCACCAAGCTTGGATACTGGGAACCAAACTGGAGTCCCCTGCAAGAGCAGGACATATTCTTACTGGCTGAGCATCTCTCCATCCTCTAAGCTGCCTTTGTAAAGGAAATACATTGTCTTAATAAACTTTGTATACACTAGGTGGTTGTGCCCTATGTTGCTTTTTATTGTTTTATTGAGCTATATATTTTTCTCCACTCCTATCTGATGTAGGAGTCTTCTGTTTTGTGTTGATTTCATTGGTTAAATAAAGAAACTACCTTGGCCCTTTAATAGGACAGAAAATTAGGTAGGCAGAGTAAACAGAACAGAATGCTGGGAGAAAGAAGCCGAGTCAGGCAGTCGCCATGATTCTCCCACCGGACACAGAACGCAGGTTAAGATCTTTCCCGGTAAGCCACACTTTGTGGTGCTACAGGGATATTAGAAATGGGTTAGATCAATATGTAAGAGCTAGCCAATAAGAGGCTATAAGCAATGGGCCAGGCAGTGTTTAAAAGAATACAATTTCCGTGTAATTATTTCAGGTAAAGCTAGCTGTGCGTAGCTGGGTGGGAAAGTGACTGGAAGGGCCTAAAAGGGAACTTCGTAGGGTTCACTGGACATTTTCCACTCCTTTCCTTCTTTTTCCCTTTTTTTTTTTTTTTTTTTTTTTTTTGAGACAGGGTTTCTCTGTGGCTTTGGTTCCTGTCCTGGAACTAGCTCTGTAGACCAGGTTGGTCTCGAACCAGTGCCGTGGTTCTTAGAAAAACGGGGCATGAAGTGCTTGCCTTGTGAAATCCCTGCACCCACATGCAAAGCCAGACATGCTAGTGTGCATTTGCGATTCCAGAACTGGAGAAGCAGAAACAGGAGAGTCGCTGGGACCCAGTGCCAGTCAGCCTGGCCTACTGGTGATTAGCCTAATTAGGAAGCCCAAGGACAGACATTCTCCTAATTAGGAACTCAAGAAGAGATATTGTCTCAAAGAAACAAGGCAGACAGAATGATACTCGAGGTGGCCTTCTAACATCTACACACATTTGTGCACGTACACCCAGACAAATACAAACACACTCATCTGTGCATACAAATGTGGGCACACACACACACAGAGAGATACACACAAATGAAGCAATAAAAATAACATGGAGTAGCTGTCAGGGAATCCAACCCTCTCATACAGACATACATGCAGGCAAAGCACAAAGATAAACACATAAGACAAAATGAAATACGCTGTTAAAAATAAACCAAGTTGAGCGGTGGGGATGCATGCACTCCGGAGGCAGAGGCAGGTGGATCTCTGTGAGTTCGAGGTCAGCCTAGTCCACAAAGCAAGTTCCAGGACAGCCAAGACTACACAGAGAAACCTTGTCTGGAAAAACGAGAGGGGGGAGGGAGGGAGAGACCCTCTATTTGAAACAAGGCAGAAAGTGAGGACTGATGCCCAGTGACTGTCCTCTGACCTCTACATGTGCAGCATGGCATGTATGCACCACACACACATGAATGTGTGTACACAGATAGACATATATCATACTCAAAAATCCAAAGTCCCCAAAGAGGTAAGTTAGGAGTGGATGGTGCATACCTAGCTCTTGGGAATTATAATATGAGGGTAGCCTGGGCTGCCTAGAGTCTTTCTAGACTCTGTCTCAAAAATAAATAAAGAAATGAAAGGGAGGGGGCTGGAGAGATGGCTCAGAGGTTAAGAGCACTGACTGCTCTTCCAGAGGTCCTGAGTTCAATTCCCAGCAACCACATGGTGGCTTACAGCCATCTATAATGAGATCTCGAGCCCCCTTCTGGCTTGCAGGCACACGTGGAAGGAATGCTATACACATAATATAATAAAGAAAGAAAGAAAGAAAGAAAGAAAGAAAGAAAGAAAGAAAGAAAGAAATGAAAGTGAAATAAAACAAAGACAAACAAACCAAACACACACACACAAAAACCAACCAATCAGACAAAGACATTCTGCATCCAGGAAGCTGAAACTTTTTAGTTGGTTGAATGGCAGTCTCCAAAAGATGTGTCCTGGTCCTCGTCACATGTGACCTTATATATTAAAAGGATCTTTACAGTTGTCATTAAGTTAACAGCATCCTGCATTATCTGGAAGGCACTTAAGTTCCAGTGACAAATATTCTTATAAGAAAAGAGAGAGATTTGATACAGACCAAAGACACAGGTAGAAAGTTAGAGATAATAACAAAGGGACCGATGCGGTGGAGGACCCGCCAAAATACCACCAATGGTTGCTAGCAATCGCCACAAACCAGGACGAGCTTGGCCCATGGAAGTCTTGATCTTATTGTCTAGACTCTGGAAGTGTGAGACAACAGGCGTCTGTTTTCCTAACTAGCGAGTCCTGTTAAAGCTCTCAAGAGCTGGGTTTTGGAGTAGGTGAAATTGTGCACAGAGACAGGAGTTTGGCTCTTTTGAGGCACCAAGGTATGAAAAGATAACTTTCTTCTCTTTCTTTTCTTTTTCTGTGTATTGGGGGCCGGGGCGTGTGCTTATGAAGGACAGAGGTTAACTGTCCTAATTTCAGTTCTGTTGTTATGATAAAATACCCTGGGGAAAAAAGTGACTTAGGGGAGGAAAGTTTTTTTGGGTTTTGTTTGCTTGTTTTGTTTTGTTTGAACTCAAAATTTTAGGTTGCAGTCCATGTTCAAGAAAGTAAAGGTGGCAGGAATTTGAAGTGGCTGGCCACAGCACATCTGCAGCCCAGAGCAGAAAGACTGAATGCGTACGTGCGTACTTCCCAGCTCACTTTCTTTACTCTCATACAGGTCAGGACCCAAGCCCAAGGAATGGTGCTGCCCACAGTGGGCTGGATTTTCCTACATTGATTTATGTAGTCAAGACTATCCCCCACAGACAAGGTCTAAAACAACTTTCCTGTGCTGTGACCCTTTCATACACTTCCTCATGTGGTGGTGACCCCCAACCATAACATTATTTTCATTACTACTTCATAACTGTAATTTTGCTACTGTGTGTGTGTGTGTGCAGGTGCCCATGGAGGCAAGAGGAGGGTGTAGGATCTGGAGTTAGAGTTACAGGTGGTTAGAAGTCACCTAACATGGGTGCTGTGCTCTGAACTCAGGTCCTCTGTAAGAAAGCCATCTCTAGCCCTGGCTTCCTTCTTTTTTTTTCTTTTGGAAGTTGTCATTCTCACTCTGTGAAAGGCTGGCTTTGAACTCTCTCAGCCTCCAGAGTGCTGGAGTCACGGCCATGTACCACCATGCCCAGTGCAAGATCTCTTATCTGGGGCCTTGAGGATGAGCTAGTGCTTATCTGCATAGGTACCTTCATATGTGTGTTCATGTGACCCATAACAGAAGAGAAGCTTCCCTGCAGAGGATGGGCATGTGGGCATTTCCTACTCTGCTCTCTTGTCAGCGTGAATTAGTTCTGTAGGAAGTAAGTGGATGCTCTAGACACAAGAACTAAAATACCTCTAAAAATCAGTCAAGGAGAAAGTAATTTATATTTGCTTGATGGAAATGAAATTTTATTGCTCTGTGAGCCAGGCTTATTAATTCAGAGTAAGGGAAGAAAATTGGCAAAGTCGGTCACCTCTTATTTGATAATGTGGCCAGTCACTGAGGAAGGCATGCTTTAACTGGGTGTAAAATCTCCCTGTGTGTGGATGCAAGGGGGAGATGAACAAGTCTGAACCTGAAAGAACAAAGGCCACGGGACATTTACATCCAAGTCCCTATGAAAAGGGTTTGATGCTGGGCTGGAGAGAAGGCTCCGTGGGCAAAGTGCTTGCTGTGTAAACATAGGGATCTGAGTTCAGATCCTCAGCAGCCACATAAAAACCTAGTGAGGCTAGGTGGTGGTAGCGTACACCTTCAATTCCAGCACTCAGAAGGCAGAAGCAGAGGCAGGCAGAGCTCTGTGAGTTCGAGGCCAGCCTGGCCTACAGAGCAAATTCCAGAACAGCCAGGGCTACACAGAGAAACCCTGTCTCAAAAAACAAAAACAAAAACAAAAAAAACAACCAACCAAGCAAAATAAAAAATCAGTGAGACAGTGAGGTGGGGATGGGAGGCTAACAGGGAGACAGAAATGTTTGTTTCCAGGTGGTTTTTTTTAATGTTTATGAATCTTCATCCCCACACCCATGTAACTTCACGCTTGATGCTTCAAGAATTGGATTTCCTACGTGAGACCCACTCCCTTCTCTTTCAGCTCAGTGGATACTTACAGAACATAGACATGACAGAGTGTTTTCTTTGGCTCTGACCTAAGGAGCTCATGCCAAAACGCCATGAAAATGCTCAGTCTACAAAATGGCTCCACCACCAATTTCTCCCCACTTCCATCTTTTTAGTTCATAAGAACATGGTGAAAGGATGTGATTTCCCCCCAGTTCTTCCTTTTTCATTCCTTTACCCACTTTGATCTGTGTATAGAGCTCATTTAATAATCCCCTTTCCTTATTTTCTGTGTGGAAATCAAACACACAGGATACATAGACTCTAACTATCAGGAGGGAACCCACCCTACTAACCAGAACAATTATTTTCTTTTCATGTAAAGTAAGAGAACGTCTGTAAGGACTGTCAGGATGGAGATCAGGAGACAGAGCCAGCCCCAGATGGGGGACGTGCTTCCAGTACGGACTGTCTGTCTAGCCACTATTGGAAAAACATGTGTGCAGCTGGACAAATCAGAGCTTGCAGGAAAATTCCCGAAGCTATGTGTATCCAGCCACCAGGAAGGTGGAGCTCAGTGAGAGCCGAGAGCCAGCCAGGCCAGTGGCTAAGGCTGCAGGGAGTCGACCAGCAGCAGGAGAGCTGGAGGGAGCTGGGAACCACAGGGCTCCTCTGCCTGGCTCTGGCTCGCTCACCTAACTTCCTCTGCTCAACCTCTTTCTGCCAGCTCCAACCCAACAGGGGAGGGGCTTCTAGGTCCCAGCCTTAATCAAGTTAGCATAGCACACCGTCTGTCACTATGGGAACTGAAATGACATGACAAGCTGAGCAAAAATAGCCCCCTCCCTAGCTTAGACTAGCCTTGAACTTGTGATCCGACTGTTCAGCCTTCGGAGTGCTAAAATTACAGTGTGAGCTACCACATTCAGCTCATCAAAAGCCATTTTATTTTGTTTTATATTTATTACCACTGGGGGAGGGCCATAGGGAGTGAGTAGCAGTAAGAGGACAATGCGCAGGAGCTGGTTTGCTTCAATCTGCAGTGGGATCCAAGGACTGAACTCAGGTTGGTTGGCAGGCTCGTGGCAAGTTCTTTCACCTTGCGAGTTCTAAAAACAATTTTAAAAGAATTTCAATCCTATTGCCCTAGTTCAGAATTTAGAATAAAGGCCTGCGTGGTGATACTACGTGTGTGTGTGCGTGTGTGTGTGCGTGTGTGTATGTCTGTGTATACATATAAATGCAGGTGCCAGCTGCATCTAATCTCTTAGAGCTTGTTTTACAGGTGCCAGTGAGCCACCAGGGCTGCTGGGAATCAAGATGTAGCTGCTGGGAATTGAACTTGGGTTCACTTGGAGTACATGTTCTTACCCTGTGAGCCATCTCTCTAGCCCTGTGGTGACCTACCTTAGTATGGCTGAGTAAGTCCCAGAATTCCCAGGCTTGCTGATGTGCACCTTTGGATAAGTTCCTCCCCTTTCTGCAAAATGGAAGAACCATTCCTCTGTGTAGAGAAAGAAATCTTCAAATGAGAAATGGAAGTGGATAAAATTCCACAATGGGTGTGAATGCCTTTATTTCAAGGTTATTCTCCAGTTTAGCAAATGTTCACAGAAATATAACTCGGCATGGTGGTGTATACCTTTGATCCCAGTACTTGGGAGGCAGAAGCAGGCAGATCTCAGAGTTCAAGGCCAGCCTGGTCTTTAGAGCAAGTTTCAGAACATCCAAAGCTACAGAGGGACCCTGTTTCAAAAAATTAAAACAAACAAGCATATGAATCATATGTTAGGGGGTTCCCTCTAACAATATGACACGCAGATATCATGCAGTCCGCTCCACCAGCCCCCTTTCGAGTTTTCTAATCATCTTCAACATTAAAGTCACTTGCTTCACTCATTGTTTTAGAGTTCTGTACATGAGAGAAAACATGCAACGTTTGTCTTTCCATGCCCAGCTTATTTCTCAGGACTTCAGTCTCCTTTACTGATAAATATTGGATTTTATATTTAGAGCCTTTTATTCTCTAAGTGACACACTTCCACTTTAATGGAGAGGTGGGCAGCTCATTTATTGGAGTTGGTTTGGGAACACTGGTTGAAGGCCCATCACTTTTCATGAACACCATTTTCTGTGTCTTGGCTTTAGATCAATCTGCTTTGGGGAACTATTGCCTTCCTTCTCCGTATCTCAGGTTAGAATAGACTAGCCTTGTCTCAGTACATCTTAAGCAACTGCAGAGAGCTTCTAAGAGACCCAAGTTCGAAGCTCACCTGTAAATACAGCATAGACATGAGCAATGGAGGTGACTGGGACAGGCTGGAATGTGCTTTAAGCTCAACACTGAAGGGAAAAGTTATTACCAAGGCAGACCTCTTCTTGTCCCCAAGTGGTCACTTGTTATTTAATGCTTTGGTTCTCTAAGATCAAAGGACTGCAGGAGACTCTGGGTTCGCTGAAGAGTATGAAGAGGACAAAAGGTCCTCATTTTGATGGTAGAACATGTGCTTCAGGGAGTAGGCGTGTCAGCTGCCCCTGGGCCATGAAGCTCAGAAGATGGTCAGTCTTGCCCCTTTGATGTTTCCTTGAAGAACTCTGCCGTACAGCCGGTCCCCTTGGGGGACACATTATCAATCTTGGTGCTTGTGCAAAACAGTCCTGATAAACTGGTACAGCATGGTCCATTGCTCTTTGTGGACACAACAGAATCATTAATGATTAACATCAAAATCCTTCTGAAGGCCATATTCCCAGGCGCTGGACAAAGCTTGAGGATGGTTCCAGAAGGCCTTGAACAGCTCAAGAATTGAGTAACCAGACATGCTCCTCCTTTTCCTCCTCTTCCTCCTCCTCCTCCTCCTCCTCCTCCTCCTTCTTCTTCTTTGAGACAGGGTCTCTCTATTTAGCCTTGGCTACCCTTAAACCCTCTTTGTAGAACTTTAGACCAGGCTAGACTTGAACTCACAGAGATCCTCCTGCCTCTGCCTCCTATGTTAAGACCAAAGGCACAAGCCACTGTGCCTGGTGTATTATTCTTTTCTACCCTTCAACTTTCCTCTTTTGCACCTGACTGGGGTAGTAACTTACACTTTATGATTCCCAAGTTCAGTACCTCCAGAGACAGTTTCTGGTTGGTCTGTCTTGTGTCAGGTGCTCACTTGTAGTCCAGTTGAGCAAGACAGCACTTGCGTATGCTTGTGTGCACATACAGGCCATTGGATCTACATAGACTTTCTCAGAAGAGCCTTAGGGGCTCTTGGTTACCATTTTGCTTTGTGAGGAAGCTCTGTGAGAGGGAGTTTAGTGAGCAGTATGTTTGTTAACGGGAGGGGGTGACTCAGGAAGTTTGCTGTGCAAGCATGAGGACTAGTTTGGGTCTCTAGCATCCCTGGAAAGGCTGGGTGCAGTGGCACATTGTCTATAATGCCAGCTGCCAGCACGTGGAAGGTGGAGACTGAAGGAACCCTGAAGCTTGCTGGCCAATCAGTCTAGTCAAATTGTTGGGATCTATGTCTAGTAAGAAATACAGTCTCGATAATATAAGGTGGAAAACTCTCGAAGACCACCACCCAGTTTTCCCCCACCCTCACTTGTGTACCCTTGGAAGGCAGAAGAGCGTAGGGTGGGCCAGGAAGAGAAACCAAGTTCAGACAACAGGTCTCCTGAATGACTTTGCTGATGCTGGCCTTGCAGGAACTCTGGGGTTAGAAAGGTCATTCAGAGTTGTCCCAAGCTGGGTGGGGATGGTCAGACCTTTGTACCACTTCATTGATCCTTTGTCGGGTGTGAGTTCTTCCAGTAACTGTCCTTACCTACGGCAAACCTTGAGGAATTTGGTGGCTAAGGCTTTTCTGTGTTGACCACACTCTTGAAGGAGGAAAACAGTCTACCATGGAAAGAACTCTGAATAGCACCACAGCACAGTAGCCATGGCAGTGCCTACTAAAGGCACACACCAATAAATTAAAAATTATATACATAAATAATAAGACATTTGAAGCACAATGCCACCTATTACAAAAAAGATTGTGCAGATTCATTACCTGGAATTAACCTGGAATAAAGAACTTTTACAATTCAGTTGCAAATGAGCAAAGGATGCCAGGCAGTGGTGGCACATGCTTTTAATCCCAACACTTGAGAGTCAGAGGCAGGCAGATCTCTGAATTTGAGGCCAGCCTGGTCTACAGAGTGAGTTCCAGGACAGCCAGGGCTATACAGAGAAATCCAATCTCAAAACAAAAACAGGAGGGGGTTGGAGAGACAGCTCAGCAGTTAGGAGCACTGGCTGCTCTTCTAGAGGACCTGGGTTCAATCCCTAGGACCCACATGGTGGCTCACAACTGCCTGTTGTGTCAGTTCCAGTTCTGACACCCTTAGACAGACATACCTGTAGGCAAAACACCAAGGCACATAAAATACAATTTTAAAAGAAAAAAATGAGCAAAGGAGGGGCCGACAAAGTGTTGAGCTGGTAAAAGCTGAGTACCCGCCCCGGAACCCACATGATGGAGTACACCAATTCCAGCAGGTTGACCTCTGGCTTCCAGATGTGCACTGTGGCACATGCGTGTGTGCACACATATACAAAATAAGTGTGGTTTTAAATGAAAGAGCAAAGAGGCTGTATGCGGTGGCAGATGCCTGCAGTCTCAGCACTTAGGAGGATCAGGAATTCAAAGCCATCCTTGCCTATATGACCCTATCTCAAAACACTTAAACCAAACATTAAGGTGAGGGGTAGCAGAGGATTTGAGTAGGCATTTCACCAAAGATGGCATCCAAGTGGACAATAAACACAGGAAAAATGTTCAATATTAGTGTTTAGGGACATGCCTAGACAATCAAAATTGCAGCAAGGTACTTCATTCCCTTGGGATAGCTACACTCAAAAAGCCGGGCATCGGCTGCACGAATGTGGAGAAATAAGAATCCTCATGTATTGTAGGAGTGGAAAGGTGGCACAATCAATCTGGAGACAGAAAGTCCACTCCTGGCATCAATCTACACGAGAGATACGAAAGCATCCACATAAAGACTTGCATTGTTCAAATCTGGACCAGTGTTGCCAATAGCAACCAAAGGGTAGAAGCAATCCACGTGGCTATGTACCAGTGAAGCAGCAGAAGCTACGGTACCCACATCCCATCATCCCTTCATGTAATGTGTCTTCCTATCAAAAGCCGTGCATATGCTACAACACGGATGAGCCTTTAAAATATTATGATAAATATTTAAAATATTATGATCAGTGAAGGAAGCCGTGGCCAAAACAAACAGAAAGCCTAAACACTGTATGATTCCGTTTTTCATGGACGTACAGGAATCAATAGTTAGTGGTTGCCTGCAGTTGTCAGGGTAAGAAAGTTCCCAAGCTTGGTTGTGCTGTTGGTCGCCCCACTCACTAAATTAACTACAACTCATTGAATTGCTCGTTTAAAAAGGGCAAATTTGGGCCGGGCGGTGGTGGCGCACACCTTTAATCCCAGCACTCGGGAGGCAGAGGCAGGCGGATCTCTGTGAGTTCGAGACCAGCCTTGTCTACAGAGCTAGTTCCAGGACAGGCTCCAAAGCCACAGAGAAACCCTGTCTCGAAAAACCAAAAAGAAAAAAGAAAAAAAGAAAAGGGCAAATTTGTTAGTAGTAAATTATACCCAATAAAGTAGTTTTAACATTTCAAGCTGCTGAACTCTTGGATAATAGATTCTAGGAAAGAGGGAATCGTTGTCTTCAGCTGGGAACCCATTTGCTGACCCCACCAAACTCCAAAGGAGAGCTACAGACCCATGGGCACTCAGCTGGCCCTGGCTAAACTTAGTGGGTCACAAAACAAAACGAAGAGACGTGAGTATGGGACAGCGGTTTGCAGGGAAGATGGAAGAAGAAGGTGGGAGGGAGAGGGGTCGGTGTGCATGATGAACCCATGTGGAGACATCAAAGAGCGAAATTAATTTTTAAAAAGAAATTAATCTGTAGAGATGGGGACTCAATCTTTTTACAATTCCCTATCTAACTCCAATCAGTTTCAAGACTGAGTGTGCTCTGAACTCTCATACTTGGGTGGCTGCATTAAAAGTGAAGTTCTTTTCTATTTTAAAATGACCAGAATTTTTAGATAAAAATGGCAATCGAATTTTCCTAAACAAGTACATCAGGTGACATGCAGAAAGGAACTGAGAGAACTTTCTTTTCATCATCTCTTCAGTTGTCACGAGGAGACTGAATTTCCTGTCACCAAGGCAAAATCGATCAGATTCGTCATTATCCCCAGAGAAACTGGGAGAGATGATGGCGGTTTAATCATCCTGCAGCTCGGAGCTGGCTTGGTTTTCATTTACAATTTTGGACTGGATTGTTTCACATTGATTGCTAACTTGCCCAGGAGAATAACCTGAACAGGCTCCAGCTGAGCTGCTCCCAGGAAGGCTTGGCTCTTTTATCTCCCCATCTCTCCAGTTTTTTCCCTGGCTTTTCATCCTCCCAGGTGCCTGGCTTTGAAACCAGAGTCCTTCTGGGCTCTTCCCTTATCGCCCCCAGGGTGGTCAGTTGCCAAGACTTGTCGAGGTGATTGCCTCTGCTTCTTCCTGCAGACGCACAGTCTTTCCCCTGCTTCCTCTTATCTGACCACAGTTATCTCCACGTCCTCGGTGCTTCTAAGTTCCCTCCTACCAACCCCCAGGCTCCTCCGGTAGTTTGCAAAACCTTAAAACAAGACTGAAGGTCTTTGAGTAACCTGCGTCACCTTCCTGTGACGTAAATGTCACGGGTCAACTTGCCGGGGCCCTGCAGTGTCCAGATATCTGGGTTTAAAGTATTCTAGGTGCTTCCGTGAAGGTGATTTGGAGCGACACTAATACAACTTGGTAGACTTAGGGTAAAGCAGATGTCCTTCCATAATAGAGTGGACATTGCTAAACATTTGATGGCTCAGCCAAGGCCTCTCTCAAGCAACATGGAATTCTTCAGCAGACTGCCTTAGGACTACCTGCCGCATTAGCTCTTCCTGGTTCTAGAGCAAACACACAGGAACGTTGGCTGTCCTGGGTCACCAACCTGCCCAAACCACTCTGAATTTTGGAGCTGCTAGTCTTCATAATCACACAAAACAATTCCTTATGGTCCGTGTCTCCCACCCCACCATGATTCTTGTGTCTTCAAAAAAGAACAAGCACCCTCCTAACCTTGCTGTACTGTGTCCTTTGATCAGCCAACCTTCCATTCGAATGAATGTGGCCTTATTTACCTCAAGCATTTCATCCCAGCTTTTGCTTTCTGCCTCACGAGTAAAAAATGCCATCCTCACTGGGAGGTCCGCTCTGATCTCTGAATTCAAGCATTTCATCTATGACTTTTGATACTCACATTATGGGTTTTTAAGAAGAAACATTTTTTCAAAAAAAATCATACTGTGAACAGCTTCAGGACAAAATGTCTTTTCTAAAATATCCAACTACCTGCTTGATAATTGTTAGACCTGGCAGGGTCACCTCAAAGGTACTATGCCCAAATCTGTGCTCTCCCTTCCCCCATAGAACTTACTTAGCTTTCCTTGTTTTCAAGTCTCAATGACTAACACCGATGTGCCACAGTCCTAGAAAGCAAGAGTGAGATTCGCAGATAGGAAATGTATTGGGGTGCAGGAGTTGTGGACAACAGCTGCCCCTCTCCCTTACCAAAGTAGGAGTCTACCACAGTTCTTCCCCCCGGGGCTTGCTTATAGGTAAGGAGTTACTGACTGGCACATGGGTGACCCCCAAAACAGCTACACTGTGGTCCCCTTGTAGTGGTATACTAAGAACCTCTCCCAATTAGCTATCTTTAGACTCTATGCTCTAGCACCTCCTCTAAGCCCACAGGCATGAATTACATAAAAATGGCTGGGAGGAGTGGCTAGAAACTCAAGCTAGGGTCCAATGACCCACCATACCCACTCTCTCTGCAAGGCAGTCTTGATGGACTCTTATGGGTGGGCATAGCCAACCTCAGGAAGAGAGCAGCAACTTGGTTTGGAGGGTAACACCGTACAAACTTTTACTTTGGAAAGTAATGGAAGCTTGACTAGGAAGGGGATAAAGTTGGGTTTGGACATCTATATTAACAAAGACTTCAGTGGGGTTTTTGGAGCAGACTTGGGGCAAGTGAATGGCACCTTTGCAATCCCTGCATGGACCAGTAATTGAATGTGCAGCTCTCGTGCTGGCAGGGACAACAAATGGTGAGCAAGGACTGTACAGGAGATGCCAAGAAGTCTGGGGAGAATGGAAAGAGAACAAATGAGTTCTATAGCTATCTAGGAGGAGTGAGGTAGAGACAGTTTTGTGTCTTATAATGAATATTCATGGCCTGAGGTTAAATGTTTACTTTTTAAACCTCAGTTTGGTTCCCAGGTCCCACATTGGGTGACCCACACCCATCTATAACTCCAGCTCCAGAGGCTCCAATACCCCTTTAAAAAAGATTTATTTATTTTTATTTTATGTACATTGGTGTTTCACCTACATGCATGTCTGTGAGGGTGTCAGATCCCGTGTAACTGGAGTTATAGACAGTTGTGAGCTGCCACGTAGGTGCTGGGAATTGAACCTGGGTCCTCTGGAATAGCAGCCTATGCTTTTAACTAACCACTGAGCCATCTCTCTAGCCCCTCCAATACCTTTTCTGAACTCACATATACATAATCACATGCGCACCAACACACATACATACATAAAAATTAAGTTTTGAAAAACCCCCAAATAGTCATTTTTTGTTTGTTTTTGAGGTTTGTTATTTTAATTACATTTTCCTCTTCCTTTTTCTCCCTCCAAACTCCCACATACCTCCCTGATTTCCTTCAAATTCATGGCCTATTTTTCATCAATTATTATTGCATGCATATATGTATTTGTATGCATACATATATTTCCAAATATAACCTGTTCAGTCCATATAATGCTACTTGTATGTATGTTCTCAGGGCTGACCGTTTTGCATCAGACATCCAATCAATGTGCTCTTCCCTGAGGGAGGGCCACATCTCTCACTCCCACCTTTATTTATTTATTTATTTATTTATTTTTGAGACACAGTCTCCTGCGATCCTGGATGACCTAAAACTCTCTCTGTTGACCAGGTTGGCCTTGAACTCAAAGATCTCCACCTGCCTCTGCCTCCTGAGTGCTGGGATTAAAGGCATTTGCCTCATTCCTTTAATTTATTAGCAAGACTGCTCTCAAAAAGAAACTTTACAAGCTATATATCTAACAGAGGATTAGAACCCAGGATAAACAAACTCAAACAATTGAACAGCAAGAAAACAACCCCACCATAAATGAGCTAATTAAATGAACAGAGAGGGTACAAAATATGTATGGCCAAAAAGCATATGAAAAATGTACATCCTCATAAGCCATCCGAGAAGGGCAAACTGGAGCGGTCAGTCATAAAGAAAAGACGGGTGAGTTCGTGGACAAGAGCAACCTTTTATACACTGCAAATGGGGCCTACAACTAGCCACAATGGAAGCTTTTCAAAATACTTGAAAATAGGGCCCAGGTGGTGGTGGCGCACACCTTTAATCCCAGCACTCGGGAGGTAGAGGCAGGTGGATCTCTGTGAGTTTGAGGCCAGCCTGGTCCACATAGTGAGTTCCAGGACAGACTCCAAAGCTACAGAGAAACCCTGTCTTAGACAAAACAAAATACCAATATCCCCCCCTCAAAAAAAAAAAAACCCTAACTAAAAATAGACCTGCCACCTGACCCAGCTATTCCGCCCTGGATATTTGGCCAAAGGGCTCCAAGCCCACATGTCCCAGGGACGCTGGCTCAAGCTGTCCACCACACCACTAGTCCCAGCAGCTAAGGTGTGGAGCCAGCCCAAGTGTCCATCAGCAGAAGGATGGACAAGGAAAAGAAATTTTTCAATCACAAAGAAAAATGAAATCACATCACATTAAGCAAACTAAGTCTCAAAAAGATGCATATTACATGTTTTCTCTCCTTTGTGGCCCCTAGATTTTACATAGCCACATAAAATCACATCGATCTATATTAGGGAAGTGGAAAGCAAAGCTCTGGAGGCCTGAGCTTAATTTGATCAGCCTTTCTTTTGTATATAGCTTTGAAAAGTTGTTTTTATTTTATTTGTGTGTGTGTGTGTATGTGTGTGTGTGTGCATATGAGTGTGGGTGCCCATGGGAGGCCAGAGGCTTCAGATCCCATGGTGCTGGAGTTATAGGCAGTTATGGGCCACCCAACATGGGTGCTGGAATCAAACTCAGAGCCTCTAGAAGAGTGGTGTGTGCTCTTAGCCACTAAGCCATCTCTCTAGCCTTCATCCTCTGTATATTTTTAAAAATCAAGAGCTTAGGGGTTGAAGAGATGGCTCGGTGGTTAAGAGTACTGACTGCTCTTCCAGAGAATCCGGGTTCAATTCCCAGCACCCATATGGCAGCTCACAACTGTCTGAAGATCCAGTTGCAGGGGATCTGACACCTTCACACCAATGCACATAAAATAATTAAACCATAAAAAATATTTTTAAAAAATCAAGAGCTGTGCTAATTTTTTCGATACTCACCTTTCCTGCATGGTAATTTTCAGAATGGTTATTAAACTCAAAGTCACATCCGTAGGCACAATGCTTGAAGAGTCTCTTCTTCCTTGAATTCAGTATACGCCTTGCGTCTGACCCGTGTGATCTGCAGGTATCTAAGGCGTATAAATTATTCATGGTACAGATGGTGTTCTGATTCGATCCTGCATTCTTGGTGTTCTGTGCTTTTCTTCCTCACACTCAGTTACCTAACGACTAAGGTAACTGAGTATTTTTAATAGCCCCGGGCATTTTTTTATTATAAATGCATACTTTTGGTTCCAACTGCCTCCCCGCTCCCCCAGTTTTCATTGCTTAAAATGAAAAAAAAATTTTTTTTCTGTGAGTTTGGTCTAGTAAAGAGGTTTTGTGGGTGTGTCGGGGGCGGTGGGAGGGTAGGAGGGTAGGTGGTGGTGGTTCCTGTCTTTTATTTTGTCAAAGGGGATTTTTTTTGCATGATTGAAAATTCCCAGGTTTCAAATGGGAAGCTATGGATGATGGAGCCCTTACCCGTTTCCCTTTTTGTCTGTTTCTGACAGTAGTCAAAACGCAAATACTATGAAGGTAAAATGGCTTCCCAGACCAGAGGCTAGGTTCCCCAGCCTCCCTTAGAGTTAGGCTGTTTGAGGGCATTACAATCAAAGGCACAAATGAATAATTTCTGATGCAACTTCAAGGTCATAATCTTTTGTCTTAGTTAGGGTTTCTATTGCTGCAATGAAACACCATGACCAAAAAGCAAGTGGAGAGGAGAGGGTTTATTTGGCTGACACTTCTACATCACCGTTCATCATCGAAGGAACTCAAAACAGGGCAATGCCTGGATTCATTCACAATCTTCTGGGTTCCTCCAAGGAAGGGGCTTGGGTCACTTCTCTGGCTCTGCCCTTGGCAGCACACACAGTTTGTATTCTAGGCTCTAGCTGGCTCCACTCCACTGCTGCTGCTGATCTCGGTGCTTGGGCCATGGTACTGGCATCTTCGAAATGCTGGGGTCTTCTGCAGCAACTGCATTACACCTCCACCAATAGCCTCTCCCATGCTCTCTTCATGGGGCCAAGCCTCCTTATCTCTGCACGACCCCTTCAGTCCTGGGCCTTTATCTGTCACTGAGGCTGCACCTTCACCAGTGGCCCCTCCTGGCTTCTCACAGTGCCAGGCCTTGGCTGCTCTCCATGACCCCTTCAAGCCTTCAAAACCAGTGCCACCTGATGACTCTTAAACTACCAAGTTCAGCTGCCAGCATGAGGCCACCTCTGGAACACAGTTTCTGTAGCTGACTCTCAAGAAACACTTCCCAGAAGATTTCACCTCAGTGATGCTGGTCTCTTAATCACAGCTAATTTCGCAGCTTCAGCTAGCCAGCAGCCAAGGCTTCACTTCAGTAGCTCCAGTGTCTTGTTAATCCCAGCTAAGTCTTCAGCCTTGGCTGAATCTTAATTCAAACTAACAAATGGCTCTGATAGAGTCTTTAAACTTCCCTCTGAAATATCACACGCCAGGCCTCCATCTTCTGTACTGCCCTCAACATTCCCATCTTCCAAGTTCCTGCAGAAGAGCTCACCAAAATTGAACATGCAGTGGCCTTCCTTGCACCACGTTCCAAAGTCCTTCCACAATCTTTCCAAAACAACATGGTCAGGTCTGTCACAGCCACACCCCATTCTTGGTACCAGCTTGTCTCAGGGTTTCCATGACTGCGCTGAAACACCATGACCAAAAAGCAAGTTAGGGAGGAAAGGATTTATTTGGCTGACACTTATGTTCATCATCAAAGGAAGCTGGAGCAGGAACTCAAACAGGACAGGAACCTGGAAGCAGGAGCTGATGCAAAGGCCATAGAACAGAGCTGTTTACTGACTTGCTCTTCATGGCTTACTCAGCCTGCTTTCTTATAGAACCCAAGACCACCAGCCCGGGGATGGCACCACCCACAATGGGTGGGGTGGGGTGGGGTGGGGGGTGGTTTCCTCCTCTTTCTCTTGTTGGCTGGAAAGGGGACATAGTGATCTATATGAATGATGTTCCATCTGGGTATGCCAGTTCCATCATAAGGAAAGACAGAAAAGCCCTGGACTATGTGTGTCCAGAGAGGAAACCAGCTCCTTTCTCATAAGATCTCATTATTTTGGTTCTTTGAGACACCATCCAAAATTTTGTTTTCATAAAAAATAGAAGTACTTAAGCTGAGAAACTTTTTGATTAAAAGACAAGGAAAATTAACAAGAAAAGTCTCCAGATTTTATTTGAGGATGAAGGTTGGCTCAAAGAAAAGGTGTCAATGGATTTGCTCGCTACTTGGTTATAGAGATGAGTTGCCATGTGCTGTGGGCAACGCAGCTGGTAGAAATTGATCATTTTGCTTCCCTCCCTACTCTTTGCTCATGTGAATTGCAGAACTACAAAGAGAGACTGTCTCAAAAAGAAAAATAAAAGGTGAAGACCTTCAACTTTCAGGCACATCCTGGTTCTTTCCAGAACAACACATTGTTTTTCTATGAGTCAATTCACATGAGCAAAAGAGAGGAGGCACTTTGAGGCCCCTCCTGGAACTTAGAAATGCATGTGAACGGTGTGATCATAGAAGCTTAGAGCAAGGCTAAGAACATGTTCTTGAGAGAAAGACTTTGCCCAAAATGGAGATTCCCTGTCCATTTTCTCACTGCAAATCCTGTATTTCCCCCCCCTTCCCCCCCCCCCCCCCCCCCCCCCCCCCCCCCGCAGACAAAACCCAGTACCAAGATAAATACTTAAGACAGGAACACCTCATCTGCTTTCTTTAGGGCCGGCCTTAAACAAGCCCATTTCTTGTTCATTAAATTCTGCCTCCTTTCGGTAGAGTGATGAGCAGTGAGAACCTTTGATTTTACTGACAGTTGGGTATCAGACATGGCAAGAAAGATCTTAATAAAGTAATAAGGAAAGGTATCAAGCACTTCAGGAAATGTCTTGATAAAATTTAAAAAGTCAGGCTAACATGTATCAAAAGAGCCACAAACAGGTCAGGAAGAGCTTTAAGGACATCAATAAGCTGGCATGGCGGCACACACTTATAGTTAGCTCGCAGGAGGAGCGGGAGCACTACAGGTCTGAAAACAGCCTGGGCTCCATTGAGAGTTCCAGGTCAGCCTGGCCTACTTAAGGAAATGCTGTTGAGAAAGGGGGGGGGAGGGAGGGAGGGAGGGAGGGAGGAAAAGAGAGAGAGAGAGTTACTGTAATGATTTTTTTTTTATATAAAATCCACATGCTCCTTAAGGAGCACAATCTGGCACTCCTGTAGTTCCGTGACTACATGCACCACTACCACCTAAATCAGAATGCTCTTATCACCCTAATCCCTATTAGGCCCCACTCTTTATTCCTCCCTACTCCAGACAGTAGCAATGACTAGTCTTTTTGTACTTATAGAATCACCTATTCTGAACATTTTTTAAAAATAGAATTGTCTAGCTCATAACCATTTTGTCTGGATCCTGATTCTTAGTAAATGTTTTCAGGCTCTGCCATTTTATGCTATATATTGATATTTTGCTTCGTTTTATGGCTAAGGATGATTTTATTATTTGGATATACCATGTTTTATTTGCCCATTTGTTAGCTGATGAGCTTCTGAGTTGGCTCTATATTTGAACTATCATGAATCATGTTGCCCTGAGTGTTTCACTGCACATTTTTGTATGAACAAAGGGTTTTGTTTCTCTTGGGTATATACATAGAAGAGAAATTGTTAGACCATGTGATAAGAAAGAATTTTAATTACTTCTGGAAGAGTCACAGATCAAACAAGACAGATCTCGATCATACAGGAAGGATTCAAATACAGCAGGAAGTGTCCCAAACATGTCCTAAACACTCTCAAGAAGCGAGGAAGTGTCTTAATCACATTATGAATAACTCTTGAATAGGTCTCTAATGGCCTCAATGTATCAATTAAAAATATGGCAGTAAGGGCTGTAAAGGGTTGAAGACAATGGCTTAAATATGTTACAAAGGAAGAGTGTCCCACAATCAGGAAAGGTCACCAACCTGCTAAGAAAGTTTTCGGAGGTATCAGAAAGGGCCTTTGGTAATTACAAAAGGAAGCAATAAATCACAGAGTCGGGAGACTATCAGGAGTCATTTTACCAAACAGGAAGAGCCCTGTGGTCTGGCCAAGTCTTTAACTACCACAGAAGACTGACCCAAGGCCACCAAGGTCTAAACCTGGAAAGGAGAGGGTCTTAACTCTATCAGGCAGAATCTAAAATAGATCTCGAAAGCGGAATATGGTGGAGCATGCTTGTTATGTAGCACTTGGGAGGGAGAGACGAAAGAATCAGAGTTGGAGGTCATTTTCAGCTGCCTAGGGCGTTCAAGACCAGAGTGGACTACGTGAGACTCCAACAGTCTCAACCATGGCAACAGTGTCACAAACAGAAAACAATGCCTCAAGTCTAGCCTAAAGCACCTCAAACAGAAAACCTGGGAGACTTTCAAGTCAGTGAGTAAGTGTCTCCAATAGAGTGGAACAATCTCAGATGGCCTGGGAAGATCATGCGTATGCCAAGAAGTCTCAAATTTGTCAGAAAGAGTCTCAAAGAATTAAGTATAGGTTTCAAAAATTCCAGAAAGGGACTCAGGTGAAGTAGAGCCTCTCACGAGTCAGATAGGGCATCAATTTCTCTCTGGAGAGGCCCTCGGTGTCACCAGGGAGAGTTGCAAATACAGTGTGTGAGGCTCAGCATGGCAGCGTGTGTCCCAATGTGAAAGGGGAGATCTGAACTCTCTCAAACCACAGGAAAGGGGCTTCAAACCACAGAGAAAAGCTTTTTGTCAATAACGGATACAAATAAATGGACAAATGTCTTAAGGATGTTAGAAAGGGGCTCTCTCACACGCTGCTCGAAAAGTCCCAAGGCTCTTCAGCTCTTCCTACTGTGATTGCAGCTGCCTACGATGGCTCTGAAGCACTTGTTCTTTACTTGCGACCCTTTTCGTCAGGTTTCCTTGACAATTTTGAGTCCTGTTCTGTCAGGAGGAGTGTGAAGTACATGGGGACCCTTTGTTAATACATTAGAAGGGTCCAGACATGTTAGGAGCTGTCTAAAGATGACAGGTGAAGGGAGACTCAGGCTTCTCGGGGCATAGCCAGAGCAGAATTTTCTCCCTCCTTCCCTCCCTTCCTTTCTTTTTCTTTTTAAAAAGAGTTATCTGATCCAATCCAGAGAGTGCACATGTCGGGAAAAGTCTCCAGTGAGTGAGGAGGAGGAACAGCTGTACCAGGAAGTGTTGCACACACCAAGGAGCAGTCTTATCTGCATCAAGAATCTTCTCAAATAACTCAGAAAGGTCTCAAAATCATCAGAAAGAGCAGGAAATATGTAAATCAAGGTCTCAATGAGAAAACAAACCTATGTGCCTATGGACGGGTCCCAATCTTTCAAGGAAAGGTTTAAATAAATTGTATGTGTCAGGGAGTTTTCTAGTACAACAAGAAGAGTCTCAAACACGACAGGAAGAGCCTCAAACTTCTTAAGAACTTTCCAGAACAAAGAGTCTTAATTACACAAGGGTGCATCTCAAACAAGACAGGAACATTTTCAAGGTAGTGAATGTTAGTCACGCGTACGTAAGTCAGTGAGGTTTTCCAAACCAAAGGAAGAGCCTCAAATCTATGTGAGGGAGTCTCAAACACGTCTCTGGAAGATTCTCAAGAAAGGCAGAAAGTCTCAAATGTGTTAGAAAAAAAAAATCTCCTGTATGACAGGAAGAGTTCCAAAAGCCATATGAAGAGCTTTAAATATCCATGTTGGGGAAAGAGCTCAGGAATTTTCTCAGCTCCATTAGGAATGATTGTAAGGGACAAAGGCCTCATAGTTGTCATGGGCTGAGAGTAAGGGAGTGTCTCAGAGACGTCGAGAAGACTCCTGGACAGAAGCAAAGGAGTCAGGAAGTGTCTTTAACATAAAAGAAGGCTTGAATAAATTCAGAATGATCTCGCATGCATCAGAAAGCATCTCCAACAAGTCAGGAGATCTCTTCAATAGACAAGCATCTGGACTACTTTAAGAACAATGACAGCCACCAGGAGGTGGTGGCACACTCCATTAATCCCAGTACTCAGGAGGCAGTGGCAGGCAGATCTCTATAAGTTCAAGGCCATCCTGGTCTTCAGAGTGAGTCCCAGGATAGCCAGGGCTACACAGGAAAACCCTGCCTCAATTAAAAAAAAATTGATGATGTCCAAGTCAATAAAGTTTTACGGTGTATCAAGAAGAGTCCCAACCATCACAATCCCCAGAAAAGGTTTTATACACAACAGAGAAGGGTCTCAGTATCACCAATAAGTCTCAAATACATGAGAAAGTGCCTCAAATGGGACAGGATGCTTCTGAAGCAGGATAGGAAGTGTTCGCAAGAGGGAAAGAGAAGGGTCTGAACTATATGATCTATTTCTCAAATCAGAGTGGGAGGATCTCAAAATCATCATTGGGGAGGGTATGAAATTGATCAGTGAGGATAAGTTACAGTCTTACATACTTTTACAAGGGCTTAAATATTTTACTAAGAGGCTCACATGTGTTTTGGAAAGTATCTTATACTAGTTCAAAAAGGCCTGTAGTATATATATCACTAAGAGTCCTGACGACTCTCAAATGTGCTCAAAAGAGCCTTGAGTATGAGCCTCAAATGTTTTCAGCCTGTTGGAAGGTGTCTAAGAAACCATCCACACATGAGAAGAACAGTCTAAATTATAGCAGCAATATTTTTAATATTCATTTATTTATTATGTATACAATATTCTGTGTGTGTGCCTTCAGACCAGAAGAGGGCACCAGACCTCATTATAGATGGTTGTGAGCCACCATGTGGTTGCTGGGATTTGAACTCAGGACTTTTGGAAGAGCAGGTAATGCTCTTAACTGCTGAGCCATCTCTCCAGCCCCAGCAATATTTTTTTAAAGCCCAAAGTAGTTAACAAAAATGTTAAATATGTCACTAATAGCCTCAAGCAGACAGAAAGGCACAAACAACACCTCTAGCTGAGTCTGAAGTCAGAAGAATTATCTACTAGGCCAGTAAGAGTGTCAAACAAGTTATGAAGTCATGAAGGGTATCAAAGTATTTAGAAGAACAACCAAGTGTCTCAAATATATCAGAAACTATTTCGTATAAGTAGCGAAGGCCCTGACTTGTCAGGAAGAACATAAAATATGCCCTAGATATACCAGATATGTCCTTGTTTATGTCCTAAACAAGTCCAAGTGAGTACTTGACAGGGAGAGTCATGAAAGGCAGTGTTTTAAACTTTTTAGGATTATTCTAGAACATACAGGAAAGGTCTCACACACATCAGAAAACATCTCAAACAAATCAGGAAGGTTTGGTTTTTAAAACAGCTCAAAGTTATAATTTTACTAGAGACGTGAGTCAACATTTAAGAGCATTTGCTGCTCTTGCAAGTTCAGTACCCAGAGCCCATACCTAGCTCCCAGTCATCTGTAACTCCAGTTCCAGGGTGTTTCCAGGGGATCCAGCACCCTCATCTGGCCTCTGTAAGCACCAGGCACACACAGTGCACCCAAATACTTGCAGGCCAACACTTGTTTACAGAAAATAAAAATAAATCTTAAAAGAAGAATTATAATTAAGTCAGGAAGGGTCTCAGAAGGGAAGTGTCACAGACACTAAAATAGGAAGAGTGTCTGAACTACTATATACCAGAAAGACAGTAAACAACTTTGGAATGGTGTCACATAGTCATGAAGGGTGTCAAACAAGCCCCGGGGTGTCTCCGAGTCATCAGAACTAGGCCTAAGCAATCAGGAAAGGTCTCCAACATGTTGGCAAGCTCTCCATTGGTCACAATGATAACAAAGAAGTCAGAAAAAGTGAGAACATCATCTGTCCAAATCTCAGCTGTGTAGAAAAGGGTTTACTGCAGGATGAGCCTTAGATCTTGCTGAAAGGGCTTCAGGTTCCCAGGAAGGGATTAATCACATCAGTCTGTATTTCCAACACACCAAGGAGTATCTCAACCATGTGAGGAAGACATTCGGCCAGTCGGAAATAGTCTCCACTAGGCAAAGAATGGGGCTGAAGGTGTGAAGAGGTTTGTTATCTCAAGTTGTTAGGAAGGGTCTCAAGGAGTCAAGAAGGGTCTCGAATCTCTTATGGAGAAGTTGTAAGACACAGCTTTAGTAGGCAATACAATGTCCTAATAGATCAGGAAGACCGTTAACTACATAAGGAAATTTTTCCAATAAATAACTCCAGGTCTCAAACAACTCAGAAAGGCCCCCAAAGATGTTGAAATGTTTCTCACACAGCCAGGAAATCTATCACATGAGCTGTTATAAAGGGTCTTAAACAAGTCAGGTCACATCTAAAATGTCAGGCAGGGGCTCAGACATGTCATAAATCACCTCAAAACAAACTAGGAGGTGTTTGAAACAGAAGAGGCTCAAATATGTAGGAGTCTCAGAGAGATGGGAACAGCCACAATACATTGGGCATGATCTTAAATATGTCAGGAAAGTCAGCCAAGCTTTCTGAAAAAGTCTGTGGTAGTTAGACTTTCATTGTTGTGACCAAATATCTAACAGGAACAGCTTGAAGGCAGGAAGCTTATTGTTGGCTCACAGTTTTGTGGTTTCTGTTCATTGTACTTGGTTCCATTGAACCCGGGCCTGTGACTTAGGTAGAACTTCACTGTGGTAGAAGCACGCACAGGATAGAGAACAGAACTACCAGAGAAAAGACGAAGACAGGATTTGGACACTAAAAACATCCCCCCCCCACTGACTTACATTCTTCAACAAGGCCCCACCTCTTAAAGTTGCCAAGACCCCCCAAATAGTGTCACCAGCTGGAAATCAACTATTCCATACTGAACTCTTTTGGAGGGACAATCTGTATCTAAACCAAAACAGGCATCAAATCAGAATGAGTCTCCAAGCTGTTAGGTTGAGTTTTACATATGTCTCAAAGGATCTCAGACAGACAGGGAGACTCTCAGCTATGTTGAAAACCACTTCAACCATTTTCAGAAGATTTCAGTATCCTCAGATTGTCTGAAATCCATCTGGAAGGGTCTTTAACATGTCTGGAAGGGTTGATTTGACACAATTCAACAGGAGTCGTCACAGATAGGTGTGGAAGAATCTCAACTAAGTGGGAAATCCAAACAAATAGCTATCTCAATTGAGTCAGGAATTGGCTCAAATATGTCAGGAAGAGGCTCTCCCATGAAAGACTTGAATCAAGTTAGGGATGGTCTCTGATAAAGTAGGGAGTATTGCATATACCAGGAAGTAGACATAGTTCATCAACATCGGAAACAAACTTGAGGTCTTCAAACACATCAGTAATCTTAGACAAAGTTCTTGTTCTGTAACAGGACCCTAGAAATTAGGAAGTCTACAGGGAGGTCCCATGGTGGGAATAAAAATGGCCTACCCCAAGAGCCATGGTCCCATGCTCTGGGAGGATCACCCAGTTCCAAAACTTTGACCCAGAAGTACATCTGTATGCACATTTCCTGGATTTTGTAAGAATTGGGTTTTTTCCTCTTCCATGTGAATCTCAGGGATTGAACTCTGGAACTTTGGTTGAAAGTGCTTCTGCATGCTGCCCATCGCATTGGTCCCAGGCAGGGAGGCTCTAGGATATACTGCGGATTACCTTAGGAATTTATGGTGACGATCTCCCTCTTTCTGCCTCTTGAGCATATCTCACAGGTATTGGCCACCGCTACTAGCTTAGGCTTTTGTTTTGTTTCTCTTGTAGTTTGTAACACTGCAAGGCAAGGGGGATTATGAGTGTCTTCTACCCACTTTTGACCAAAACTGTAAAGAAATTCAGACCTAGAGCTAGGCCTTATGGCCAAAGATGCCAGGAACAATCTCAAAGAAATCCTTTAGATGGCTCTTGCTTCACCATGACAATCCCAGGCCACCTCAGGAGCTGTGGCTACCAATTGCTCTCTTGCTCCCTGTCCCACCTCAGGCCTGGCCCTACGTAGCTGAGCACCAGGAAGCATGCCTAGGGCTCACCTTTCACAGACCTCTATTAAGAGCTTTTCTGGTATGTTTCTTTGAAGTCCACATCTTTCTCTATGGAGAACACTGGGAAAATACAGTTGCTTAAAGCAATGCCTTGAAGATAGTGTCGTAGTTTGGGACTGGGCTCCCAATTCTGACACCAAGGCCAATGGTCTGTGTTTGATCCCCAGGAGCCACAAGGTGAAAGGGGAAAAGTGACTCCTACAAGCTGTCCTCTGACCTCTACATGAACGCGAAACACACACTCTCTCTCTCTCACACCCACACCCATGTACAAACGCACACTTGTACACAAACACACATGTATACATGATTGGCAACAGGAGATTCTCATTCATTCTCACCAGGTTTCTTAGACAGCTTCTGGGCTCTGTGCCAGATCAGCTGAGGCAAACAACTCAAGGGGGGAAAGGTTTACTTTGGCTCACAGTTTTGGCCTGTAGGCCTATGGCAAGACAGTATGACAGAGGAAGCTGCTTACTTCATGGTGTCCTGGAAGCAAAGAAAGAGACAGGAAGGGACTTCACTATCCCCTTCAAGTGACCTGCTTACTTCTACTTAGCTTGATCTCTTAAAGGCTCCATTACCTTTAAATAGAGCCACATGCTGGGAACCAACCACTTTTTGATGAGCCATTCGAGGTCTAAACTATAGCATCAGACAAAAACATGTATGGATTTTTATGTAAAAAATACTCTTAGGGCTCAGTTCAATGTTTGCAAGAATCTGTAAAAACAAACAAACAAACAAACAAACAAAACAAAAACAAACAGACACTGCCTTTATTCCCCCAGGTACACTTGTAATCCCAACACTTGGTAGGTACAGGCAATAGGACAGCAGGTTTGAAGCCAGCCTAGGCTATGTGTTGAGTTCTAGTACAGCCTGAGCTACATAGCAAGATTCTGTCTCAAACAAAACAAAAGACAAAAAAAAAAAAAACCTACTTAAGAAGTGGCAAGATTTCTCAGTAGAAGTAATTGCCATACAATCTGATAAACTGAGTTTGATCTCCTGCGCCCTTGTAAAGGTAGAAGAAAAGAATTAGCTGTGCAGACTTGTCCTCTGACCTCCATGTGCACACCATGGCAGTGACCTACCGCTACATCATACAGACACAATAATATTTATTTTTAATTTTTATTTAAAAATCCTCTTATACAATATATTTTGATCATATTCTTTCCCCTCTCCCAACTCTTCTAAAAGCCTACCCACCCAACTTCATGTTCTTTTTCTCTCTCCAAAAAACAAACAAACAAAAAACCCAGGAATACTAACAACAAAAAATCAAAACAGACAAATTTAAAAAAGAAAAGAAAAAAAAAGACACACACAAAAATAGCCAAACAAAGCAAAAATGCATTTTAAAAAAAAAATGGAGTCCCTTTTGTGTTGAACAGCTCCCCTTGGCCATGGGGCCTGCTCTAGAGCGTGGTGGATGTACCCAGTGGCACTCCACTGGAATAATAGAATAATAATCAATTTTCTTCTTTATTTTATTTTCTGACAGGATTTTTTTTTTTTTTTGTATAATAGCTCCAGCTATTCAAAGTGGAGCTCACTTTGAATACCAAGCTAGCCTCAAACTCATAGAGATCTATCTGCCTCTGCCTCTTCAGGGCTGGGATTAAAGTCATATGCCACCACTGCCTAGCTGTAACAATAAACTTTTAAAATTAATAAAAAAAAAACTAATGGGTTTTCTGCCCCTTGATAATAAGTTTCTCTGCTGACGAAGTAAGCCAGATGAAACCAAAGTGAAAAAAAAAAATAACAGCAGGTTTATTTGAGCAAAGCAACTCCAAGACAAGGCCAGAGAAGCCACACTCACAAATGAAAGCAGGGAGACTTGATAGGCTGTAGGCAAGGGGTGATGACGTGTCCGCCACTAGCTGGGCATGTGCCCAAGTATGGTCAAAAGCTGAGCACTTTAGGTGGGGGCTTGACTGGCTGGCAACTACAAGGGACAAAGCTGCAGTAGCTCCCAAGAGTGTGGACCTGGGCTTTTTGGTGCTTTTCCTTTGTTCGGAACCTCTCTGAGTGGCCAGGGTTTAGAGAGCGAGACAGGACTATGGGACTTTTTAGATCATGCAGGGGTGAGCTAGAGTTTCCAACTGAACACCGCTACCTTTTTGAATATATGGTTGCTGGTTCAAATCTGGCTACTTCCTGTTGGCATGGAAGGATGTGGGGAACGGGATGTTGGGCGTCAGGAGTAGGGAGTCGGTGGGCTCATGCTCAGTGGGAGATATGGGTGAAGAAGCATTTGGTTAACCACCAACCTAGAGACTTCACAAGTCTATTCCTGGAGGAAGCAGAGAAGGCAAGTTGCTAGAAGAAAACAGGCAGATTATTGCCACCAGCCCTCTGAGCGGGGCTAGCCATGGGAGGAGTGATGAGTGACAGGAAGTGTGGAATGGAGATGTGCTCTGGTTGGATTGATGAAGTACTTCAGACAGTTTGTGCAGTGACTCAGATTAGTTTCCACCAGGCCAGATTTGTTGGTACAGAGGCAGCACTCTTTCCCCAGGAACACGTAGGCGGCTGTGAAACAGCTGGAACAGATTTACCCTTGGTGTTGTAGCAAAGACTATGGCTTTGGGTGAAAAGACATGAACATTTTTCCTGAGTCTAGAGAGCCTGGTATTAGTCCAATGAAATGCACCTTTAAAGCTATCCTTAGAAGACAACCAAAGGAAATGTAAAATCTTGAGCTTGTGACTGAATGGTGAGTAGTCCGTGCTCTGCCAGTTTATCAGAGCTGCGTTTGTCAGTGCTGAAACTCGGAGCCTCTGAAATCCCAGTGTAACAATAGCGTAGAAAGGGGACATCTTTATACACCCTAAATCATTTCCTAAAACCTTTACAACTTGCATTTATACATCTTAAATCATTTTCTGTGTTTCTGAAATGAAGTTCTTTTAATATCAAGACAAGACTTTTAACTCATAAACATAGTCCATAAAGAGACTGGGAACTTTCCTGATCCTTTTATGGTACACCATCATAGAACACAACTGTTTTCTCTATGACTTAGCTTACCAAACTAGCTAGAGTTTAACAACATTAGTAAAAGCAAGGAGATTAGACACCCGTTCCTAAATCGGTCTCTGTTAGCTTGAATAGACCTTAGAGAAGGAGAGATCCTTTGCTAGACTGCTTAGGTCAGCATCTTACTCCATCATAAGATAGGAACACCTCAGTCTCTGGGTTAAACTGTGGTCCTAAGTTTTAGCTTTTATTTATCTTTTTATTAAAATCATATGTTAACAAAGGTATAATAAAATGTCTTATAAACTTTAAAATGTCCCAAAGCCTTATAAGTTTAAGCATTTAAAAAACTGTTTCTTAAAAAATATCCAGCTTATTTAAACTTTCTGTAAAACTCTAAAATTTTCTTTTAACGAAGTTTTAAGATTTTTCAAGTGTGTGTTCTGGTAAGATCCAACTACGACACCTTTTTATTTCAAGGATGAAGACGCAGAGCACAACCATAATTTGTAGAAGACAAAACCAAGCTTCAACAGTGTAAACAATTCAGTGTCCCTAAAATCATAAAGCGGCGTTAAAACTGCACCTCTATGCCTCGTTAGAGCAGCATTGTTTTAAATCCTGCTTTTCACAAACCTTGTTTTCAGGACAGGACAGGAATTATCACATAAAAACCCGTCCTAATCCAAAATATTTTAGAGACCTCTTGTCTCCTTGGTAGGCCCACTCCAGGTGTTCACCTTTAATCAAGAAGGTGGTGAAGTCACATGACATCTCCCCCCCCACACACACACCTAATTAAAATAGCTACTGCCCACGTGGCTGCACTTGGTTTAGTTAAGATGGTGGGAAACTACATGTTGTTTCCCAGAACAACTCCAGTTTAGAGTACAAGTTTTAAGCTAACTTTTTTTTACAGATTTTTAACCATAAAATTGGGATTCCTTTAGCTGTTTTAAAATAAAGTAGAACAGCATAAAACAACTTGAATATTATTTATACCCAAATGGCATATGAATCTCTGTTATTACATCACATTCAGTGGCCAGAAATCCCAGAGGCAAATTCTGAGCCCAGACAGATGTTACTATTACATCCTTGCAATAGTAACAGCTGAGCTATCACCAAGACACACAGAACACAGTAAACCTGGGCATCCAAGATCAGCCAGAAACAAACATCCAGTGGCCACACACATGTATACATTTAATTGAGCCTCGTAATTTGGTTTGGCTCCATGTCTGTGAGAAGATTTACAATAACTATACATCTCAAAGCATGGAAGGGATGTAGCTCAGCGGTAGTGAGCTGTGTAGTATACCCCAAACACTGTTGCAGTTTCAGCTCCAACACTGCAAAATAATTATTTTCAATGGTAAGAGTGATGACACATGTCTGTAATCCCAGCACCCAGAAGGTAAGAGGAAAGAGGATCGTAAGTTCAAGGCCAGCCTGGGTTCCAGGGTGACATCTTGTTTCAATAAACAAATAAATGAACAAACAATTCCCTTTTTCTCAGAAACATTTCTAAACATATACATCAGTAGTACTGATAGGGACAGGGAGGTCCCCAGGAGTGATGGGAACAGGAAGCATGAATGGGGGAAACCCAAGTTACCTCCCTCCACTCTGAGAAAGTGGAGAGAGAGCCCTAATTGCGACACTCTCTGGTTTTAATGGGCTTTCCACTATTTGGTCCTAATTCTTCATTCGTGTACACTAGCCAACAAGAGTCCACCTGAGCCTTTACTAGGCACAGTCTTCCTATTGTCGACTCTTCTAAGAGTGGGTCAGAGCCCATCTCTTCCGAGGAAGACTCTGTCTTGGGGACAAACCCACTGCTCAAAACCACTGTTCCTGCCTCTGAGCCCCTTGCTCCTGCTACCTTGTCTCTGGTCACTGACCTGCTCTCCTGTTCACAGAGCTACCTGTCCACAGACTCATTCTGAGAAAGCCCACTCTTGGCAGGCACTGCCACAAAACGCTGAGAGCTATAAAGCCCGCTCTCAACCCCTCCCACATTTGGCTCACCAAGGGGTGTAGACTCCCAACACTTACCAGAGAAGCTCTTTCCGTTATCACCTCCCTGTCTCCTAGAGTTCACAGCATCTATTCTTCCTTTGGGTTCTCACTCCCAGGTGGCTAAACATCCTCCTTATTTGTTTACCCTTTGCCGTCTGTCCATTTCATTCATCGAGGAGTGTCGGAGACAAGAACCAACATACAAACAGCTACTGGCTTCAGCAGTTAAGAACATGAGACAAATTTTGTATCATGTATATTATTGGCTGCTTTTCAAACCTCACCACCATGAGATTATCTTAAAACACATCCCAAACATTATATTTTCACACCAAAAATAATTTCAAGTATGTATTCAGAATATATATATTTGGTTTTTTTGAGACAGGGTTTCACTGTAGCTTTGGAGCCTGTCCTGGAACTAGCTCTGTAGATCAGGCTCGCCTCGAACTCACAGAGATCCACCTGCCTCTGCCTCCCAAATGCTGGAATTAAAGGTGTGTGTCACCATTGCCCAGGCTCAGAAAATATTTTTATAAGTTCTGTTTTTTCTTTCTTTTTTTTAAATATTTATTCATTTATTATGTATACAGTATTCTTAGTATTCTGCACATATGCCTGCAGGCCAGAAGAGGGTACCAGATCTCACTACAGATGGTTGTGAGTTACCACATGGTTGCTGGGAATTGAACTCAGGACCTTTGGAAGAGCAAGCAGCACTCTTAACCACTGAGCCATCTCTCCATCCCCCTAAGCTCTGTTTTTTCAAACATTGCCACTATCCTTACTGAAAAATATTGATATTAGTCTATTAATACCAAAGAACTCTGCTCAGTATCTAGAGTCTTCTCTATTGTCCCACAAATTACTTCCACATTTTGGCTTGTTTAAACTAGGAATCAGATAAGGTCCCTTTTGGCACGCAGTTAGTGTGTCTCTTAAGCCTGTTTATAGGTTATCCCCTTTTAGATTAACATTTTGCCATTTGTTTGTGGGGGAACATGAGAGCTTTTGAGCTGGAAAATTTCTCTCAGGCAGTTTGGTTAGTTTTCCTCGTCTCTGGTGTGTTGTTTAACATATTCCCCCGAAGTCTGCCTTTTCTGTGCTTTTGTGATTAGATGTGGAAGCTTGATCGAATTCAGGTTTGGCTTCATTAGCAAGATGCTTCAGGTCACAGCACATCAGGAGGCCTGTACTGCCTGGATCCTCCATTTTTCATAATATTTACACTAAATATTTCAGATTTAGGTATGGATGCCAAGATTCCGGAAGTATTTCATTCAGGCTTGCAAATTTTCGAGATTCTAATTCTGTTCTTTTTTCTGTCTTTATCAGATGAAATAATTCTATAGCAAAGAGAACTTTCTTTAATTAATTTTCTGGATACCTTGCAGCATAGTTCATAGGATGAAGAAAAAAATAAGAGCCTGGTTTCTGAGCCTACTTATCTTCAGGAAGATGAGTTGAGCCCCTAGTGTTCTTTAAAGGTAAACAAGGATCTTTGACAAAATCACTTCAGCACATTTGATGATTTTCAATCCATTACATTCATTATTCATTTTCATTTCTCATCTTTTAACAATTTCATGGCATACAATTCACGTATTTAAAGCCCCAACACTCAATGGTTCTTAGTACAGTATAATAATCTAATTTTTGATCATTTTATGCCCAAAAGAAACCATTAGCAATCCCTTGCATTCCCTTTGATACCCCCATAACCCTAGGACGCCACTGATCTACTTTCTGGCTATTGATTTATCCATTGTGGACACTTCTTATAAATGGAATTACATAATACATGGCCTCTATCTGGCTTCTTCCCCTCAGTATAAATTTTTTAAAGCTTATCTATACTTAGTATGTGCTGGTCCTTCATTCCTTTTCATTGGCAAATAATATCTCATTGTATAGATGAACCACACATTGTTTATGCCTCGTCTATTGATGGACATTTGCTTTCTTAATTTCTTTTCCTTCCTTCCTTCTTTCCTTCCTTTTTTTGGGGGGGGGTGTTTAGAGACAGGTTTTCTCTGTGTAGCCCTGGATGTCCTGGAGCTCATTCTGTAGACCAGGCTGGCCTCAAACTTGGAGAGCCATTTTCTTCCTCCTGAGTACTGGGATTAAAGATATGCACCATCACCACCTGGCTTCTGATCATATGTTTTTATTTATAATTTTTACTTTTTTTAAAAAAATATTTATTTATTTATTGTGTACACAGTGTTCAGCCTCCTTGTATGCCTGCAGGCCAGAAGAAGGCACCAGATCTCATTACAGATGGTTGTGAACCACCGTGTGGTTTCTGGGAATTGAACTCAGGATCTGGAAGATCAGCCAGTGCTTTTAACCTCTGAGCCATTTCTCCAGCCCTAATTTTTACTTTTTATAAGACAGGGTTTCTCTGGCTCTGGCTGCCTGAAACTCTCTTTGTAGACCAGGCTGGCCACCACCACCTGATCCTGGTTTCTTAATTTTTTAAACTCTAGAACCTGTGACTATGACTTGAATTGGAAAACAGATGCTTTCAGGTGTCATGAACAAGGAGCTCAAGATGAGATCCTCCTGGATCATCCGGACAGGTCCTAAACCCAGAGAATACCGAATATCATAATAAGAGGCAAATATATAGAGGAGAGGTAGAAGACAGGCTGAGGGTAGATTCATGAGAAGATGGAGACAAAAAGGCAAAAAGTAAAAGAACTTAATAACATTTTGGCATTCCAAAGGGGGGCTAGAGTAAAAGAAAATCCAGCTACAATCTTGTGTTCTACAACTTTGCTGAACCTCTCCCCCAATTTGTTCTGATAGTTTATTGGTTTTTGTTTTGTTTTGGGTGGATTCCCAAGCTTTTTACTTTTACAAAATCATATTATGTGCAACTGGAGATATTGTCACTTTATTTTCCCATATGTTTTTCTTCTCCTTCTTGAATTATTCTGCCTAGAGCAATTGAAGAAAAGTGGTGAGAAGTGTTTTCCACCTTAGGATTCTTGCTCTTTTTGATATTAAAAAGCATTACAACCGACACACCATTGATCATGTTTGATGACTTCCTTGCTATAGTAGGTTGTATGCTTTCTCCATTTCCTGTCTGGGAACTGAAATCAGCCATTTCTTTGGTTCCCTTTAGTGCTTAAGGGCCTTGAGAAACTCACTGTGGCTACTAGGAGTGTTCATTGCTAGTTACCTTTTCAGTGGGTAGAATTTGGAAACTGAAGCTTTTTAGGAAGGTAGGAATAATTCAGAAAATTACATTGATGCCTTAAATTAGGAAATGGGGATGAACAACTTTTATAAAATCTCATTGAACTTATATTTATGTGTCTTTCCCCTTTGGCTGAAAATTTTAGTTCCCATTAACATCAACACTGTATCCACTTTATCATTTATCCACTGTGTGTGTGTGTGTGTGTGTGTGTGTGTGTGTGTGTGATAGAGGAGGGAGAGAGAGAGTTGGTATTTGAACATGGAGCTTAAGAAAGCCATTGATGTTTAGGGCTTAATTGTTAATGAGCTATTGGGGGAACTTAGAAGATAATGTTGAAAGCAGTGCAGATGACGGAGGCCTGGCCTGAGAGGTTTCACAGACAAGTTTGAGAGCACCTCGAAGACTCTATCAGGGCCATTCATGTGACATTTTGAATTAAGAACCACTCAAGTAAAGCCTTTGCTGGGACAATTGCAACTGCTCAACTGGGGCTGAAGTATCAGCTGTGATTACGAAGAGACCAGAATTATTGAGGGAGAATCTTCTGGGAAGTGTTTGCTCAGGGTCAGCACACAGAAGCTGTGATCCAGAGGCAGCCAAACTTGGTAATATGGGAAAGTCTCCCGGGTGGTACTATTGTGAAGTACGGGGCATGGAGAGCAGTCGAAGCCTGGGTCTATGAGAGGCCAGGAGGGGCCATTGGCGAATGTGAAGCCTCAGCTGAAGTAGAAACTGCAGGATTTGAAGGGATCATAGACAGAAGCTGAGGCTTGGCACCATGTGGCTGGATTACAGTCCCCGAAGAGAGCCAAGAGATTTGCCTTAACCAGTATTCTGTTGCTGTAAAGAGACACCATGACCATGGCAACTCTTATAAAAGAAAACATTATTTGGTTGCTTGCTTACAGTTTTATCCATTATCATGTGGTAGGGAGCACGGGAGCTGGTAGCAAGCATGGCTCATGGTGCTGGCATGGTGACTGAGAATACATCCTAATCCACACGCAGAGAGAGAGGGACTGACCGGGCCTGGTCTAGCATGGGGCTTTTTAAACCTTAAAGCCTACCCTAGTGACACACTTCCTTCAGCAAGGCCACACTAATCATTCTAATCCTTCTTAATAGTGCCGCTCCCTGATGACTGAGAATTCAAATGTGTGTCCTCTGGGGGCCATTCTTACTCAAACCACCACAAGAGGCTACTGGTCAAGTAGCAGCCTAGTTGCAGAGACCCCAACATTTTGGAGATGGCAGTGTCATGGGACAACTGCCAAGGCCATCAGTAGTCATGGAAAGGAGGAAAGCAGTAAACTGCACTTCTCCATGGCCTCTGCATCAGGTCCTACCTTCAGGTTCCTGCCTTGAGTCCCTGCCCTGACTTCCCTGGATGACGGACTACTAACTGTAAGATGAAATAAACCCTTGCTTTCCTGATTTGGTTTTGATCATGGTGGGTTTTGTTTGTTTGGTTTTTGTTTTTGTTTTGGGTTTTTTTGGTTTTTCAAGTCTCTCTGTGTAACATTGGAGCCTGTCCTGGAACTCACTCTATAGACCCGGCTGGCCTCAAACTCACAGAGACCCACCTGCCTCTGCATCCCAGGTGCTGGGATTAAAGGCTTGTGTCACCATCATCCAGCTGATCATGGTGTTTTATCATAGCAATAGAAAGCAAAGGAAAAAAATAGGATTCACCAAGTTTACCAGTTACCTGTTTTTTGAGAAAGGTTCTTTCCGACGTGGGGCTGGTTGATTAGGTTAGCTTGGCTGGCCAACAGCCCCCAGGATTCACCTGCCTCCTCTTCTCCAGGGCTGGGATCACAAGCATGAGCCGCCATGTCCAGTTCTTTTATGTGGGTGCTACAATCAACCTCAGGTCCTCACGCTTATGTGGCAAGCACGTTCTGAACTGAGACATCTCTCTAGCTCTCCAGTGTTTTTCTTAAGGTTAGTGCATATGTATGTTTAAAATTTTCCACAAATATACTTCTTTTACGATTCTTGGTCATAGGTTCCACAGTATGGAACAGTAATATAAGTCATTCACAGTGAGTTAAGCCTGATTGGGGTTTGCTATTGTCATTGTTTGTGGATTGCGTTTGGGTCCAGGGTTACTCAGTCTAGGGGTTAGTAACCCACCCGCAATCAAGTTATTCCAGGGTCTCGGAGGGGCGCTACCTGGAAGGGAGTGAGCTAAGACAGAAGAACGAGGCCAAGCAACTTTGTCAAGGCCTCAGTTTATTAGGGACGGGTTACAGTTTATATATGGTAAGGGATGAGGGGCAGGGTACGGGATCTCGCAGGCCGCGTGGTTCCGGTCACGTAGCTCGGTTACATTCAGACAGACAGGCCAGAAGTCACAAGTGGCCACACCTGGTTCCCTGGATAGCTGGAATGTGAGGCGGGTTCCGCTAAGATTAGCAGTTAATTGGGTGAGGGGCAGGTTTTGTCAATAGAACATAACTATGGGTGTGAGGTTCTCTGCAGACTCCCCAGGGTGATGGTTCCTGTAATGATAGGGGGGAAATGGCTCCTGACAATTGTTGCTGGTATGACAGTGTCTAGCCACGTAGCCCAGTCTGGCCTTGAACTCACCACCCTCTTGCCTCAGTCTCCCCAGTGCCACCATGCCCACCTAAGCAAACAATTTTCTTTATTAAGGTTGATTTATTTATTTATTGTGTATGTGTGGGAGGGTGGGGGTGGATATGTGCACCTGAGCCCAAGTGTCTGAGATGTATCAGATGTCCCTGGAGCTGGAGTTACAGACTGTTGTGAGCCTCCCAAGGTGGATGTTGGAATTGAACTTGGGTCCTCTGCAAGAACAGCAAATGCTCTCAACTTCGGAGCCATCTCTCCAGCTGGTAAAGCAATAGTATTCTGAGTATAGATTTTGTGTCCTTCTGGACTACCAGATCCGTGACCTTATTTTGTAAAATCCCTGTCTGAGAGTCAGAATCTGCTTCTAAAACTTAGGAAGCTTAAGGTCCTTTTTTTAAAAAATCAGAAACGAAGATCTAGGCGCTAGGCTGCTCTTGAACCCCCTGTGTAGCTGAGGATGGCATCAAATTTCAGGTTTTCCTGCCTCTGGCTCCTAAGTGTTGAAATTACAGGGGTGTACCATCACATCCAATTTATACAGTGATGAAAATTGAACCCAAGACCTCCGTGAGTTTTAGACAAGCACGATACCAACTGAATTACATTCCTAGACCACTACATTTTTTAATTACTGAGTAGTATTCCACTGTATGGGTATATCATTTGTCCATATATCTATCTATTGAAAGACCTCTTAGATGTTTACTGCTTAAAGCAACTATGACTAAATCTGTTTTAAATATTTCTGTCGGGTTTTTGTGTGTGAGCATAATGCAACAATAGTTGATTAAATACTTAGAAGTATAATTGCTGTGCTGCACAATAAGACTATGTTTAATTATGAAAAAGCTGACAGTTTTCCAGATTAATATTCTCCACTAGCAGCAAGTGAACCTCATTTTTGCCAGCAATTGGTATTACCAGTTTTCTTCTTTATTTTAGAACTGTAATACATGTGTGTTCATAGCCCATTGTTGTTAAATAAAATCTTTGGGACCCCACACTGTTTCTCTTGCTCTGACATTTCTTTCCCCCTGGGAGCTTACACCCTAGCTTTTCTGTATCATTTAGGTAATGTGGTCCTCACCATCTGTAGATTTCTTGGTGGAAAGGGCAGGCTGGCTGCCTCCTGGAACACAGCTCCAGGAACACTGTGCATTGGCCTTGACATGTGGCAGCATTTCCCTGTCATTTTGGAGCTAGCATTTTCTCTCCACCCTTGAACAGCAAAGTACTGAGTTTCCTTGGCAACTGGCTGGCCGGGAAGTGATGCTTTGAGAAACAAATTGCACCAGGAGCTGAGACCGTCTAATCCCTCCCCCATCCATAACTGCCTTGTCCCAGACTCCTGGCACAGTTCACTTGTCACCTGTCCACACACGGCTAGGTGTATTCTCAGCTCTTGGGTGGCTTCTTCAGGTTTCCTGATGCCCTTAGCCTCCCCTCCTTTGAGGGTGACAGGTCCTCTAGACCTGCTCAGTAGCCATGACAGTGAAGCCTCATAAAAACTCACTATTCTATTTATACATTTGTCTTGTATACTTGACTGATTTTTGTCTTATAATAAGAATGTAGTTCAGTGCATAAACCACAGTAATCAGCCAGATCTACCAAAAGGACCTTCCTTCCTCCCTCCCGCTCTTCCTCCCTCCCTCCCTCCCTCCCTCCCTCCCTCCCTCCCTCCCTTCCTTCCTTCCTTCCTTCCTCCCTTTCCCTCTTCTTATTAATACAGATCTCACTATGTGGCCATCCATGGCTGGCCTGGAACTCTCTATGTAGACCAGGCTGGCCATGAACTCACAGAGTTCTTCCTGCCTCTGCCTCCTAAGTGCTGGGATTAAAGGAGTGCGCCATCATGCCTGACCTTTCCATTTCTTTAAATATAGATTCCTTGCACACTCCTTTCTTTTCCTTAAAATTTAGTTGTAAATGAGCACATACCATTGGGTCTGTGGAATTTTTGAGCCTTTGAATTTTGCTGATGACTGCCCCCTGCTTTTCTTGCTAATGGTTATGGAGGCCCAAAGGTTTAACTAGACCCCACTTTCTTTTTCTGTTTCGTTTTTAAGACTTAATTTGTTTTGGTGTGTGAGAATGTTTTGCCTGCATGTATTTGTGTGTACTATTTATGTGTCTGGGGTCTGATGAGGTCAGAAGAGAGAGGCATATGGTTGTGAGCTACTGTGTGGGTGCCAGAACTGGACCCAGGTCCTCTGCAAGAGCTGAAAATGCTCCTTAGTTCGGAGCCATCTCTCTACCACTTTTCTGTTTTTAAAAAATTTTAAAGTTTATTCTTTGATAATTTCATTAGTATAGACTGTATTTTAATCACACTCACCCCATTGCCTTCTCTCACCCCCTCAGACCCTCTAAAAGCTCTAGATTCAGCTTTAATATTTTTTAGAAATTTATTTTATTTTTATTATGCATATGTGACTGCATGTGGGTATGTGCATGGGAGTACACTCAGAGGCCAGAAGAGGGTGTTGCATCCCCTGGAGCTGAAGTTACAGGTGGTTGTGAGCTACCTGATGTGGGAGCTGGGAACAGGACCCAGGTCCTCAGCAAGAGCAGCATCTTAGGGTTTCTATTGCTGTGAAGAGACACCATGACCACGGCAGCTCTTATAAAGGAAAACATTTCATTGGGGCTGACTTATAGTTCAGTTAGTCCATTGTCATCATGGTGACATCATGGTGTCATCATGGCAGTTTGTAGGCAGACACGGTGCTGGAGAAGGGGCTGAAAGTTCTTCATTTTCACGCACAGGCAGCAGAAAGAGACTGTGTACCACATTGGGCAGAGCTTGAGCATATGAGACCTCAAAGTCCATCCCACAATGGCACACTTCCTTCAACAAGGCCACACTTCCTAATTAGTGGCACTCCCTATGGGCCAAGCATTAAAAACATGAGTCTATGAGGCTATTCCCGTTCAAATCACCACAAGCAGTATGTGTTCTTAAATACTGAACCATCTCTTCAGCCCTTCGTTTTGATCTTCATCTTCCCACAAGACTGTGCTGGTGAGTTCTAGCATCAGGAGATAATCATGTCTACTTATGTTTCTCTGTGATAGTAGCAACTGTGGATTCTCACTATTTAGATCTAATTCTAGCATTTTCTCTAATCATTTAGGATGGTTTCATTAAGAAGTGCTTCCCCAACTGGCTAGTGGCTCAGTTTCTATAGGAAAAGCAGGATACATGCTTGATGCTTTCTCTTTATTTCATCCATTTTTTAAGTGATGAGTTGGTCTCTTGATATCTTTCATGGTGTTCAATATTTAAATGTTGTGGTGGATTTTAAAATAGAAGCATATTCATGAGTTTTGTGTGTGTGTGTGTGTTTGAGACAAGGTCTCATTGTGTAGTCCTCACTGCCCTGAAACTGCTGTGTAATCCAGGCTGTGCTCACATACACAGAGATCTGCCTGCTTCTGTCTCCCAGCTGCTGGGACCAAAGCTATGTGCCATCATGCTCAGCCTGTGTTTTTTACAGTTCTATTTTTAAATTAGCATAGAAGGTATTCTTTTTTGTTAGAGCATTTTCAAAAGTTTGTTTTTCTTGACCCCCCAGCTCTTCTCTCATATTTCCCTGCCCCCCCTTGTACCCTTCAACCCCTAGTAGCCTTTTAACTACCTTCATGTCACATGTGATCTGTTACCCACCCTCCCTCAGCGCTCCTGCCCCTTAAGATGGTCCCCTTTAATATGTCCACATTACAAGCTCGGATCCGTATACTAGAGGAAGTCTGTGAAGGCTTTCTGAGTCTTATTGATATAATGATTTCTAGATCTACCCATTTTCATGAATTTTCATAGTTTCATTTTTCTTTACAGCCAGATTAAATTCCATTGCGTATATGCACCACAACTCATTCATTCATTCATTCATTCATTCATCAGCTCCTGGACAGCGATTCTGATTCCACGGCCCTGCTCTTGGGAGTAGAGCTTCGGTGCCCATGGATGTGCTAATGTCTATGTGGTAGGATGTAGAGTCCTTTGCGTATGCGCCCCGGAGTAGTAGAGTTGGGTCCTATGGTAGCTCTAGTTTTAGGTTTTTGAGAAGTCTCCACCCTGGTTTCCACGGAGGGCGCATTAATTTACACACACACCCCCCAGCACTGAAAGAAGGTTTCTCTTTCCCCATTTGTTGCCATTTGTTTTGTTGACAGTCATTCTCACTGAGGTGAGATGGAACTCAAACTCAGTTTCATTTGCATTTCCTTGATGGGTAAAGGGTGTTTGACACTTTCAAAAGTACTTATTGGTCATTGTGTTTCTTCTTTTGAGAGCTGCCTGCTCATTTCATTAGCACATTTATTAGCTGGTGGTTTGGGGAGAGAGGGGTTGGTGTTTAATTTTTGCAAGTTTTTTTTTTGACACTACATTTTAAAAGATTCTCTATGTAGAATAAACTAGCCTTGAACTTGTGGCAATCCTCCTGTCTCAGCCTCTGCAGTGCTAGGATTAAGGGAATAAATCCACCAGCATGCCCGGTTTTCATTGCATTGCAGTATGCAGGAAAGCTCTGTGCCATTCAAAAAGCTACGGTAAAAATAGCTTTTATAAATCTTTAAGCAAGCTCTCATCTGGAGCCTTTTGAATGGAATTAGAATTCCATTCTCACGCTTGCTTTCCAATCAGCACAAGCAAACCAGAGCCAGAGTGAGAAACAGCCCGCCTCTGTCTGCAGTGGCAAAGCTATGACTCACGGTCAGCGCTGAGCTGGTCTCCAGAGGCAGCAGGAAGTAAGGGGCTGCACCAGCACCTAGGCTTTTAATAAATGCAGTTTAAATACGGGCGACTTTCCTTCCACGCCGAGGAAGCACAGCCTGTCTATATGCTTTATTAAAATTCATCTGTGGATCTCGCGTGCATGAAGGTATTTGAACGCTTTTTAAATGAGAGAATATGTTCATGGAGAGCTTCCCCTTTGAACTTTAGCTCAGACTCCAGCAGCTGAGCAGACAGCTGCAGAAAAGTTACACAACACAGGTGCATGCGGACACAGTCCCAATCTTTATCTGTGTCTCTCCTTTGAGCCTGTTGACGTTTGTTTAGCTTTTATTTCCCCTATCTTCCCTCTGGATTTACATGCTCAGCTGAATAAATAGTCAGAATCTAATTTACAAGTGGAGCTGGACGCATCATAAGTTCCTCGTCTGAAGTCTATGAGAAAAAAAATGGTCACAAAGAAATCAGAGCCCAGAGCTGGCAAGATAGCTCAGTCAGGAAAGTTTAAACACGGCGACTTTCCATCTACACTGAAGAAGCATATCCTGTCTATATGCTTTATGAAAATTGGGTTTGCCATACAAGCGTGAGAACCTGAGTTTAAATTCCTAGAACCTACATGAGACATAGAAAAGATAGCCAGGCTTGGTGGCACACACTTGTAATGCCAGTGCTGGAGAGATGGAGTTAGGCCAGCCAGTCTAGCCTAACAGGCAAGCTCCAAGCTGAAGAGCAAGGAAGATGGATGACCCCTAAAGAATAGCACCCAAGATTGGCTTCCGACTTCCACATGCGTGCACACATACATGTGCGTGCATGTCTCACACATATCAACAGAAAGAGATCGCAGAAATCAAGGCCTGGATATGAAAATTTTCAGAGATGTGGGAACAGAAATGTAAGAGCTGAGACATAACATCCCCCCCAAATTTAAGTGCAGTGCAGGAGTTGAGAGATCGACAGTTAAGAGTACTGGCTATAGGCCGGGCAGTGGAGGCGCACACCTTTAATCCCAGCACTCAGGAGGCAGAGGCAGGCAGATCTCTGAGTTCGAGGCCAGTCTGGTCTACAGAACTATTCTGGGACAGCCGGGACTGTTACACAGAGAAAACCTGTCTTGCAAAACCAAAAAAAAAAAAAAAGTACTGATTGCTCTTTCAGAGGACCTGGGTTTTGTTCCCAGAGCCCACAAGATGGCTAAGTCTAGTTCCAGAGGATCTGACACCTTCTTCTGGCCTCCTCAGACACTGAACACACATGAAGTACAGACATGCATGAAAGCAAAACACCCATACAGATAAAGATAAATAAAATCTCAAAAAAAACCCCAAAAAAACAAAAAAAACAAGTGTAGTACAGCCAGATGTGGTAGCACACACCTGTAATCACAGCACACAGAAGATTGAAACAGGAGGATCACGAGTTCAAGGCTATCCTGGGGTAAGTAATGAAATCTTGTCTCAAAAAACAAAGCCCAAAAGAAACATGCCCAAGTGCCCAAATATTGTCACATTTAACACGTTCTAGGGAAATAGGGGAAGGTTTAGAGGTACAATGACAAGAGAGTGATGATGTCCATGTCATGTAGAAAGGTATTTTCAAGTCTATTAATAACGATTACTTTATTTACTTGGTAACAGTTTCCAAAATGCCATTTATATACCGAACCCTGTGCCCAGCATTAGGGACACAGTTGTGAAGGATCCTCGTGGATCTGACGGTGTGAAGAATTGCTAAGAGACTGAAATTTTACCCTACTTGCAAGCTAAGACCTTGGTTTGACCCAGTTGCACAGTGGCTGGCAGAAGACAAGTGGCTTGGGTCAAAGGCAAAGAATTGTATTGCTCACGGCAGGGCAAGCAGTGTGGATGTAAGTATATTTGTATGAGTTTCCCTTGTCCCCAAATCTGATGAGGGTGCCATGTTTGGGCACAGGTGGTGTCTGTGTGCATGGCGGGCTACATTTCAGGAGAGATGCACGGACTTAGGGGACTGGAAAGTGACAGGTGGTAAGCACAATGCCATTTCCTCTGGATGGGGACACCATAACCATCTCCCAAGCTTGGTGGCTTTTTAACACCCTTAAAAAGACTTTCCAGAACAAGTCAGTGCCAGTCTAGAGTGACCAACAGTAGCTAGGTCTTTGCCACATGGAGAGGGTTGATTAGCTGGCCTCTAGTTGACCCCAGACATGTGAACAATAAAAGCTATTGTTTATGGCTGTGGTTTTGTGACTGACAGATGGCATTATTGTAGCAACAAATGACTGATATCATCACAGATAATTTCTTGATTCCAAAATTAATTTTTCCTCTTATACCTAATACTCTCTCTGAACTGTGGATCTGATAAAACCCTTTACTGCCTCAAAACCCCCAGCTGTAGACTGCAGCCCAGCCATGAAATACAGCCTTTGGTGGTCTGCTCCTCATTTTCTTCCAAAATTGTACACATGTATGCTTTACCACAGGATGATTTTTCCAGCTATTTTTTTTGACTTCTCGTTTGCACCTCCTCTTTGCCATTCTCTTTCTTGCATTTCACTCTCATAGACCACACAAAAATGTCTGTTTAAACAAAACTCAAATCTTTAGAATACATTGTTTTTGAGACAGGGTTTCATGTAGCCCCAGGATGGCCTTGAGCCCATTATGTAGCTGAAGGTGGTCTTGAATTCCTGATGATCCTGTCTCCACCTCTCAAATTCTGGGATTACAGGTGTGTGCCACCATGCCTGGTTTTGTGTGGTGCTGAGACTGGAATCCAGGGACTCATATGCATGCTAAGAAAATTCTCTACCATGAGCTCTACCCCCATCCCTGGAATACTTTTTTTTTTCCCAACATTTTGTATCTTTAATAACATACACAATGGTTACCAGCTATATTCATAACAAAAGTTATTCATAAAATATATCTAAAAATAGCATTTTTTTTTCCTTTTCATGTGAAAAGCTTGAAAATGTCCCAATGAGGGTATAGGTTGAGGGGGAAGAGGAATTTGAGATAGGGGACCCTGGCTTTCCCACAGCCTGAATCCCCAAATTCCTTTCTTCCACCTGGGTTCCAGCACCAGCCCTCATCAGTAACTGGGGGCAGAGGGTTCGTGTGACTGGGTTATAGTATAGGGTTCCACTTACATGAGGTCATGACATAATGGGGGTAGGGAACATTGACAGAAAGAGGGGATAAGCACAGAAACAAAAACCCAACAATCCCCTTTCCCTGGTTTCTACAAGTCTTTTGCCAACAGACCTGGGGAGCAGAGAAGGGTTATGTTGGTGGAAGATGGGGACATTAAGGCAACAGACTACCCGACCTCACTGTGGCCAGGGGCTGCCCACCTTCAACCTCTGCATCTAGGAACCAGGGCAGGGATGGGGAAGGGTGAGGGGGTCTGGAGGTCTCTGGGTCTCTTATAAAGTTCAGACTATCCCCCTACTGTCCTGGCTCAGAGAGAGGCCTGGGGATTGTGAAAATGATGGGGAATGCTTAGAGAAAAACCGTTAAGAGCTATCTAAATATGTATCTTAAGCAGGTAAGAAATCCATTGTGGAGAACCTCTGATAAACAGGGCAAGGAAGAGGGGGGAGGAAGATGGTGAGTGTCCTGGGGTAGGAATGGCAGGAATGGTGAAGGGTAGGAACCAGGGGAGAGGGACTCTTCTCCAGTGACATACTGGTGAGCAGGCTGTCCACACTGCTTCCCCCACTGTCACGTTTCTGAAGGGCAGGTTGCACAAGGTGGCAGTCAGTATCTCTCAGGAAGTCTGCTCTCTTGGGGGAGGACAGGTATCAGCACTCTAGAGGAGGCAGGGGTGGACGGGGCTGGTGGGGGATTCAGGAGGGAAAGGGTAGGCAGTCTGGCCAGCCCTTGCCCCTTGCCCCTGACTGCCCTTTCTGACCCCAGGCTTCAGCTGAGATCCCTCAATGGGCTTGGGAGGGAGCAAGGCGTGTGCCAATGTTAAACAAAAGTTAAGAGGAAGAAAAATATCAGGATGTATAACTGTGCCAACCCACCCTCTCGCTGCTGAGAAGAAGCCTATTAGGGGATGGCTCCTGACGGCTGTCCAGGGAGCCTAAGGGTGCACTGGGCTGTGGGTCCCTTCAGATGGTGGAGGTTTTGTCTGTCCCATCACCGGAGGCGTGTTCTGCCATGCTCAGACACAGAGACTCCAGGGTGGGATTGATCTCCAGATCAGGCCCAGATACTGGGCAGTCTGGAGGGTGACAGTGGACTGGGAACGAGAATGCTGCACAGAGCTGCGGCTCTGGCTGGGCATGCTGTGACTGCCTCCAGCCTCCCTGGAATACTTTTAAGATTAAAACAAAGAGCACTGATGTCGATTGTGTTGGGGTTTGGGTTACTCAGTCTAGGGTTTGTAACCCATCCTGCAATCAGTTATTCCAGGGTCACGGAGGGGCGCTACCTGGAAGGGAATGAGCTAAGACAGAAGAAGGAGGCCAAGCAGATTTGTCAAAGCCTCTGTTTATTAGGGACGGGTTACAGTTTATATATGGTAAGGAATGGGGGGCAGGGCAACTGGATTCTTGCCGCGTGTTCCAGGTCACGTAGGCTAGGTTACATTCAGACAGACAGGCCAGGAAGTCACAAGTTGCCACACCTGGTTCCCTGGATAGCTGGAATGTGAGGTGGGTTCCGCTAACAGATAAGTTAATTGGGTGTGGGGTTCTCTGCAGACCCCCTAGGGTGATGGTTCCTGTAATTTTAGGGGGGAAATGGCTCCTGACACACTGACTGCTCTTTTAGAGGACCTGGGTTCAATTCTTAGCACCTACATGGCAGCTCATGTAGGTAACATGGCAGCTCATGTCTGTAACTCCAGAATCCAACCTCCTCACACAGACTTACATGCTGGCAAAACACCAATGCACATAAAATACACATTTTAAAAATTAAGTATTACTTCTAGCCTACCTGTAAAAATACAGAGCCAAATTTCCTTAAGGATTTTATCACCCACCTGAGGCTCATTTTGTATTTTTGCTTCCCTTGGGTGCTCTCTAGTTCATTTTTCATTTCTACTTTTCTTTGAGATGGGGCAGGGAGCATCTCCCTATCTAGCACAGGGTAGCATCAAACGCATGACAGTTTTACAGCCTCCCAAGAGTGGAGATTGCTGGTGCATGCTTACATATGTGACCTGTAAGCTGTTCTCTTATTTTAATTGTGTGTGTGTGTGTGTGTGTGTGTGTGTGAGAGAGAGAGAGAGAGAGAGAGAGAAAGAGAGAGATTTCTCTAGCCCCTCAAGTGCTGTTATTTATGTTATTTCTCATCACTGAATGTGAAGATACTTTCTATATGGAGGAAAAAAATCAATAAACAACACAAACAACTTGAGAAAAAACAATTACAATGCTATAATGAACAACAGGTTCATATATTCCCCAAATAGTTTATTAAAGATCAAATTATACAAATAAAAAGTATACACAGGATTGGGTGTGGTGGCATGTATCTGTCTTCAGTCCTCACACTCAGAAGCTGAGGCTGGTAGATCTCTACGAGTTTGCGGCCACCCTGTTCTATATAGTGAGTTCCAGGTCAGCCAAAGTTACTGTAGTGGTTCCAATAAAAATGGCCCCCATAGGCTCATAGAGTTGAATGCTTGGTCACCAGGAAGTGGTGCTATTTAAAGGATTAGGAGGTGTGGCCTTAATGGAGGAAATATGTCACTAGGCTTTGAGGTTTCAAATGCTCAAGCCAAGTCTAGTGTGACATTCTTTTCCTGTTGCCTGCAGATCAAGATGGAGAACTCTTGGCTCCTTCTCCAGCACCATGTCTGCCTGCATGCCATCATAGACGCACCATGGTGATAATGGACTAAATCTCTGAACTGTAAACCACCCCAATTAAATGTTTTCCTCTATAAGAGTTGCCATGGTGTCTCTTCACAGCAATAGAACACTAAGATAGTTACATAGTAAGACCCTGTCTCAAAAACTCAAACAACAAAAACCTTTTGCTATTAAAAATCCTACTTCTAGCAATTTTTTTTTTTTGAGACAGGAATCCTCTGCATAGCCTTGGCTGTTCTGGCTGTTCTGGAACTTACTCTGTAGACCAGGCTGGCCTTGAACTCATAGAAATCCTCCTGCCTCTGCCTCCTCCTGAGAACAGGAATTAAAGGCATATACCACCACGCCTGGGCCTGCTTCTAGGAATTTATCTTAAAGAAATAATTAGTTATGTCTGTTGAGAGATGTGTCCAGTGCAAGACTGTGTTACAGAAAGCTGGGAAGATAATTGTTCCAATTCCCAAGAATAAGACATAAACTATAGCCGGGCGATGGTGGCGCATGCCTTTAATCCCAGCACTCGGGAGGCAGAGGCAGGCGGATCTCTATGAGTTCGAGGCCAGCCTGGTCTACAAGAGCTAGTTCCAGGACAGGCTCCAAAGCCACAGAGAAACCCTGTCTCAAAAAACCAAAAAAAAAAAAAAAAGAAAGAAAGAAAGAAAGAAAGAAAGAAAGAAAGAAAGAAAGAAACTATAGTATATTGGAATAATGTGTTACTTTGTAGCTGTTAGGATAAGATGGAGCTATAGTCACTGACATGGAAAGATGTCAGCATGTACAACAGTTAGTGGAAGTTATACTTCCCAGCACGAGGATTCCAAATCACAGTAATGGCTATTCCTTACAACGGAGTAATGGCATAAGTGTGTGAGGTCTGGATATGTTAATAAATCTTATTTGCTTATTCCATAATATATACATGCCTCCTAACATTATATTAAGTTCCATAAAGATATACGAGTAACCAGGCAGTGGTGATACACACCTTTGATCCAACCACTCAGGAGGCAGAGGCAGACAGATCTCTGTGAATTTGAGGTCAGCCTGATCTACAGAGCGAGTTCCAGGACAGCCAGGACAGTTACACAGAGAAACTCTGTCTCAAAAACAGCAACAAGCTGGTGGTGGTAGCACATGCCTTTGATTCCAGCACTTGGGAGGAAGAGGCAGGCAGATTTCTGTGAGTTCAGAGCCAGCCTGGTCTACAAGAGCAAGTTCCAAGACAGGCTCCAAAACCACAGAGAAACCTTGTCTCAAAAAAAAAAAACAAACAAACAACAAGATGTGCAAGTGTTATTTGTCAATTAAAAATAAAATGAGCAGAGTCTGTGAGACCACTCAGTAGCTAAGGCTTTTGCCACCAGGCCTGCCCATCTGAATTCAGTACCTGGGATCCAGAGGGAAGGAACCAACTTCCATTGGTTGTCCTTTGGCCTCCAGACATGTGTCATGGTATGCATGTCCCCCCGCCAAATAAATAAATTTAAAATTTTTTAAAAAGAAGACTAGGGAGCTGGAGAGAAGGCTCATACTGCTCTTGCAGAGGGCCCAAGTTCAGTTTCCAGCCCTCATGTCAGAGGGTTTACAACTCAGATAACTCCAGCTCAAGGGGTGCCTGGTGCCTTTGGCCTCAGAGGGTACCTGTCACGTGCTCATATCCACATATATGAGCATAATTAAAAAGAAAATCTTTTAAAAATAAACAAATAGAAAGCATATACCAACACATTATGAGTGGTTATTTCTATATCTCTGGGTGATAGAATTATGGTCGTATTTAGAATTTAAAATTTTTATTTTTTTAGTATTTTTTTCTTTTTTTAATGTATTTTTGAGATAGGGTTTCTTTTTTGTAACAGCCCTGGCTGTCCTGAAAATTGCTCTGTAGACCAGGCTGGCCTCAAACTCAGAGATCTGCCTGCCTCTGCCTCCTGAGTGCTGGGATCAAAGGAGTGAGCCACCACCACCTGACATTCTTTAGTATTCTAGTATTTCTAGAAGACAGACTTGTATATTTAATTAGGAAATTAAATTTAAAATACTTGGATGTTTAATTAGGAAAAATGGAAAATTCACTGGTGTCTTTCAGTTCGTTTCTAAATTATATTTTTTTACTTTTCTTGTTTTTCTTGCTTGAGGTAGGAGCTCACTAGTTAGGCCAGGCTAGCTTCAGGCTTAGAATCCTATCTGTTTCCTGAGTGCAGGAACTCCAGGACAGTTCTGCCATGGCCAGCCCTTTTCTTACATTTCTTTTCTGTATGGACCCAGAACTCATTCCGTAGAATGGATTGGCCCACATTTCTCCCATTCCCATGAACTTATAGCTAACAAAACATCAGCACGCAGTGCAGAGTGTTACTGGCCATCCTTCTGATGGGCCCCAGATGCCAGACCACTCCCTAATTTGTCTTCATTTGCTTGGGGTTCTTGGGGAGCAACCTGGGTCAATAACCCCTGGAGCCCTAGTAGGTTTTCAGTGACCCCCACCCCACCTCACAGCTCTTGCCCAGTTTGGTTTGGACCAAGCTTAGCTCAACTGAGAAGATTTGGGAACTCTGAGTTCTTGTTAAAAGGGAGAGGTTTTCGACACATTATGCTATGGATCCGAAGGGTTCAAATCAAATTCCCCATGGGAGACTTCTGGTGTCTTTCTTTTTTAGAACTCTGTGTCCTTACAGATTTCCCAAGTGAGTTGTCTAGCAAGTGAGCTACCTAACAAGTGAGGCGGACTCTAAATGGCACAAAGCAATGATAATCATTTTATTACGCTTCCATGGGTCAGGACTTCAAATGGGGATCCTCAGAGACATCTTGTCTCAGCCTCACAATGCCAGGGCCTCTGCTGGGAAGAACTCGCAGGCGGGAGCTGGAACCATCGGAAGGGTCATTCTCCACACAGCCAGTGGTTGATGTGGGCTGTCAGCCAGCCCTCCTACGTGTCTCTGTGGCCTTCTCATGTGGCCCAGGCCAAGTGGGGCCTGAGTCCAAGAGCGAGTATTCTGGCAGAGATCCCAGAAGAATCTGTTTCCTGACCTAGCCCTGGAAGAAGTCAGCATCATTTTACTGTACTAATGGGCAGGAGTCCTCGGAAATCTTTGCCCAAATTCCAGAGAAGGAAACTGAGACCCTAGTCTATGGTGGAAGGTTGTGGGCAGGGCCAGTGCCACACAGAGTGCCCACACGACCATGCTGGGGAGATGCAGCCCAGCGCACTGTCCACCTCTACACAGGAACTCAGCAGCAAGCACCCTCCTTTCCTCCTGCCCTGTCTCTCTGTCTCTGTGTCTGTGTGTCTCTCCTTTCTCTCCCCTCCCAACTAATCTCTCTCTTCCTTTCTCCTTCCCTCCTCCCTTCTTTTCTTTTGACAGGGTCTTCTGCAGCTCAGGCTGGTCTCCCAGGTTGATTATGAATAGATGTCACCCTGTTTAGTTTCCCCCTTAATATCTTGAATCTGTGCATTTTTTCAATTACAATTTTTTCATTTATCAATTTTGTATGTGTGCATATGGCATGTGTATGGGGTGTGTGTGGAGTTCAGGGGACAACTGTTAGGGATCAGTGATTCTCTTTCCACTCGAGTTCTGGGGATCAGAACTCAAGATCTGATCAGGCGGCAAGCGCCTTTACCCGCGGAGCCATCTCACCAGCCCTTGATTCTATACTGTTTTGGGGGAATGGGAGAGTGCATTTAACTCAATGGTAGAGTATTGCCAAGCATGTGTGAGGCCTTGAGTTCTATCCCTAAGCAAATATAAATAAAATAATCTCCAAGGGTTTTCTTTGCTCTCTGCCTTCCCTCCCCCTTCGGCTCCCTCCCTCCCCCTCCCTAACCTTCATCTGTCCTTCCTTTCAGTTATTATATAAACAGCACCGCTGTCAGTGAGCTATTGTTTCGTGATGGGAAGTCTTGCCAGCAGGGCGGCTGTGACAGTCTGCCTGGTGTCTCCCTAAATCATTTCAGTTTTGATGTTTACATTTTATATTCCCATGTAACCACATCTTTTATGCTCTGGAGACAAGAAGGCTGTCTTTTCAAACAACACTTCGTTATAGCATACCTAATTATTTCTAAGAAAGATTTTATGGCATTAAAAGCATCAGAATTGAGTTAATGCTTGTTCAATGCTTCCTATGTGCTAGGCACCATTCCAAGAGGAACCTGCTCAGTCTTCAGAACCTCATTCCCCAAACACAAAGGAGGAAACTAAGGCACAGATAGTTTCCCAAAGTGACAGAGCTATCCACGCAGTAGAGTGTGTCAACTCTGCTCATATGCCTTCCAAATGTGTATTCTTTGTTTAATTTGTTGTTTCATGGGATAGGGTTTTATTATGTAGCCCAGGCTGGCCTCACACTCTTGATCCTCCTGCCTCTGCCTCTTGAGTGCTGGGATTCCATATATGTGCCACATTCCAGTGTCTCCATTGGTTGCTACCATACCCAGCCCAAATGTATATTATTAGTCACACAGCTTTTGACCTGTCCAACATCGCTTACTGGCAGGAGCCATTTTCCCAAAGATTATAGCAGGCACTATTGTCCTAAGGATGTTTGCAGGGAGCCCCACACCCAACTATCTTGAGAGCTCTCTGTTAGTGGAACCTGCCCCACATTCCAACTATCTGGAGAATTGTTTGTGGTTGGAATCACAAAAGGAACGATTCCGCTTGCATAGAGAACTCTAGGTGTGTCAACTTGTGACCATTGCTGCCCCGGCAAGACCGCTTGCCCTTGCCATGCCCCTGCCCCCATCCCAAGCCAAATTCCTCATTCAAGGGCTATATAAGCCACACCATTTCACTAATAAAGTGAGACCTTGACAACAGAATCTTGCTTGGTCTCCTTCCTGTCTCCCGCCCATGTCTTTTCAGATAGCGCCTCTTCAGGACTCTGGAATAACTGACCTGCTGGGTGGGTTACAGCTTACTGCTCTGTCGATTGCATTGGGTGGGTTACTCAGTCTAGGGGTTTGTAACCCACCCTGCAATCAGTTATTCCAGGGTCTTGAAGGGTCGCTACCTGGAAGGGAATGAGCTAGGACAGAAGAAGGAGGCCAAGCAGATTTGTCAAAGCCTCTGTTTATTAGGGACGGGTTACAGTTTATATATGGTAAGGAATGGGGGGCAGGGCACGGGATCTCGCCACGTGGTCCCGGTCATGTAGGCCAGGTTACATTCGGACAGGTAGGCCAAGAAGTCACAAGTTGCCACACCTGTTCTGCTAACAGATAAGTTAATTGGGTGTGGGGCAGGTTCTCTCAATAGAACATAATTATGGGTGTGAGGTTCCCTGCAGACTCCCCAGGGTGATGGTTCCTGTAATGATTTTTAGGGGGGAAATGGCTTGTGACACTGCTCCACTGGCCTTTTATTAGCTTGAGCAAAAAGGATTATATAGCCTTGAGAATATAAGCTCTCTTCAATATAATAATAGCCTGCTTGGGAAATAGGCCTGGCAGAGGCCTGGGGAGGCAGACCATTATCAGCTCCTCTCCTGCCCCTACCCTTGTTCTTATTCTCATCTCTCTTCTTGTCCTCTGTATGTGACCGACAAGGAGCATCCTGAAGCTGCCCTGGAGCTGACCTGTCCTCCCCTTACGTGGCTCCATTGGAAAGTGGGTAGGGGGACTGGAGGACCGAGGAGAGGAAGCCGGCATGACGAACGTCCAAGAGACTCAAGTACTCTGATAGTTCTCGCACCAGCTCCAATGATGCACTGTGCTTCTCTCCTCGCTCACGGCAGTTTGGAGAGACAGAGCGATTTTAGGGGACTTCCCCATATCCTACAGTTAAAAGACTTTTGAGAGCCAAGTCAAAGTTGCTGCAAAATAGTCTCCTGAAAAGCAGCCCCTTGAAGGGGCTTGGCTTCCTGTTTTGAGATGCTTGTCGTCGAATCACTTGAGGCATCTCTTTTTAAAATGATTTATTTATTCTTGCTTTATGCTCATTGTTGTTTTGCCTACATTTATGTCTGTAGGAAGGTGTCAGATCCCCTAGAACTGGAGTTACAGACAGTTGTGAGCTGCCATGTAGGTGCTGGGAATTGAACCTGGGTCCTCTGGAAGAGCAGCCAGTGCTTCTAACCACTAAACCACCTCCTCAGCCTGTACTTGGGGCATCTTAATCATTGTGGTTGCCCTTAACCAAAGCCCTTCTGAGGAAGCTGTGGGGGATGGCGAGCAGCTCCAAATCTGCGTGAAGGTGCGAAGCTGGGACTCTGCATCTAGACTGCAGAAATATTTTCAAGAAAGTTTCTAAGGTGTCCATCGGATTCTGCTGGCACACGATGTTTCCCAAAAGAAAGTTTTCCGAGAGGACAATCTAGGTGGGAGTTCTATTGCTCAGAAGGCACCATGTACTCAAAATAATAAATGAAGTATTTGTTATTGCAATAGTCAGCGATAGAACATGGATCCCTGAAGTAGACTTTTTGGAAGCCCGAGAGAAAGGAGAGAGAAAAGGCTTAGAAAAGTATGCAGTTTTGGTCTGGACATCTGCCAGGAAAAGCTGGGTAATGAAGGATTAAAATGAAAACAAAATTGTAAAGGAAACAGGGGTAAGGAAAGGGCCACAGGGATAAAGAACTGGCAAAATGAACATCCAAGAGCTGAGGCCCGAATCTCCGTTTTGTGAGGAGCTGAGGGCATCGAGTGTGGGGAAAGCAAGCCAAGTTCAAACCCAGTGAAAAAGAAAATCCTGCAAAGGCAGAAAACATATGAGCCTAGAGGGAAAGATGAATCCAGAACTAGAGGAGAAAGAGAAAACGGAAGTGATTTTAACAGGAAACTCACCAGAATAGACATGCGCTGTGTCATTGGAAGGGGAATGGAGAGACGCAGCGGTCAAGGGGAGGAGAGTTTACATGTTCAGAGTGGAGGCCTCAGCCCTGGACTCACATGCGGAAGGAGAGAAGCAACTCCAACAAGAGGTCTTGTTCCACCTGAGCACCATGGCCCTCCTCCACCCCCTACACACACACACACTAAACATATACATACATAGATACATAGCTAAATATAAGCAATCATTGAAAAGAAGGCATCGAGAAGGAAGGATGGAGGCCTGGCTCGTGACATCTCCCAGGCTGCTAGCTCCAAATATTACAGCAGGGGCCATGCCTTCCTTGCCTGACTTCTGGCCTTGAATGTCTTGTCCTGTCCTCTACGTCAAGGCTCAGTTGATTTCTGTTTGCCTGCCCTGCCTTCCTGTGCCTTAGGACGTACAGTGCCTTTGGCTGGGGTATCTCAGGAGCCCTTGCTCCATAGGCTGAGATTCAGAACTAAGATTCTTGAAGCTTGGAGTCACAGTTCCACATGTCTTAGCCACAGTTCTGCTTTTGACCCTCCCTTAGTTTTGCACGTGGTTCTCATGTTTGAGACCCTTCCTTGAGAATCTACTTTCTCTCTTTTTTTTTAAATATTTATTTATTTATTTATTATGTATACAATATTCTGTGTGTATGCCTGAAGGCCAGAAGAGGGCGCCGGACCTCTTTACAGATGGTTGTGAGCCACCATGTGGTTGCTGGGAATTGAACTCAGGACCTTTGGAAGAGCAGGCAATGCTCTTAACCACTGAGCCATCTCTCCAGCCCCCTCTACTTTCTTTTTTTAATTGTTTTTATTGACCTATATATTTTTCTCTGCTTCCCTCCCTTCCTCTCCCTCCCCTTTTCCTCTCTCCCATGACCCCCACACTCCCACTTTCCTCAGGAGATCTTGTCTTTGAGAACATCCTTTCTAATCCCCTCTGTGGCTCCGGGTCCCACCTTAGTCTTTGGCAAGAGCATGAGGAGGCTCCAGCTGCTAGAGACAGGTAACTGTCACCCATTGCCCATTGTCACCTTGGTGTCTAAGCACTGCCCATACCTGCACTCTTATCAGATATGCAAGTACCCCTAGGGACACTGTTCATTTCTGTTTCTCTGTGTTTGTGTGTATGTAGAGGTCAGAGACTGACGTCAGATATCTTCCTTAATTATACTCCACCTTATTTTTGACAGGGTCTCTCATTGAACCTGCTTTGGCTAGAGTGGCTAGCCGACGACTCATCCAAGATCTATTTCCCTCACCCCAAAATGGGTGGGTGCATGGGATCCAAACTCAAGTCCTCATGCTTACTCGGCAGGTACTTCGCCCACAGAGCCACGTCCCCATCCTCCCAATTTTGACCTTTCTAATGTTGCTCGTGGCACACAGTGAGCTGTCCTTTGCGGTGGCCATCAGATGGTATGGGTTGTCAGCAACACTGGCAATACCAGATGCTGAGCCTGTGACCTCACACCCCTGCAGCTGTGCCCATCTGCAGAGCATCTGTTTCATTTCAGAGGTGTTGGTTGCAACTTGAGTGGTCAGTCCATCCAACCTGCCCATCTTACTACTGCCGACTTAATCATTCTCATGTGGCCTTTTTGGACTTAAAAAAATAAAAATCAATAGCTTGCTTCAGTATTTTCAAAAATATTTTGCTAGTCAGGTTGTATATTTAGCTACACCAGAGCCAAGAAGAGACTAGGAAAAACAAACTTATAATTCAGAGACGTGGTAGATACTGACATTGGCCCATTCATAGTCCCTTGGCCCTCATTCTTCCCGCACAAGACCAATACTTCTACTGCAGCAACCTGTGCACTCTCCCCCAGCTATGGCCAGCGCTAGAAATTAGCTAAGTGCCGAAGAATGTAGCTGGGATTCAGCTAAAGATAAAGACTCTAGTTTCCTGGCTTCAGGTGTGTGTGTGTGAGTGTGTGTGTGCGAGATTGGCTTTTACAGTATCTTCTAGGGTCCCCCAGTGGTAGAGCCTCAATTGCCCATACCTATAACATGTTCGCCCCACTTAGCTTCCTTATCTTGTTTGTATCACTTTCCAGCTCCCCTCCCAGCTCTTGCCGAGCTTTCCTCTCTCCTTGTACATCAAGTTAATGCTCGTGCGCCTGTCTTTCAGGAATCCACACTAAGACAAGAAGTCTCACAGTCATGGTTAAGGATTTCATAATTTTCCTGAGAGATACTTTTGAGCACTTAGCACAGTTATATTTGGTTTTTCAAGACGGGGTTTCTCTGTGTGTAGCCCTGGCTGTCCTGAAACTCTCTCTGTAGACCAGGCTGGCCTAGAACTCACAGAGTTCCACCTGCCTCTATCTCCTGAGTGCTGAGATTAAAGGTGTGCGCCACCATCGCCTGGCACAATAATAAAGTTTTAATGCTATGTATGAGAGAAACAAGCAGCAAAGGCTCATAGGAAGTGTACTCTCTACTTGGGTCATGTGAGTTCTACTAGCCTTTGAGATATTAATAGGGGTTATGAGATTTTGTGGTCAAATCAATTTAGGTCAAGCAAAATTAAGCAAGTTTATTTTCTGGGTACTCCTGTAGGAAATGTGGGACTTAGCAAGTTTCCATATGTCTTCCCATAATCCTCTGCCTCAGCTTCCCACGTACTGTCATTATAGGCCTGTGCCATATGCCTGGCTGGGACATAAAATTTTATATATAAAAACTAGTGGACTAATGAAGCAATCAGGCCACAATCAGTCAGATGCACATGACTTACAATGCATTATACACACAACATACATAGACTCTCTAGAGCAGTGGTCCTCAACCTTCCCAATGCTATGACCTCATAGCATCATCTTGTAGTGACCCCCAACCATAAAATTATTTCATTACTACTTCATAACTGTACTTTTGCTACTGTTATGAATTATAATGTAAATATCGGATATTCAGGACATCTGATTTATGATCCCCAAGGGATCCCGACCCACAAATTAAGAACCACTTATCAGAGAATGTTGAAGCCCATGTGGGTCCAACGTAGATAGTTATCTTCCCTAACTGGGACTGGTACAGAGTCACAAGGACTAATCAGACACAGCTTACAAGCTCCTGATGGAAGGGCATCTCAGGGTCTTTTCTCCTGCTGATCTCCTGAAGATCTCCCATGTTTATTCTCTAAACAGCTTATATATTATCATATCAATTGAGCGGGAAATACATTAGACTTGTATCCTAGGTAACCAGGTGAATGGCTTTCTGTCAAGTCCTGTTTTCCGAGTATTCCTAGAAGGCCATGAATTAGCATCTCTATAAGACTTCCTCCAAATTACCAAGAAGTAAGCACCAAACATCCTGACCAGCTTCAGCCAACACCTCTCCTCAGGTGATCTACATTTCTAACAAAGGAAGAAAGGAGCAGTTCACCCTTGCTATTGTTACGCAGAGACAGCTTGTCTGCAGAGCTACTGATCAGCTCAGACCGGGCCTATGGCTTTTATGCCTGGCTGCTACACCATACAGAAATATGGGCCTACAAGAGAAACTACAAAAATTTTTGTGAGTCCAATGGTGGTGATATACACCTTTAGTCTTAGCCCTTGGGAGGCAGAGGCAGGAGAACCTCTGTGAGTTCGAGGCCAGTCAAGTTCCAGGACAACCAGGACTGTTACACAAAGAAACTCTATCTGGAAAAACCAAAAAGAAAAAGGAAAAAAATGAAAGAAAGAAAGCTATGTAAGGAGATAAAATATATAACTACCCACCCCTCAAAATATAGACAGTGCTGTAATAACCTGGAAGTTAGGGAAAATAAAACAGAAACAGAAAGCAGAGAATGAATAGAAAACCAAGTAAATTTCAAATGTAAACATTTGCAAATCAGTAATTATGTTAAATTTAGTGTACCAATTATAAGGCAGAGGTTAGCAGAGAACATTTAAAAAATGAACCAACTATATATTGTCTACAAGAAACATATTGCAGATATAATGATAGTAGTTTGAAAGTGAAAACACAGACAAGTTATATAATTCAAGTACTAATCAAAAGAAAGCAGATTGGCCATATCATCAGATAGAGTGCAGAGAAAATGCCACTGGGCGATGGTGGCACACACCTTTAATGTCAGCAGTCTGGAGGCAGAGGCAGGCAGATCTCTGTGTGTTTGTGGCCAGCCTGCTCTTCAGAGTAGTTACAGGACAGCTACACAGGAAAACCCTGTCTCAAAAAAAAAAAAAAAAAAGAAAGAAAGAAAGAAGAGAAAGAAAAAAGAACAATACAATATTATTGCATTACATAATAATCAAAGGGCTTGTATATCAAGAAGGCATCAATTTTTGTGTGCATATGCTGCATACCATAGAGCTAAATATGTGAATCTAAAATTATAGGAGTGAGGACTGGAGAAATTGCTCTGTGGTTAAGAGTACTTTCTGCTCTTGGAGAGGACCTGAGTTCAGTTCCTAGCACCTATGTACGTGCACCTGTGTGCACGCACATGTGCGCGCGCACACACACATACACACAAATTAAAAATAAAACTTCAAAGAAAAATTATAGGACTGGAAGGAGAAATAGACAAATCTACAACTATACCAGGATGTCAATGCTTTTCTTTAACGATCAATAAACAGCGAGGCAGAAGAAGATAACACAGCCATCTACCAACTGGATGGAGTCAACACTGAATAAGCCAACTGACAGCGGAATGGATTTTTTTCAACTGCCCATGGAACTATACCAAGGTCCTGGGCCATAAGGTGAACCTTAGCAAATTCCAAAGAAAGCATATATTGTGATCTCTACTTTGTGGTGTCATCAGTAGCAGAACGCTAAGAGGAACATTTCCAAAGCTTTAGAAACTAAACCTAACACTTCAAACAAAAAAGAGGAAATCTCAGGTGAACCTAAAATGTATGCTGAAGTGAGTAAGAATAAAAGTAAAAAATGTATCAGACATAGTACTACTGAGAAGAAAGCTAAAGCAACACACGCCGACAGTAGCTAAGAGCAATCTGTGATTTAATCCCACCTCAAGAACAGAAAATACCAGAGTACAGCTGAGAGCAGGGGAGGAGAGAGGGCACTGAGGTTGAACACAGACACCAAACAAAAAGGTGATTCTTTGCAAAGGTCAATACACTTTGGGGCAGTTCTACAAATCCACCCATGTGACAATATGACAGATAAAACACATGCCTTTTGCCAGTGTCCACTTCTTGGTTTGCAAACTACACAGGAACTCTATGGAATGTAAGACTCAGAAAAATCAGGCAAAGGGTTCGCAGAACCTGTCTGAGTCACGTTTGTGCTGTCCTGTGGCTCTGCTATCTCAAGGGAAAATGGGAGCTACGTGTGTGGGACAGGCCTGGAACCTCCAGCGCTCGCGAGACTGAGGCAGGAGGCCCTTGAGTTCAAGGCCAGCCTGGCCTCTATGATGACACCTTATCTCAAAAAGAGTACATTTAAAAGTTTTTAATTCAAGGAATTTGGAAATGACTGTGCAACTGAAACGTTATTTATGGAACAGTGCTGTGGTTTACAGTGTTTTCCAAAATTCCTGACAGGAAAACTCCAGGGTGTTAAGAGGGCTTATAACAAATGTTCTTAATAATACAAGGTTCTGGGACTTTCCAAGAGCCAGGCTGTCTTTGTCTAAAGGTTGTCTCATCTCTCAGGTTCCTTCTTAATTAGTGATGCCGAGGAGAGAACAGCCAGCTTCCCATAGACTGGAACTTCTTGTTCTAGACGCAAAACTTTCTCAGTGTGAACAGAATCTTCTTTGACTCTAAGTAGTTATCACACATGTTCTTGTGGCCTTTTTAGTGTATACGTGTGTGCATGCACATGTCTGTGTGTGTGTGTGTGTGTGTGTGTGTGTGTGCGCGCGCGCGCATGCTCCTGAGTGTAGCTCAGCATAGTCTGGAATTCCCTGTGTGGCCCAGGCTGATCTGAAACAGTTGACCCTCCTGTCTCAGCCTCCCCAAAGCTGCTATTACAAGTGTGTGCAATCATGCCCTGTTCTAGTCTTGAAGTAAAATAAACTCTTCAGAATCTTACACAAAAATAGCAAATAGCAAAACAAGCTCTCAATTGGCACTTGTCTAATAGATTATCACAAATACAAATGGAAGATCTTTAGTTATGGCTTGCAGGATGTCATCTGGTTGAATTCAGCCCAACTTTCTTCCAGTCATCAAAGCAATTCATTAAAAATTATTTCTTCATGTGTGTGTTTGTGTGTGAGAAAGGGAGGAAGGGGGACAAGAAGAGAGAGAATGAGAGATGGAGAGAGGGGGAGAGGGGAGAGAGAGAAGAGTCTGTGGCTGGCCTAGAACTCTCTCTGTAGCCCAAAGGGGCCTCAACCTCACAGAGTTCCACCTGCCTCTGTCTTCTGAGGGTTGAGCTTGAAGGCGTGCTCTGTGATGGTCACCTCAAAGTAGTTTTCAAGTCTAGTTATCCATAAGGAGGGTTGTCTTCCATCTGGCCACTCAGCTGTAGGCATCTGTATGGTTTTCTACCTTTGTCTCTTTTACCCCAGATGCTAAACGGTGCAAGGTTCAGCAGCCCTGGAGGTGAAGGATGTGGCTCTGATGTCAAGAAAAAATTCAACTACAGGGAATAATGCTAGCAAATTGTCTCAGAAACTAATGTCAGCTCCAACTCTTACTCTTTTGAAATAAAAGATTGGTTCCAAGCTTGGAGTGATGGCACATGCCTTTAATCCCAGCATTCAGGAGGAAGAGGCAGGTCGATCTTTGTGAATTAGAGGCCAGTCTGGTCTAGAGTGTTCCATACCTGCCAGGGCTATATAATGAGACCCTGTCTCAAAATTAAAAAAAAATTGAGCAAGTACAGTGGTGTATAGCTTCAATTCTGGCATTTGGGAGCCATGAAACAGGTGGATTTCAGTGGGTTTGAGGCCAGCCTGGCCTACATAGCAAAGTTCCTGAAAGTATGTTAGCTGAGTTATTATTATTGTTGTTGTTGTTATTGTTCTGGTGGAAGCTCCACCCCAACCCCTGGCATCCATATACCCAAAGGGTCTGGGATGTTCTGGCGGAAGCTCCACCCCAAGCCCTCCCCCATCTCTCTCCAAACCCTACTGCATCTCAGAAAGCACACCAAATGATGCCCCCTCTCCCAGAGATGCTCAAGACCACTCCCACAGGGTATTTAAACTGCCACCGAGAAAACAGACACATTTTCTGGTCTTACAGTTTTCCTTTCCCATCTCCTCTCTTGGGGGCTGGAGAATCATCCGGAAACATTTTATCCTTTAAACCTGGGCTTTTGCTAATTCAGTTTGATTTAGTCTGATTTGGATTTCAGTGTCGACAGAGAGGCTTATCGGGGTGTAGAAACTTTTCATTTATTGTTATTATTATTATTTAAAGGTTTGACACAGTATAAGTAGCTATCTTTAATGAGAAGCAGAGGGAGAAGAGTCTCTTGAGTTCGAGGTCAGAATGATCTACAGGGCAAGTTCCAAGACAGCCAGAGCTATACAGAGAAACTCTGTCAACAGAATCAATAATAATAAAAATAAATAAAAATAACTATCTTTAAAAAGATTTTATTTTTATTTGTAATTACACGTATACATGTGTGTCTGAGTGGGAACTTGTGAGTGCAGTGCCCACAGAGGAGAGACATCAGATGCTCCCAGAGTGGAGTTACAGGCAGTTGGGAGCTGCCTGGCGTGGATGCTGAGAACCAAACTGAGATCCTTTGCAAGAGCAGTACATGCTCCAGTGTTTTTGATGGTTATTTGTAAATTTGATTCAATTTTATAAAGTTTACCATGCATTACTAAATAAACCAGTGATGAACAAAAGAAGTAAAGCCTACCAGATTCAAGCTGTCAGTCAAGATGCTGAATAATTAATTCTGTAATGTGTTCAAGACTTAAGTCATAGGCTTAAGGAACTTTAATGCTTTAAATAATTCTGCCTCGTCACAATTTACCTGAACAACTGATCAGAACTTGATGCAAATATAACCAAGCGAGTGAGAATATCAAAAAAAGGAAGTGGGCTAGGGGCGGGTACTGGCTAGTGCTATGTATGGGCTATACCACTGAGCTAAATTCCTAGCCCTCCCTTTTTCACTTTTAATTTTTACTTTTTAAAAATTATTTTATTTCATTTTATTTGTAGTTTATAACTTTTAGTTTTGAAACAGTATCTTACCTCAGGCTGAATATGAACTCACAGCCCAGACAGGCCTTGAACTTCCAATCCTCCTACCTCTCAAACTCCTGAGTAGTTGGGATGACAGGTCTGTGCCACCAGGCTTGGCCCACAAATCTTGACCTCCTGCCCTCAAACCCAACATAGATTCAAAAGAAGTTAAATATACACAATAATGCACAAAAGTCAAATCTCTTAGCTGTGCTTACGGTAGCCGGTAGCCGATAGCCGATGCACGAATGTTAAAGCAGATGTAGGGGCTGGGGATAGTTCCCTGGCAAGTGCTTGCTGCCTGAGCATAGAGACCTGAGTGTGGAGCTCCAGCACCCACATAGAAAGCTGGATACAGTGGCACATGGCTGTAATCCCAGAGCTGGGGCTCTCTGGCTAGTCAAGCCTAGACAATCGGAGATCTCCAGGTTTCATGAATGACCCTGTCTCAAAAATAACATGGAAGAGGGGCTGGAGAGATGGCTCAGCCATTAAACGCGTACTGGTCTTGCAGAAGACACAATTTGTTTTGACACCTTCTGGCCCTGAAGACATCTGCACTCATGTGCATGTATAACCCCTCCACACACATGCATATGCACAATTAAAAATAACCATAAATCTTAAAAAACTAATAAGGTAGAGAGCAATGGAGGAAGACAACAATGTCAAGTTTTAGCCTCCGCTGCTCACACGTGGGTGTGCACAGGCATTTCCACATGCACACACGTACGTATGTGGATTGGCTGGGCAGTGGTGGCACACGCCTTTAATCCCAGCACTTGAGTCAGAGACAGACGGATCTCTGTGAGTTCGAGGCCAGCCTGGTCTACAAGAGCTAGTTCCGGGACAGCTAGGGCTGTTACACAGAGAAACCTTGTCTCGAAAACAAACAAACAAAAAGCCCCCCCAAAACAAACAAAAACCAAATGTATATGGATCACGTTTGATATTTATAACTGATTTGTGCATGGAAAAATGCACTTCTGGTTTTCTTTTTCAAGTACTTAAAAACTAGAATTTATTTTTAAATCAAACTATTACCAACCAAAGGAGACAGATTCAGGTAAAACAAAAAAAAAAAAAAGCAAAGTACACTGATTTGGATCACGCCTTATAAAAGAATCGACACACACAGAATTCCATCGGCTCTTTGATGCACAGTCATTTTTATGAATATAGGTAAAAAATTTAGAAGTCTCCAAATCAGGTAACTTTTTAACTTAACTGTGTAACTTCTGTTCGAGGAATCCGTTTTCACGCTGAGCACTTTATAATTTCATTTGGCCTACAAAGACTCGCAGCATCCCATTTACAAAATGGAAAGGTAGTCTGGTAGTGTTTCACAACCACACGCTCTAGGCTGTGGCTCTTCTTCAGAAGAAATAGTGAGCCAATAAGAAACAGATTCATTGGCCCATGAGAGGTGGAGGCAGGAGCATCAGGAGTTCCCTGCCAGCCTTGGGTACCTGAGGCCCTGTCTCAAATGAGAAGAGGCAATGGAAGGGGGGAGATTTCGCCCAGCAGGAAGAGCAAAGGACTGCTAATAAGCCTCAAGGGGTTTGGCCTTGATTGATTTGCCCAGGTGCAGTCAGCATACCTCAGTTAGGAGCCCAGCTTCAGGAAATAATCCACATCATCCCCTCGCCATAAAAATGTTATCAATTCACAAGCAAGGTTTTTGTCATTATTTAGGCAATAAAATGGCTTTAGATCAGAAAAGACTGTGGCTGAAAAGGCTTAACCATTCAACTGAGAACGCGGTGGTGTAGGTCCTGTGTGGCACGTAGGAGGCCCTGGCTTCCATTCCCAACACCACATGAACAAAAGACACAAATACAAAAAAAATGTTCTAGCCAGTATTAGACACTGACAAACTTTTATTGACTCTAAATGGAACAACAGTTTGCAAATTCTCACTATCCCCCCACCCCCCACCCCCCCAAGCAAAGAAGATTGTAAAGTTGCAACTGACCAGCCTACTTAACACATTTCACTTAAGGAGAAAAGACGACAAAGAATTAACACTATGTCTACTTATCAGGAAATACCACAGTAAAGGTTCACGATTCAGCCCAAGATCCCTACAGTAAGCAAAATGAAAAGGTTGGAACTTCTACTGGCGGTCACTTGACAGATTATTCGCTAAAACACCAATTAGCTAACATTTTCAGGACTACTGTTACAAAGATACTCAAAGCCCGTGTCATTAAAGCTACATTGTCCCAAACACATGGCAGTGAACTATTTACCCATCTTCCTTTGGAGGAGTGAACCAGCCCTTCTTCTCATGCATCTGCACAACAGAGTCATAGGACTGCTGGGCCGTTTCTAGATTATATTGATTCTTATCTGCTCCAAAGCGCACCCTAGCTTTGCCTTTGACTAAGGTGGCATTGATCTGCATGATGACCGATTCTATGGAGTAGGCACTGCTCCAACCCTGTTTAGTGAGCAGTTCCATACACAAGGCCCCTCCACCCAAGACATACCCTCCAGACAGAATAGGTGACTCGACGCGAACAAACGGAGGGTCAAACGGAAAGTTATCCTTAAAAGAAAAGTTAAGCAAAATATATTCTGTGCCTTCTTGTTCTTTCAGAAGCTGAAGATCACCATACAAGGGACTATCAGGGTCAACCTTCCTCAGTTTAACATGCCAGTCATATAAGCTGTCATTTATCAGTTCCACGGAGTAAGTCCCTGACTTGTAACTCTGCGATTTGTATATCTCTCTCAGTTCTTTCATAAGTCGACTTGAAGCATGCACTGATCCAGACACGGTACCATTCAAATGGTCTTGCCTTTGACTCTTCCTAATATTCTCTAATATTGCCAAATGTTCTTTCTCAATCCCTTCGTCCTCTGACTTTTTGTCACTACTAGTGTCTTCTTCTTTCAGCTCATAGTGATCCAAGTCTTCCAGCCCTTCAGCTGCGTCTTCCTCTTCGTCCTCCGAAGGCACCTCTTGGATGGTCGCTTTCTGAGCGATGGGGACCGGCTGGTCCAGCGTCTCCACATCCAGGTGCTCAGGCAGGTTATATAAGCTGCAGAGTTCACAGATCAGCCACTTGAGCTGCTGACGAAGCGAACTGTTGGGCTTCGAATCTTCCAGACGTTCCAGGATCGATGTGAGATCTGGATCGTCAGAGTCCACGAACCATATCGGCGAAGAAGATGGGTAGGACTCGGTGATGGTGCAGTGCAGGGTGAGCGGCGGCGGCGAGGGCGGGCTGCCCGCTGGCGCCGGCGGCACCAGGAACTGACACTGCAGCTCATCCAGCTGCCAGCTCACGATGCGTAGCCGCTCGTGGTCCTTGCCGAAGATGGACGCCAGGAACTCCAGCTCAGCCTTAAGCTCCGACGACATCCTTCCTCTCTGGTCCTCCAAGCCGAGTGTGGAAGCTGGAAGCGAAGCAGCCCCGCGAGACGCCTGCTGGGCTGCCACCGCCCCTGGGGCCGCCGGGCCGGGCTCCCGCGGCTCCGCCTCTGCCCGCCTCCGCGACCCGCGGAGCGTGGCCGCTGCAGTCATAAGTCTGAGCACAGAGTCGCACAATCATCTTCAGGGCCTTTTCATCTTGCATGACGGAACCTTTTTTTTTTTTTTTTTTAATTTGTTTTGAAACATAGTCTCGAGTATGGGGGGCTGGTTTTGAACTCTGTACGTAGCCAAAGATGGCCTTGAACTCCAGGCCCTCTAGCCTCTGGCCTCTGCCTCCCTGGGCACCCAGTGATGAAATTACAGTGCCACCTCTCCCAGTTTACAGTCTACTGGGAATGGAAGCCAAGGCCAGTCCAGGCAGCCGAGCTACAGCCCAAGGTTGGTCTACAAGAGACCTGACACATCTTAGGCCGCAGATCTCCTCTTTCCACTCTTGCCCCAGGTCTCTGACAACTACCATTCTATCCTCTGCTCCAATGAGTTTTGCTTTAGGGGGTCCATGGAAGTGATATTTGTCTTGTGATGGTTGTCCAAATAGGACAGGATTATTTCACTGAACATCTTCCAAGTTCATTGATGTGGTGCCAGGTAACAAGATTCCCGCTGGTCCCAGGACTGAGTAACATTACCATTGCACATATAATGTCCGTATATATCATTTTCTATTTTGTTTAATGATTGTAATTTATTTTTTGAGACAGAGTCTCTTGTGGCCTGCTGTGGTACGTCCTAAAGAGCTGGGAATGATCCTGAACTTCTGATCTTTCTACCCTCACCTCCTGGGTGCTGGGATTAGGGCCATGCACCAGCACAGCTGCTTTGTGTTGTTCTAAGAATGGAACCCAGGGTTTATTCATTTCAATGGGCATTCTGGCTGCTTCTGTTGATTAGCTATCGCGAACACTGCTGCAGTGAATGCCATAGTAAACACATCTGAGATCCTGATTTCAGAGCTGGGAGATGGCTCAGCACTTGATACTCAAGCAAAAGGGCTGGAGTTCCAGTCTTTAGCACATTTATAAAAAGCTTGGCATGGTTCAACATGTGCCTCTAACCGCAGTACTGTGAGAGTCAGAGACCCAGAGACTGGTGGGCCTTGCACGTGCAACACACACACAGAGAGAAAGAGACATAAACAGAGAGACAGAGAGAATGGGGTTGTAGAATCCTAAGACCGTTGTTAAAGAGACTTCACAGTGGTTTCCAGCTCAGTGAGGGCACCAGTTTCTCCACATCCTTGTTATCGCCGGATATTTTTTTGGTTTTATTATTTACTTATTTATTTTTATCACGTCCCCCCCACCACGAGGTGTGAAGTGGTAGTAGCTCTTGGTGGTTTTCACCTGCCCTTTGCTCATCATTTAGTGCAGGTGAGTGGTTTCACAAGTCAACGCTCCAGTCTTCTCATGAGAAATGCCTATCAAGTCCTTTGTCCATTTTAAAACCAGGGTTTTGTTTTGCTATTGAGTTGTTAGTATTTGGAGATATTAACTTTAACCTTTATTTTTATTTTCTGTGTGTGGGTGTTTGGTCTGCATGTATGTAAACGCACCAAGTGAGTACGGTGAGTGTGCAAGGCAGAAGGCATTGCACACTCTGGGACTGGGGTTATGGACGGTTAATTATTGCCATGTGTAAGCTGAGAATTGAACCCAGTTCTTCTTAACTGCCCAGCCATCTCTCCAGCCCACGATATTAATGTTTTATTTTGTTTTGTTTTTTTTTGGTGTTTTTAAGAACGGTTTGTCTGTGTAACAGCCCTGGCTGTCTTGGATCTTGCTCTATAGACCAGGTTTAAACTCAGAGACCCGCCAGCCTCTGCCTCCCGAGTGCTGGGATTAAAGGTGTGCGCCACCAATATATTAACCTTTTAAAAAATTATTGCATTTGTTTATTTTGGGAGAGAGCATATGCCGGGAGGTCAGGGAACAAACTCAGTGTTCATTCTCTTCTTCCACCATGTGGGGGTCTCTGTGATCAAATTCAGGTTGTCAGGCCTGGCAGCAAGCGCCTCTACCCACTGGGCCATCTTGCCAGTCTGGGATATTAATTTGTTTAGGCATCTGTAAAGTTTGAAGCATTTTTGGCATTTTACTGATTGCTTTTTCCCCTCAGTGAACTATTCTGACCCGGAACTTCTTAGTTTGATGTAATCTTACACGTCTATTTTTGGCTTTCTTGTCTGTGCTTTTGGTTTTGTATGCAAAAAATCGTTTTTCTGAGATCAGTGTTGTGAAGATTTGCCCAATCCTCTAACTTGTGTTCGTGCCTAACCTGTTTTGAATTGACATTTGTAAATGATGTAAGACAACTGTCAAACTTCTTGTTTTGTCTGTTGTCCAAGTTAGAGTTTCTATGGCTGTGATAGAATACCATGACCAACCAAGACATCTGTGGATAGCCAGTTTGGGGATCCTTATAGAGGATCACATTACCATGTATGCCCATGCAAGAAATTATTTCTCTGCTCTTTTTTCCTCTTCCATTCTGTATGCATCTCTCTATGCCAACACCATACACTTCTGCTCACTATAGCTTTGTAATAGATTTTGAAATGAGGAAATATGAAGCATCTAGCTGTATTCTCCTTGTTTAGTATTGTTTTTAATGTTTTAAATCTTTTATAATTATATACTGCTTTTTTTCTATTTCTGGAAAAAAAAAGTCACTTGGAATTTTCTTTTTCTTCCTTCCATCCTTCCTTTCTTTTTTTTGTGTTTTTTTTTTTTTTTTTTTTGAAACAGGGTTTCTCTGTCTGTGTAATGCTGGATGTTCTGGAACTCGCTCTGTAGACCAGGCTGGCTAAGAACTCATAGAGATCTACCTGCTTCTGCCTCCTAAAGTCATGTGCCATCGCTGATTGGAACCACTTGGATTTTCATAGGGATTGCATTGAAACTGAATTCTGCTTTGGGTAGTATGAATATATTAGCAATATTAAATCTCCCAACCCATGATTGCAGGAGGCCGTTCCATGCTTTAGTGTCTTTCATTCCTTTCAGCCATGTTTTATAGCGTTCAATATGTAAGTCTATCTTCTTTATTAACTTAATCCTTACATGTGTTGATCTTTTTAAGGCTGTTGTAAATGAATAAGTTGAATTTGTTTTTTTATTTTATGCTTTTAGTTTGTGTTCTGTGTATGTCAATATACATGTGCATTCCTCTGTGAGTGCACATCAACGCACTCTATGCTTTCTGTGTTTGTTTGTTTGTTTATTTGTTTTTGAGACGGGATCTCTAAGGAACCTGTTGAAGCCCATATGGGTCCAACACAGATTCTCTAACTGGACTGGAACGGAGTCGCGAGGAATAATCAGACACAACTTACATGGTCGTCATGGAAGGGCAAGATCTTTCTCATTTATTCTCTAAACAGCTTATATATCATCACATCAATTGAGCGGGAAATACATTAGACTCGTATCCTAGGTAACCAGGTGAATGGCCTTTAGTCACGTCTGCATCTACCTGTTTTCCGAGTATGCTAGCTGTCCCATAGGCCATGAATTAGCATCTCTATAAGACTTCCTCCAAATTACCAAGAAATAAGCACCAAACATCCTGACTCTTAAGTCATCAGCTTCAGCCAACATTTCTTCTCAGGTGAAACTAGGAGCAGTACATCCTGGCTATTGTTAAACAGAGACAGCTTGTCTGCAGAGTTCATGACCACCTCAGACCGGGCTAATGGCTCTTGTGCCATACAGAAATATGGGCCTACAGGAACCTGGAATCTCACCAGTTTTGCTAGATTGGCTGGAACCCAGGAACACGGGATCCACCTGTCTCTACTGTGACCTCCCCCAGCACTGGGATTACAGACTCACACCACTGTGCCCACCTGGTGCTGGGCATCTGAACATGGGTTCTTGTGCTTATACAGCACAGCACCCATTTTACCCCTGGAGCCATCTCCACGGCCCTAATATTGTTTCCTTAGTTCCCTTTTAAAGATTCTTAGCTAATATTACACTGAAACAACTAATTTTTTTCCTTTAAAACAAAACAAAACAAACAACTTCTCCCTAAAACAAAACAGCAGCAGCAACAACAAAGCAGCCAAGCTCTTTCTGTGCAGTGCAGACTGATATTGCCTCTGCCTTCTGAGTGCTGGGTTGCGCGAGTGTGAGCAGGCCATCTCTGACTTTTTAACAAAGCTCACTGAATTCATTTATTACTTCGAATAGTATGCATATATAAGTGTGTTTGCAAACTTGAGGGTTTTTTATGTCCAGAATCATATAATCTGTGGGCAGATGATTGAAATTTTCCTTTTCTTTCATTCTTTTGCTTAATCGCTCTGCCCGGGACTTTCAGTACTCTGTGGGGTAGACGGGGTAAGAAATGGTGTCCTTGCCCAGCTTTTGACCCTCCCAGGCTCTTACCATTATTACCTGACGCTTAGTACACATGGTGCTTATTGTGCTGGGTTCTTTTTTCTATTTCTGGTTTGTGAAGTATTCTTCTGCATGTTTAATTCTGGGAAATGATTCTCCTAATCGTGTAAGAGGCTCATGTGATTTTCGCCCTTTGTAGTGTTGGAGTGCCTGTATGGCATTCATTTTTATTCACGGAACCACTCTTTCATGCCATCCGCAGGTCTCATGGGGTCACTTTAGTGTGCTGCTACATAATGTCATTAATAAATTGCTGAAGGTATTTACGTATATGGTTATTGAGCTAGGGGTTGGAACGACAGCTCAGTAACTAAGAGCGCTTGCTGCTTGTCCGGATGAGCCAGGTTCAATTCCCAGTACCCAGTACCCACAGTGTGGCTCACAACCATTTGTTAACTCCAATTCCAGGGAGATCAGAAACCCTCTTCTGGCCTCCACAGGCACCAGGCAAGCATGTGCCACACAGACATCTATGCAGGCAAACCACCTATACACATAAAATAAAAATAAATGAATGTTTAAAAAAAAAAACATCTTAAGTGGGTACTGAGCTGTACCCCCACACACACACCTTGTGTCATTAACAGCTTTGTATAAGAACAGTGCTCACTTTGCATAACAAACTGAGAAGTAGCCCTGCCTCTTCTGTGTTTTCAAAAAGTCTGGGTGTGGGTCCGGGTCTACCCTTGTTCCTGGGGTGCATCTTGAGGACAGTTTCTTGTCAGCCAGCTAACTAAAGCATTCAGTTTGCTCCTGTGCTCCCCCCTGCCCCGCCTGGTGATTAGCTGTAGGGCATTGTTGACTCCATCTTTGGCGTGGTAATTTCCCACCTGCCTGGGCAGAAATCCTTGTGCAGCAGCTAGGTATATAAGGATTTCCCCAAGGTTGAATAAATGGCATTCGGCTGAACTCCTTTCAAATGACCCAGGTCTCTTTGTGTGTTCTTTCAATCTCCAGGCCCTTGCCCGGCTCGCATAACAGTGGCGCGAACTGTACCCAGGGGGGTAACACAAAATCAGGTGTTACATCTGGGAAAGATTGGCATGAATTTTTCTTGAAATGTTTAGTAGAATTCACCAATGAAGCCATCTACTCCTCGTGTCTCCCCTCTCCTCTTTCTCCTCCTCTTGCTCTTCTTCCTCCTTTCCTCTTCCCCTGCTGTCCTCCTCCCCTTCTTCCCCTTTCTCCCAGTGTCCTCCTCCCCTGCTCTTTCTTTCCCCTCTTTCTCCCCCCCCCCCATCTGTGCTTCTCTCTGTAGGGCCCAGGTTTCACACAAACTGTCACTGAGAATGCACTCTAAGCCCTGTTGCCGAGCTTTTCTTTACCAGGGTTTTAACTGCTCAGCTGCTTTATTTCTCCACACTAGAGTTGGGAGCATATAACATTTATTTTATAAAGTGTGGCAGTCACAACCTTCAGGAGTTGGCCCTTACTACCAGAGAGCTCCAAGATCCAGCCTGGGCTATCAGGCTTGGTGGCAAGTGCTTTTACCTTTGCTCCCATCTTGCTGGCTTTCCTTTTTGAAGGTAGCTGTTTATCACTAACTGGCTAAACCGCTAACCATCCCTCCTAGAGCTGCTTTTGCTGCATCACATATATTTTGGTACAGTTCATTTCCTGCTCTCCTTTTTTCTTCCTTCTTTTTGGGGCACTGGGCCTTGTGGATTCTCAGCCCACCCCAGTTCCTCTTGTGTTTTCATTTTCATTTATCTCAAGGTGTTTTCTGATTGCCCCCTTGTCTTCTTTTTTAATCGTTGTCTGTTGTCGGAGTCTGTTGTTTGATTGCACATATTTGTGAATTGCCCAGGCTTATCTTTGCTACTGATTCCTAGCTTCATTCCACTGTGGTCAGGAAGCCGTAGTCGTCTTAACTTGGCTGGACCTCTTTTGGCTGCTCTCACATGTGAGAATGTTCTGCGTGTGCTTCAGAAGAACGTGTGTCTTGCTGCTGTGGAGTGGATCATTCTACTCTTACCTCATTGGTAGTGATTACATGAGTCTTATTTTTTTTTCTTTTTATTTCTTTGTATTTCCTGTGCTTTCAGAGCCCAGAAAAAAAAAGTGTCAAGATTCCCTGGAGCTGGAATTACAGACAGCTCACAGCTGCCCAAGGACATGGATGCTGGGGACCACCTCAAGTCGTCCACACTCCTCGCATTGTGCCATCTATCCAACCCAGCCACATCAATCTGTGGCCCTGTATATTTAGATACCTGATGCTGTTTGCATATGCTTCTACGCTTGCTATGTCTTCCCAGCGAACTGTCCCTGCTAGCGTTCTGTAATATCTGTCTGTTTCATGTTGACAGTTTTTGCCCTGCTCAAATGTGGTCACCCTGTTTTCTCTCCCATCCATTTGCTCCCAGTCTTTGTTCTGGCCTCTGGAGTAAAGCCACAGAGAGCTTTTCTCTCCTTCCTTCCTTCCTTCCTTCCTTCCTTCCTTCCTTCCTTCCTTCCTTCCTTCCTTCCTTCCTTCCTTCCTTCCTTCCTATTCTTGGTGCTTGGTGTTTTCTGAGTTTTGTCCTTGCTCTGAGGTGTAGAAAACAGGTTCCCCAAAGCAGAACCATTGAGTACAGGCTAACTTCCCCTTTTCCCTACACATTGGGAAGCCAGGAGTTGTTCTGGCCTGCCCTCTGTACTCAAACTCTGGTGAGTCCTCAGCTGCCCTCAGGCATCAAGAGACTTCCAGACTCCAGGCTGACGCCAGAAATCAGTCCCTCAGGCAGCCCTGAGAAACCCTGATGTTGACCTTTTGGCTCCGGTCTGCTTATCTGCACCCTCACCGGAGAAGCCTCCAAGCCTTGTGAACCTATCTGCTGTCTTAGGGGAAGCTTTCTCTGCAGTCACTGCAGGCTGCCTTGCTCCAAGTGACCTGTGGCATCTGAAGCATGCTGAGTTCTGTCAGCACTCTTGAGACAAGGAAGACAGAAAGCCAGCCCCTCAGGTGGCCCCTGACCCCAGAGAAGTCAGAATGTTTGATATCCAGTTCACTTCTGTTTTTCCCTTCCCATGGAAGAGCCAGCGTACTGAGTTCCCACAGTCTCGGGTGGGCCTGTACTGATGAGAGAGACTCTCCTTAGGGAAGGTGCCAGTGCATCCCAGCCACTTTCTCATGAAACTCTTTCTCCCATTTCCTAGGATGCAGGAGCCACCTGGCTGGCATTTTCACAAAGGGAAGAGGCCCACACTTTGATGTGGACACCTTGTCCCTGTGGGAAGAAAAATGGTTATGATCCACAGCTTCTTAATCCGCCATGTTGTTGACGTCACTGTGACTCGGCATGTCAAAAACTGTTCTCATGTATTAGCTCTGCAAAATTGGGAGCTTCCTTGCGAGGCCTTATAGAGTACAAGACACTTTGTATTTCTCCCTTCCTTATTTTCTCTTGACCTCCTCCACTCTCCCTTTGTCCTGCCAACTGCCTAAATAGTCCCCACAACCATCCCCCTTTTTTCAAATCTGGGATTCACATGTAAGAGGAAGCACACCATAAATTTCTTCCCAATTCTGGCTCCTTTTGCTTAATATTATGGTCTCTAGATGCATCTGTTTTTCTGCAAATTATATACTTTCTCTCTTCTTTATGGATGAAGAAAACGCCATTGCAGGAGCTGGTAGGATGACTCAGTGGTTGAGGGCTACCCTTTCAGATGGCATGGGTTCAGTTCCCACCACCCACATGGCAGCTCAGAATTGTTTCTGGCCACTGCAGGCATGAGGCACACATGCAGTGCACATGCATACATGCAGGGGGGAAACATTTATACACATAAAATAAATGAATCTTTGGAAGAAATAAAAAAGACCTCTGTTGTGTGTATGAAGCCTGTTTTCTTGTCCCATTCACTGGTCAGTGAGCACTGGGGCGATCCCATGACGTGGTTATTATTGTGTGCAGAGATCTCTAGAGTAAGTTGGCTGTGCTGAGAAAATGCCCAGAAGTTCTGTCTTTACTAGTGTTTTAGGTATCTCCACGGTGATTTCCACAGTAGGTACACTAATTTACATCCCCATCAACAGTGTCCCAGGGCTCCTCCATCTCCTGTCCTCACCCACATTCCTTCTTGTTTGACTTCCTGATTATGACCATGCCGAATAGTGGAGATGAGATCTTAGCATAGTTTTGATTGGAGTCTCTTTTATTCTGTCTCAGTTTCTTATCTGAGGTCTTGTTCTTCCATGGCTATGAGCTGAGCCTGGCCCTACCCACCTGGCAGGTCTCTATCTCCCACAGGCACTTCCTTCTGATAGGCCTCTTCCCTCCAGACTGTCGGCATCTGAAAAGCTCCTGGAGGACCTAATCAGCACACAGGCTGACATCAAAGGCCCTGGCTTGGCCTCTTGATTTTCTTTTCAGGCTAATGTTTACCTTTTGAAAAACACTCTCAGGAAGATGTCCGAATGGTTTTCCACCAACCCATCCTCCACCACCACAAAGTTCCTGTGGCAAACTGGAGGCTGGTTAGGGAGCCTCTTCCTCCATTTTCCTGCTGTGTAAGAATGAAGACCTGGCTTCATCTCTAGCAGAGACAGAAAAGCCACATGTGGTGGTCTAGGCACGTAATCTCGTTGTGAAGATAGAAAAATGACCTATGCATTGGCAAATGAGGCAGAGATGGGAGGATCCCAGAGTCTTGCTGGCCAGGCAGTCTATCTAAATCAGCGAACCCCAAGTTCAGTGAGAGACCTTGTCTCAAACGATGATGTGAAAACCACTGAGGAGGCTATTCAAATTTGACCTCTGGCCTTCAAACACAATTGCACCTGCACACATACACCACATGCCCTGGCTTGCGTGACAATGACCCCCATAAGTTCATAGTTTGAATATTTGGTTGCTGTTGGTGGAACTGTTTGGAAATGATTAGGAGGTGTGAATTTGTTGGAGGAGGTGCTTTACTGTGAGTAGATTTTGAGGTCTCAAAAGGCCATGCCTAAAACTAGGACCTTTAATCCCAATAGCCGCAGAGGCATGTGGCTTTCTGAGTTTGAAACCAGCCTGGTCTACATAATGAGTTCCAGGACATCCAGGGCTATGTAGAGAAATCCTGTCTCAAAACAATGACAACAGCAACAAAATAAAAGGCACATGCCAGCTGGGTGGTGGTGGCACACACCTTTAATCCCAGCAGTTGGGAGGCAGAGGCCTGGATCTCTGTGAGTTCAAGGCCAGTCTGATCTACAAAGCAAATTCCAGGACAGGCAGGACTGTTACACAGAGAAACCCTGTCTTGAAAAATATGAAAACAAAACAAAACAAACCAACGAAAAGCCCATGTCATTCTCAGCTAGCTTTCTTTGCTTCATGATTGTGAAGCAAAATGCCTGCCTGCTACCATGCTCCTCACCATGATGGCTGTGGACTGTAGCCCTCTGGAACCGTAAGTGAGCTCCCAATTAAATGCTTTATTTTGTAAGTTTCCTTGGTCATGGTGTCTCTTCACAGCAATAACAAAGTGACCAAGACACACATACAGAGTATAGGATGGACTTAGAAATTCCTTTTTCCCCATATCAATTAATCATTGTGTGTGTGGGGGGGGGTGTGTGTTGGGGATGCAAGAGGCATTGCACGAGATGGGCAAGTGCCTCGTCACTGACTGGGTCACATCCCCATCAGCTAACCTTCAGCAATGGGCAGAGAAGTATTGGAGAGATGTCTCAGCATTAAGAGCACTTACTGCTCTTGTAGAGGACCTGAGTTCTGATCCCAGTATCCACTTAGCAGCTCACAACCCATGTAATTCCATTTCCAGAGGCTCTGACACTGTCTTCTGGCCTCTAAGGGCACTGCATGCATGTGGTACACTTACATACAGACAAGCACACATATGCCTATATGCCTAAGACAAAAAGAAAAAGAAACTGTATGTTTTTTTTTTTTTAACAGACTATGAGATACTAGGCAGGGAGCCATGTCCTTGGATGACAAAGAATATCACATTCGTTTGCAAGGCTCTACTGGGAAGTCTTTAATTGGATGAAGAGGGATTGGAGTTACCATTCGTCACTGCCACCATCTGGAGGTAACACTAGAATGTTTGTTACCACGGGGCCGTGTTAGCATGAGTACCCGAGCCTGTGAGGTCTGTGTGTGTGATAGGCTCAACACAGAGAAACCCAACTCCCAGCAGCACCTGCTCGTGAATGCCGAGCCTTCTTGCTCTAAAGTGCTACTTCAGGCACTGGTTCTGAAAATTGAGAATATGCTTTTTTCTCTTCGAGAGTGACTTGTAACCCTCTGATCTAACTTCTGCCAAAGTATTAGTGAAGCTTGAAATGACTCATTGAAAATGTCATCCCAGAAGCCCTGATATTACAGAGGATTTGTGACACGCCTAATGATCTCCATCTGTTTTCAGCCTCATGGCCCTCGCCACCTAACTCTTCCTCCTTGTGCAACATTCTACAGTACTGGATGGCAGCCTGGCAGGGGACACTAGCCAGCCTAAACTCTACCCAAAGCAGTGCCAGTATCCTTGCCATTATCTTGCTCCCTTAACCCTTGCCAGCTCAATTGAAAATTTCACTTTTACTGGCAGTGGTGGTATATACCTTTAATCCCAGCACTTGGGAAGCAGAGGCAGGTGGACCTCCGAGTTCAAGGCCAGCCTGGTCTACAGAGTGAGTTCCAAGACAGCCAGGGCTACACAGAGAAACCCTGTCTCAAAGAAGAGAGAGAGAGAGAGAGAGAGAGAGAGAGAGAGAGAGAGAGAGAATTTCATTTGCTTTCACCAGCCATGTATCTATTTTTGTAATGCTGTGGATGGAACCCAAGACCTTTTGGGAGCATTCTCCCCGAGCTACGTCCCTAGCCCCATGACCAACTTTAAAGTGAACTACGCATCACCAAGTGCTTGAGCTTCCTTTTTCCTTTCAGTATTTTACTTAAAAGCTTCCAGGAAAGAGGTGTCTCACCAAATAAAGGCTTGCCATCAATCCTGATGACGTCAGTTCAATCCCCAGAATCCCAGGTAAAGGTGGAAGGGGAGAGCTGACCCCTGCAATTCTGTCTTCTGACCTGTATGTGGATGTTATGGTATATGTGTGTGTGAGTTCACACAAGCACAAAACAAAAACCCTGAATAAATAAATAAACATAATAAATTAAAATAAAAATTCCCAGACGTGGTGGTTGGTGCACACCTATAATCCCAGTACGCAGAAGAGGAGGCAGGAAGATCAGGAGTTCAGGACTAGCCTTGGCTACTTACTGTGAGGCCACTCTGGGCAATCTGAAATCTTGTCATAAAAATAAACCAAAACAAACAACCTTCCCCAAAACAAAACAAAGCAAACCCCCCATCCCAAATGTCATGCTGTAGAATGGACGCTTTCCTTGGCTGTAAAATCACACAAATCTTTAAATAGGTATATTTGTGTGAGCGGCAGCACAATAAAGAAATTGAACAGCTCCATCACGGGATCCTCCTCCCCCCCTGTGGTCACATCCACCCATGACCCACACCACTAATCTGTTCCTGTCGCTGGACTTTTATAGTTTTAAGACTGTTCTAGAAGAATCACACAGGGGATCCCTTTTAAAACTGGCTTCTTTCCCTCAGTGTAATGGTTTTGAGGTTCATCCATGTTTGAGTTTTCTATTATTATATCAACAATATAGTATTATTTTAAATATTTTTATATTTTTTTCAAGAGACAGGGTTTCTCTGTGTAGTTTTGGAGCCTGTCCTGGAATTCACTCTGTACACCAGGCTGTCCTTGAACTCACCTCTGCCTCCAAACACCTGTCTGTCTCTGCCTCCTGAGTACTGGGATTAAAGGCACGTACCACTACCAAGACCCAGCCTAAATATTTTTATTTTTAGGTGTGTGTGTGTCTGTGTGTTGGTGTGTGTGTATGAGTATCTGTGTGCTCTCGAATGTGTGCACAGAGTATAGGTGCCCTGGAATACCAGAAGTGTTAGATTTCCCCAGGAGCTAGAGTTGAAGGTTAGTGAGATGGCTCACATGGGTGTTGGGAACTGAATTCAGGTCCCCCGCAAGAGCATCACATGCTCTTAACTACTGAGCCATCTCTCTAGCCTTCATCTAGTCTTTCCTGAAGTTATATTGCTGAGTAGAGTTCCATTTTAATAATCAGATTGCTCATTGTTTACCTAGTCACCATTGAAAGACATTTGGGGTGACTTCCAGTTTGCAGCGAAAGGAAAGGAGCTGTAAGAATTTACAGACAGATTTCAATGGGGACTTCACGTTTTCATTTCTTTGGGCAGAGGTCAGCAACATCTTCTCTGTAGATGTTGGGGGGGACTCTTTGGCCCTGTAAGCCACTGATAATCTCTGTCACGGGTCCTCCTCCTCCACCGCCACCACTGTCTTCTCCCCCTTCCTCTCCTAAGCAATTATTTTAAAAATGTAAAAAACATTCCTTAGCCTGTGGCCTTTCCAAAGCAGATGCTGAGTCTGGTTGACTCACCTGTCTTACTTGAACGACCCTCGCTCTGGGGTAAATACCTGAGAGAATTATTAAGCCATCTGCTTAGCTTCAGAAGCAGCGCTGCCGTCTTTGCAGGCTTTCCAGCGTGCACGAGGACTCCAGCACCCTGTATGCAGGAAAGTATCTAGCCTTGCCAGCATCTCACAGCCATTCCAGTGGGCATGCATGTGTTCATACCTCCCAGAAGTCGTTTCTCTCACTTCTCTGCCAGCTAAGGTCAAGTGAGTAGCTTCGTGCAGGTGTGTTTGCTATCTCTGTGTCTCACTGGGTGAAGTCCGCTTCTCTTCCATGCTTCTTCTCATTACTGCTTTTCATTTCTTCACCGGAGCATTTCAAGCGCTTCTTCCATCTTCTAAACTAGAATCCTTATCAGATGTGGGCTTTGCAAATGCCTTTCTCACGTCATAACTTGCCCAATTTTGCTTCTTCATAGGCTCTTTCAAAGAGAAAACCATTTTTTCACTAACTGCAATGTGCATTTTTACTTTTGACATCAACTCTAGCTCTGAATTTGAAGAGTTTTTTCCAAACACTATTTTTCTAAATGCTGTATAGTTCTATTTTATACTTCCGTTTCTGTTCCCTTCTGAGTTCATTTCTATGTGAGGTGAGAAGTTTAAGTTGAGCCCCCCCACTTCCCCTGATGTTCAATGGCTCCAGCATCCTGTTGAAAAGACAATTTTTCCTCAGCTGAATTGCTTTCACACCTTTGTCAAAAATTGGTTGCCCACATTTCTACTGGTCTATTTCTGGCTTCTTGATTTTGTTCCATTGATTTCTGTGTCTATTGATCTGGGTGGCTAGCTCCTTGCAAAAATGCCAAGCAGCTTTCATGATTATAACTACATAGCAGGCCTTCTGTGCTTAGGTGTGTGTAAAGTGTATTTGTGCATACGTGTCTGTGTGTGCATATGTGTGTATAGACCAGAGGTTGATATTGAGTGTCATTTTCAGGTACCATCCCTCACAATTTTTGAGGCAGGTCTCTCGCTGAATGCGGGGCTAGCTGGCCAGCAAGTTCCAGAGACCCACTTGTCTCTCGCCTTCTCAGTGTTGGGATGGCAGACACGGGCTACTGCAGCACCTGGCTTTGCAGGTGATGACAGGTTTTGAATTCAGATTTTCATGCGTGTGAGCGCTTTAGTGACAGAACCATTTCACCAGCCAGCCCTTGATAAGTCTTAAAAACAGAAACTGAAGGCGCCTTCAATTTTATTCTTCTTTAAATTGGTTCATGTAACCTAGTGACTTTGCCTTTTTAGTTTAGAATACCTTGACTATAAAACAATTCTGATAGATTTTTGACCTCTCTAGATATTTTGGAGGCAGTTGCCATGTTTCTTTGGTGTCACGAGCCACTTCCCCCCTAAAAATCATTCAGGAACCATCACCCTGAGGAGTCTGCAGGGAACCCCACACCCATAATTATGTTCTATTGACAGAACCTGCCCCACACCCAATTAACTTATCTGTTAGCGGAACGCGCCTCACATTCCAGCTATCCAGGGAACCAGGTGTGGCAACTTGTGACTTCTTGGCCTACCTCCTGGCCTACGTGATTGCCTACGTGATGAACCTGAACCATGTGACCTGGAACACGCTGCAAGAATCCAGTTTCCCTGCCCCCCAAAGTCCTCATCCAGGGCCTATATAAGCAGCAACCATGATCCTAATAAAGGGGGCTTTGACAAATCTGCTTAGCCTCATTCTTCTGTCCTAGCTCATTCCCTTCCAGGTAGCGCCCCTCCGAGACCCTGGAATAACTGATTGCAGGGTGGGTTACAAACCCCTAGACTGAGTAACCCACCCAACGCAATCGACACTTTGGTGAGTTCTCTAATTCATATTTCCATTTATGGGCTGGAGAGATGGCTCAGAGGTTAAGAGCACTGACTGCCTCTCCAGAGGTTCTGAGTTCAATTCCCAGCAACCACATAGTGGCTCACAAACATCCCTACTGAGATCTGGTGCCCTCTTTTGGATGATAAATCTTAAAAAAAAAAATACTTCCATTTATTTACCTATTTGACTTCTTCCCGCAGTTCTTAAATAGTTTTAGTGTCTGATAATATATGTATTATCAGATTTTTTAAAAGACTTATTTAGACGTGCATTAGCATTTTGCTTGAATATATGTCTGTGTGAGGGTGTCAGATGCCCTGGAACTGGAGTTATAGCTGGGAATTGAACCTAGGTCCTCTGGAAGAGCGCACAGTGCTCCTAACCACTCACTGAATCATCTCGCTAGGTCATGTGATCAGATTTTTATCTAGCCATTTCACTTTTAGAGATACACAGATGATATTTTACATTTTTTTCAGCTGTTTTTGAACATGGTGGCGCACTCCTTTAATCCAGGTCAGCTTGGTCTACTGAGTTTCGGGATAGGAAAAGTCTTTGGAAACGCAGCTATATAAGAACTTGCCGGACAAACTGCTAGCACCAGGTACAGAAACGCTGTGTGTTGACCTTGACCAGCTATCCTCTCACATGACTGAATTCTCTTTTGAGTTCTAGCACTCTCTTGTGGAGTTCTTGGGATTTTCTCCAGAGACAATCCCACTGCCTGGGCAAGGGACATTTCCCCCCAGCACCTTCTGTTTACTGTCTTCTTGTACGGACCCAGGACTTCCAGTGAAGACTTGAACAGTAGATTGCTCAGAGCTGGCACCTTGGCTTGGCTTTCCATTTCTTTCTGTCAGCTTAGGCTGCCCAGGAATTCACTCTGTAGCCCAGGCTGATTTTGAATTTGAGGTGATTCTCCTGTCTTAGCTTGAGATTACAAGCTTACCACACTCGGCTCTCTGTTTTCAATTTGTTGTTGTTGTTACCATTATGAATTTTTAGAGACAGAGTTTTTCTGTGTAACAGCTCTAACTGTCATGGAGCTGGAACTTGCTCTGTAGAACAGGCTGGCCTCAAACTCACAGGGATCCACCTGCCTCTGCCTCCCGGGTGCTAGGATTAAAAGTGTACACCACCACCTGGCTATTATTGTTATTTCTGTTTATTTTGTTTTTTTTTTTTGTTTTTTTGTTTTTTTGCTTTGATGGGATTTCTCTGTGTAGCCCTGGCTGTCCTGGAACTTGCTTTGTAAACCAGGCTGGCCTCGAACTCAAGAGATCTGCCTTTTGGGACTAAAGGCGTGCAATGCTATGCCTGGCTATCATCGTCACCACTAGTTGTAGGAGTGGAAATATTTTGATCATAATCTCACACATCCCAGATTGGCTATAAACTCAATTCAGGATGACCTTGAACTTTTGATCTTCCTGCCTCTACTCCCACGGGGTGGATTGCAGATGTGTGTCGTTATAGTACTACTAAAGACACTATCTTTAGCTGGTTTATGTAGTGCTGGGATTCGATCCCAGGGCTTTGTGCATGCTAGGGAAACACTCTACCAGTTGAGCTACAGTCCCCGTTTTGTATCTTAAAAGAAAAGTATTCAATCTTTCATGGTTAAAAATAACATTTGCAGTAGCCGGGCTTGGTGGTGCGCACCTTTAATCCTAGGACTCAGGAAACAGGGGCCAGCCTGGTCTACAGAGTGAGTTCTAGGATACCCAGGGCTACACAGAGAAACCCTGTCTCAAAAAAACAAAACAAATCAAAAACATGCAAAAACTATTTGAAATAGGGTGTGTATGTGTGTGTGAGCGTGTGTGAGAGCATGTGTGTGTGTGTGTGTGTAAGCCTTATTAACTTGAGGAAAATTATCTGTCCTTCTAATTTACTGTGAATGGCTTGGGCTTTTTCTTTCTTTCTTTCTCTCTCTTTCTTTCTTTCTTTCTTTCTTTCTTTCTTTCTTTCTTTCTTTCTTTTTTCTTGGATGGAGGTTGACTTCTGCCAGCCACCTTTTCTGCATCATTTGATACGAGCATGTGATTTCCCTCTGGAATCCCATTGTCAGGTTGGAGCCCACTGACTTTGGGAGCTTCGTCTCCCACGGTAAATCCCACTCGTAGTTGGCTCTTATTTTTCATTGCTATCATCATTTACTAGTGTTTCTGTCTGTGGCCAGAAAGGGTGTCTGTCCATCTGTCGTACTCTTTCCTTGCAATATCTACTTCTGGTACTGGCGTCATGGTAACACTGCCTTCCTAAGGTGAGCTAGGGTTCTCCGCCAATTCCTGGAAGAGCTTCTAGAGAGTTGGCATCGTTACTCCTTACACATTTGGCAGCACCTGTCTGTCAAACTATCTTGCCTTGGGTTTTTCCTTTCTGAAAGAATGTGAATTTAGTTTCTCTCAGTAGTCATTTGATTAACAGCAGCAATAACAACAGCAGACCAGCAGAAAATGTTTATTATCTGAACTCTATCATTATTCTTTCTCTCTCTCTCTCTCTCTCTCTCTCTCTCTCTCTCTCTCTCTCTCTCTCTCGCTCGCTTTCTCTCCAGGTTTTCAAGACAGAGTTTTTGCTTGTTTGTTTTTGTTTTATTTTTTAAAGTTTCAGTTATTTTTATTTTATAGATATGAGTATTCTGTCTGCATGGAAAGAGAGAGCTGACTCTATAGGGTTGTTCTCCAACACCCCCCCACATACTACATGGCATGTGCACACACATACACATATATCATGGCATGAGTAACCCCCCATCATATGTACAATAATACCAAATTTACCCACCCGAGGTAAAATTGCCATGCAGCAGCTGAATTTGGTATAAATTCTCATGAAAGCACTGAACTTTAGAGATTAAGAAAGAATTCTACTCAAATCATTGTGAGTAAGTCAAATCACTTGTAAAATTTGTCTGGCTTCCAGTCTTTCTGTGACAGCAGCCCATCATTCGGAGATGGAGGAGCCACACCTAAGGAGCCTTCAGCATAGTGGTGCGCATGCCTCATTGTTCCCCAGAGCTCTCCTTGAAAACACAAGTGTCTGAAAATTCTCTAATCACTGATTTGTGGACAGAAGCTATCGCCTGCCGTGCAAACATGGCCATCTGACTTAGAAGTCCTTAAACCCAAGTAAACGCAAGGTGCACGCGTCTCTAACCCCAGCACTCTCACAACAAGACAGGAGTGGGGGCAGGAATCACTGTCCGCCACATCAGAAGTTCATGGACCAGCTAGCCTAGAGTGTGCAGGGCACCAGCAATATGAGAGAGACTGCCTCAAACATAGGGTACAGCAAGGGCTACCAATTGTCCACTGTGGTATGTGTGTGGCCTAACATAGCACTTGCACATACATACACACAAATTAATTGATTGGTTCAGTAAAAAATGACTAGAACCTTCAATACAAAAAAATGACTAGGAATTGGGGCTGGAGAGATGGCTCAACAGTTAAGAGCACTGGTTCCAGAGAACCCAAGCTCAGTTCCCAGCACCTTCAGGGTTGTTCACAACTGTCTGTAACTCCAGTTCCAGAGGATCAGACACCACCCAACCTCTGAGACACACATACAGACAAGCACTCATACTCATGAAGGAAAAATAATAGTTACAATTTTAAAAAATGGCTAGGAGTGGTCAATGGTCCATCAAGAGCAGACTCTCATAGGCATATTATATTTACCATGGCAACAGAGAGAATCATGATGACTGTGCTGTGGCCAACCATATCCTAACGACTGTGGGGAGAGACGTGCACGAAGAGAAGCATCCAGCATCTTCTGTGAATTATTTAAAACCTCTAACTCAGGAATAGAGACACAAGTATTTTTCTCTGAAGGAATAAGGTATAGACACTCGCTATGTACAGGCACACTTGGTCTTGTCAGCGTATTTAAAGCAAGCCCAGACCGTGTCACGGCATCTACCTAATAAAGACACAGAAATCGCTCTAAACACCATGCCCCAATTGCAGCTTCAAAATGAACACCTGGACCCGGTAGCTGTGTGCTCTGGTGTCTGTCCAGCATGTGCGAAGTTCCGGGTTAAACCCCAGTTCCACAAGCAACAACATTTTTCTTCTTTCCCTTTTCTTTTTCTTTCTTTTTTATATTCTTGGGCTGGGACTCAAACCTGAGGCCCAATGCCTGCTAGACAAGCATTTTGTCACTGAATTCCATTCCCAGCCCCAATAAATCCACAGCATCATCGCATCTTAGTCTCTACCCAAAGTCCTAATGATAACAAAGATTTTTAAGACCTAAGCAAGGTTTCTGTTATATACTTGGTTGTCACAGCTCAGAAGCTGGGGTTTTTCTATAACAGCTTAATCTCCCCTTTACTTTCTTACTATGGATTTATTGAAAGTACTGGCTAATCCGTCCTGGGCACTTGCTGACTGCTTCCGCAGGGTGTCCCTGCATTCATTTCCTCTTTCTTCTTAGACAAAGAGACTTCACTGAAGCTTTGTTACCGGCAGGATGTACCTAGTAGGCCCTGCTGTGAACGTCTGGCCACATCACAGCAAGAGATAGATCGCAGGTGTTGTCTCACCTGTAGAAAGACTGAAATCCCTTAGTGGGATGACGTGGCACCAGTCTGGTTCATCTATTAGAAAGTTTCCAGGGTTGATTTTACTTAATGCTTTTGGTGTCCACTAATGACCATTGCTGAGATCATTGCTTTCAACATCTGTTTTCACAAAGGATCCTGCGCAGGCTTTTCTACGTAGACCGGGCTGACCTGGGATTTAGGATCCCTTCCTCCTCCATGTTGGGATTGCAGGCATGCACGCCATGACCAGCTTTTAGTTTTTTATTTTATCATTTAGTCTGGGATGAGGTAAACTCACACCTGTAATCTCAGCTCTTGGGAAGTTGAAACAGGAGGATTGCAAATTTAAAACCAGCATGGGGGTACACAGTGAGATCCTGTCTCCCTAAAACAAATAAACAGAAAGTTTCCCTTGGTAGGCACATTTGGCTAGCATGAGAAAGTCCCTGGGTTCATTTATTCTGCATGCATATGAATTATTGGCAAAGGAAAGAATACAAGGCTTTGCTGTAGTGTGGTGAAGATGGGTCTGCGGGACCATGATTAAAATCAGAGTGGCTCCAGGGTGAGCGCTGATGGCTCTAGACACCGGCTGCTAGAATTCATATGACTATTTTGTTTTTGTTGTTTTGTGTTTAAGATTATTTTTATAAATTATGTGTATTTTTGTGTCTCTATGGGAGTGTGTGCACTTGAGTCCAGGTGCTCCTGGAGCTGCAGTCCTCAGATGACCCTGGAGCTGCAGTTACAGGCTTTGTGAGCTGCCTGACATATGTCGTTGGGAACTGGACTTAGTCCTCTGAAAGGACAGTATGTGTTTTTAACCGCGGAGCCATCTCTCCATCCACTTTATTTTGTTTTGTTTTGCTTGAGACAGGGTATCATTTAGCCTAAGTACATCAAACTCATTAAGTGTCTGAGTAGCTGAGGATGGCCTTGAACATCTGTCTGGACCAGGTTTGCGCTGCAATCCCAGCATTGCCACCACCCCTGGCCCCTGTGTCCTAGAGTTTGGAAACCTCTGGCTCTGAAGCCTTTCTGAAGTGGGAAGGGTGTTGGATGCATCCCTTCTGTCCTCTGGATGTGTTCTCTGAACAGAATCAGTGGATTCCGGTTGGGTTAAGGAACTAGGATGGAAAGAGTAGCCCGAGGTCCAGTGTTGTTACTTAGCTGAGAGTCCCAGGGAACTAACTGCCTGCCTGCGGCAGCGACCACAAACCTCAGTTCCAATGGCGCTGCACCCACCCCTTACCACAGGGGACTGCTCTAGCCGGAGTAGATTCCCTGTATCCTGTCCATACTTTCAGAAATAGTACTTTATTAAATTCTTCTTAAATTACCCAGTTGGGGTGTGCCATCTGTTTCTTGCTGGGTCCTGTCTGCTACCGGAAGGCGATTAGCAGCAAAAGGACCAGATCAAGGCCAAAAGCTCGGGTCGAGGAAGGAGGAGGAGGGACTGAGGAGAGAGGAATGACCACTGGGGACAGAGGCGATAAGCGAAATTACAGACCTGGGCGGGTAGAGGACAGGGCTCAAACAGGCCTAGGGGAACGACTGCGCAAACAGCTCTGTTAGCCCTGATGCATCCCTTAGGAATCCCGGGCTGCTTGAGGGGGTGCCGACCTGCCGGACAGGCTCGGCGGGGTTGTCTGATCTCCAGCTCTCCCATATGCTTGGGGCCTGGCAGTTAGCCAGAGCCTCAGAATTCTCCACTCCTGGGGGACTCTCAGCTGCCAGCAGGGGCCCTGAGGATGCAACTGGAGAGCTTTGGTGACCTCTGGGAAAAAGCAGCCCCTAAATCCCGCCCAGAGAGCTGGCGTGGGAAAGGTAAGCAGTGACTCCTTTAGAAGATAGTGATGTGGCTGCAAAACCCCGTGCTCGAGACTGGTGTGGGAGGAACTTGGGCCTCTGGCTTGGTAGCACTGTGAAGGAGTGGGAAGACGTGGTGCTAGACTCATCCTGTGGTTTCCGAACTCTATTGTACCATTAAATGTTTTCACTTTAAAATGCATTCATTGGTGGCTGGAGAGACGGGGAGAGAAGGCTCAGCAGTTAAGAGCGTGCACTGCTCTAGCAGAGGATCTGAGGTCGCTTCCAAACGCCTATATCAAGTTCCTTACAACTGTCTGTAACTCCAGTTCCAGGCAGACATGATGCTGCTGGCCTCTGTGGCCACACACACACACACACACACACACACACACACACACACACGGTTTAAAAATTCTTATAAATAAATACATTTATTTGACCATTTACACAATTGATAGCCCAACATGATTCAGAAACAAAATGTATAGGGGAGAGGAGGTATAGCTCCGTTAACAGAGCCCTTACCTAGCACGCTCAAAGCCCTGGGTTCATTCCCAAACACCACACAAACCTCAGGCCTGCAATCCTAGCACTCAGGATATTGAGGATCACAAGTTCAAGGTCTTTCTCAGTTACATAGTTTAAGGCTGGCCTGGAATACGGGAGACCTTAGCTCAAAAATAAGCCAGGAAATATATCCACAGTCACATAGTGAGAGGACTCTGTCCTTCATTTCCTCTTCAAACAGGCAGCCATTGGGGCCTTCTGCAAGAGTTAAAGCAGAATGAACGAAAGCCAGTCTGCACCCTCATTTCCCTCTTTGTTGTTGTTGTTGTTTTTGTTTTTTCAGACAGGGTTTCTCTCTGTAGAAACCTATCCTGGAACTCACTCGGCAGACCAGGCTGGCCTCAACTCACAGAATTTCACCTGCCTCTGCCTCCCGAGTGCTGGACTTAAAGGCGTGCGCCACCACAGTCAGCTCTATTTCTCTCCTTTTAATATGATATATTCTACTTTCTATATTGTTAATATCCAGGCACACTTTGACCCTGCCCTTTGGGAACCTGGCATTCCTCTGTTTATGGCAAGCAGTTCTGATTGTACATAGGTGCAAAGGTCCCTTTAAGAGACAAGCTCCGCCCACTCCATATCTCAGTCTTTCCCAAGGCAAGCTGTCTCAGCCTCTCTCCCTCTGCTCTCCTCTCTCCTTCCTCCCCTGCCTCTTTCTCCCTCTGTCTCTCTCTGTCTCTGTATCTCTCCCTCCTTTCCCCTCATCCTCCCTCTTTTCAGTAAACCCCACAGAGCTCTCTCTGCAGAGTGTATTCTGTTCCCCGGTGCAGTTTGGGCCCCACCCGCTATGGGAAGCCCCAAAGGTCCCTTTTGCACCATATCTAACATGCCTTGTGGGCATGTTTTTTTCCGTAAAAATTGCATTGAAGCCAGGCATGGTGGTGCACACCTTTAATCCCAGCACTAAGGAGGCAGAGGCAGGCAGATGTCTGAGTTTAAGGCCAGCCTGGTCTACAAGAGCTAGTTCCAGGGGAACCAAAAGCTACAGAGAAACCCTATCTCGAGTGAGTTCCAGGACAGCCAGGGCTACACAAAGAAACCCTGTCTCCAAAATCAAAAGTAAAATAAAATTTAAAATTTTTAAAAAATGTATTGAAATGTTTTGAAATTGATTCATATAGAATTCCTTCACTACTATCCTCTCAGTAGTATTCAGCTGTACAACAATATATTGAGGCATCTCTATTGACAAGCATTTTCTGTTACTAATAATGCATACCTGTTGATTGACTGAGCAAGTGCACTCCGGAGTATAATATTGTCCAAAGTACAGAGGACCTCCTATGTCTGCTAATATATGTCTCTGGGTAGAGTCACTTCCTAGAAGCACAGTTACTGAATCAAAGAGCATATACTAAGGCCAGCCAGATGGCTTGGCGGGTAAAATTGCCTGGGCAAAGCCCGAGGACCTGACTTCAATCTCCAGGCCCCATATGGCAGAAGGAAAGATGGTTAATTATTTTGTCAACTTGACCCAAGCTAAGGTCATCTGGGAAGAGGAACCTCAACCAAGAATATTTGCTTGTGTGAGACCGTCCTATAGGCAAGCCTGTGGGGCATTTTCTTGGAGAGAAAGCCCAACCACTATGGGCAGAGTCGTCACCCCCCCCCCCAGAGGTTCTGGAGAAGAGGGCCGGCTGAGCAGCCATGGAGAGCAAGCCAGTCAGCTGCACCCCTCCATGGTCTTTGCTTACGTTCCCACCTCCACGAGCATGCTTTGCATCCCTGCTCTGACTTCCCTCAGATGACTGGCTGAAGTAAGAGTGTAATAGTGTAAGCCGACCTTAAATGAACTCCTCTCCCCACAGGCTGCCTCTGGTCACGGGCTTTATCATAGCAATCAAAAGTTGACAGAGTCCCGAAAGTTGTCTTTGGATCTCCACACAAGGGAGCAAAATCACACACACCAAACAAACAGAATGTAATTTTTTTAAAAATCGTATATATTCTTGTGATTTTGATAGCCATTGCCAAATGGACTCGAGTTGACCTTTTTCTTTTGAGATATACAAGGTTTCGCTGCACAGCTTAGTGTGTCCTCCTCAGTTCCTCCTGCCTCAGCCTCCCAGATGCTGGCATTACAAACATGTGTCACCACACTTGCCGTGTTAAATGGACTTCTGGGGAGGTTGTACCAGTCTATACTCCGTCCTGTCAAATCTTAGAGTGGCCAAGGCTGAAGACAGTTGCGCAAGGGGTGGTGCATGCATTATCCTCTGGGGTTGCTCCAAATGAGATTTCTACCCCCTGGGATCCATTTACCCAATGGGAGACTGTCTTCCATCTTTCTTTTTTTTTTAATAGTCCAGATCTTCCCAGATCTAGAGCAGGCTTTCTATATTACTTCTCCTGTGTATAGACGTGGGTGGCGGTGGGTATGCCTGGAAATTCATGTGCAGGCCAGAGGTCAGTGTTGGGTGTCTTTCTCAGTCACTCTCCACCTTAATTTTTGAGACAGGGTCTCTCACCGAACCTGATGGGCTAGACGGGATAGCCAGAAAATCTCAGGGGTCCTTCTGTCGCTGTCGCTAGCAGTAGAGTTAGATGCCAGGGATCCAAATCAGGTCCTCATACTTGAATAGCAACACTTTGCCCACCAATCCGCCTCCTCGGCCCTCTACATTAGTTTTCTATTGATGTATAATAAATTGCCAAGCTAGTAGCTTGCAACAATGCAAATTTATTACCTCATAGTTCCATGGATACTGTTAGCTGAGTCTTCTGCTTGGACTCTCAGCCATCTCTAGCTGTGTTCTCCTCTGAGGCCCAGAAACCACTTCCGACGTCTTCTGAGTTGCTGGTAAGACTCATTTCCTAGATGTGGAATTTGGACTGGGAGGATGGATGGTTCATTGAGTAAACTGCTTGCAACACGAACATGACGGCCAGAATTTGAAACCCATTGCCCATGTAAATGCCAGGTGATACGGTAACCTATCTGCAATCTCATTCCTGGTGAAACAAATATATAGAATCCCTACAGCAAGCTGGCTAGCTAGATTAGCTAAATATATGAGCCCTGGATTCAAATGAGAGATATTGCCTCAACGTATAAGGTTCAGAGCTGTCAAGGAAGACACCCAGTGTCAACCTCTGGCCTCAACACAGGCATGTATACCTGCATATACGTATGTTCACACAAATACATGTAACACACACAACTATGACATTGAGAGCCCATTTTTTTTTCTGGCTATTTGTGGAGATTAACAGCATCTAAGACAGCCCTGAGACCCTAGCCACATGGCCCTCTCCTTATATGGCGTCAACACCTGCAAAGATCAGCAGGAGGGCCTGCTGCAGTCTGCACGAGTCCTGTGTGATGCAAAGTAATCAGTGGAGCAGGCTGATTCTTCTGTTATATTCACAGATGTCACCCACACAAAGACAATAGCATAATACAAAATACATATACCTTTGAAGAGAAAAATTGGGGAGTCTTCTTAGAATTTGCTTATCACTCCTTAATTTCTTTCCAAGCCCCTCTCTTCTCGGTCATCAGCCTGTGGTTTCTCGTTCTGGGTTCCATGTGCCCCCCTTTCATCCTCGTGTGCCCCCGTTCGCTCCTTATGTAGAACATGCCTCCATTTCCTGATTTCTGGCTGCAGAGTCATGCTCTTTTAAAAAACCGAATTGTGGGACTAAAGAGAAGGCTCAGAGGTTAAGAGCACTGGCTGAGATGGGGCTGTTTTCTCTAAGAATAAGAAGCTATCCCGAAAATGCACCTAGATGGGGCTGCGATCTTTCCAGCTCACATTCCTCTCGGCCACAGATTAAGTCGGTGTTAGTCTTTAGATGAAAGACATTACAGTTAACTACGTGAGACACAATCAGTGCACCAAATGAGACTGTTGGACTCCCTTATGCCTAGGTCTAAGAAACAGACTCTTCCCTACTGATGACTGAAAACTGGTTTTTTTTTTTTTTCTGATTCTGTTTTGTGTGTGTATGCTTTTCTTTTGTAGATGTGGTGCACCCCCATCCCATAATGTTGGGAATCATCCTCCATCACTCTTCCAGCTTATTCACTGAGGCCTGGGCCCTCAGTCAAACCCAGAGCTCACTGATGTGGCTAATCCCTTGCTCTGCCTTTGCATTCTGCGGCTGGAATTACAGGCAGCTACCAAATCCGTCTGGCATTTACATGGATGCTGGGAATGCAAACTCATGTTTGCATGTCAAGTGCTTTAACCATTGAGCTATCTCTCCAGTCAGTGACTGTGAATTTTATGCAGGGGAAAGATTCTTCTTTAAATCACTCATATGTAAATATTAACATCTCTTTAGAGTAGGTGCCAGGACTGACCTTAGAGAAAGAAGCAGAGAATGATCGTACAGCCTTTTCTGACTTGACAACCGTCCTAAAATCACCCCAAGGGAAACTTTTCTTCAGAGTCTCATATACTTTGGGCTTTTTAGAAGACAGTCTACTTCCTCTCTCTTTAAGAATATTCTTTTTCAGGCTGGTGAGATGGCTCAGTGGTTAAGAGCACTGACTGCTCCTCCAGAGGACCCGGGTTCAATTCCCAGCACCCACATGGCAGCTCACAGCTGTCTGTAGCTCCAGTTCCAGAGAATCTGACATCATTATACCAATGTGCATGAAATAAAGTTAAATAAAGTTTAAAAAATTTCTTTTTTTCTTCTTCTTCTTTTTTTTTTTACTTTGAGCCAGGCACAGTAGTATATGTCTTAAGATTCCAGCACTTGGGAGGAGGCAGGTGTCTACGTGTCCATGATAGTATACAGAAATACACTCAGTTTTGTGGGTTATTCTATTAAATAAACTATAATGGGCACATTTTATTTATTTAGTGTGTGTACTCGCGTGAGTGCTCATGCCACAGTTTAAATGTGGAGGTCAGAGGACAGCTTGCAGGAATTGGTTCTCCCTTTTCACCATCTAGGTCCCAGGGTTCAGGCGCAGGTTGTCAGGCTTGGTCCAGCTGTCTTTACCCACTGACCATCTCAATGACCTCTGACTTTTCTTCTTGAAACTGCTAGGATGGCGGATTATACTGAATGGTTTTAGAACCAGCCTTGTATCCCTTATAAAGTCTACCTTATCTGTTGCATAATCCTTTTCATAGATTCTGATATTTCACATAGGCTCAATCTATATGCCAATATTTTGTTGGTTATTGCTGCATGTATATGCACAATGGGTGCAGGTTTGGAGTACCTGTTTGTGCAGACTTTGTCTAATGTTCTTACAGATGTGAGGCTAGCTTCAGAAAATGAATTAGAAGCTGTTCCTCTTGCTTTTTTGGAAGATACTATATAGAATTGGTAGAGTTCTCCAGTGAGATCATCTGGCTACCAATATTTCTTTTGAGGGGGTTAAATTAAAAATTCAATCCCATTAATAGTTATAGAAATATTTAAATTATATATTTCATTTATATTTTTTAATTTTGGGGGGGGTAGTTTGAAGACAGGGTTTCTCTGTGTATCGCTGGCTGTCCTGGAACTCGTGCTGTAGGCCAGTCTGGCCTCAAACTCAGAACTCAGAGATCTTCTTGCCTCTGCCTCCCAAATGCTAGGTTTAAAAAACGTGCGCCACACCACCTGGCTGTAATTTATTTTTATTTTATATGCATTGGCGTTTTACCTGTATATACTCTGTGTGAAGGTGTCAGATCCCCTGGAACTGGAGTTACAGACAGCTGTGAGCTGCCATGTGGGTGCTGGGGAATTGAACCTGGATCCTCTGGAAGAGCAGCCAGTGCTCTTAACCTCTGAGTTATCTCTTCAGCCCCTCAAATTATGTATATCGCATTGGGTAAGTTGTAGTTATGTTTTCCCCCTTTGGGTAGTGGTGTATTTCCTCGAGTTGTCAAATCTATATGTGTAGAGCTCTGGCCAAGGTTCTCTTGTTTTTTTTTTTTTTTTTTAATTTTATTTATTTATACAGTATCCTGCCTGTAGGCCAGAAGAGGGCACTAGATCTCATTATAGGTGATTGTGAGCCACCACGTGGTTGCTGGGAATTGAACTCAGGACCTCTGGAAGAGCAGTCAGTGCTCTTAACCTCTGAGCCATCTCTCCAGCCCCCGTTTTTTTTTTTGTTTGTTTGTTTATTTGTTTTGATGCCTGCATGGCCAGCAGTGACATCCTTTAGCTCGCTCTTGAGATTGGTCGGGCCAACCCTGGCTTTCACATGGGTTCTGGGGAGCCCCACTCGGCTTCTGCTTTCACACTGAGCGCCTCACCCTGCCTTCTTCGTTCTTTCCTTTTTGTTCATCTAAATAGAGCTCCACCAATCATCCTGATGAGTTCACAGAACCAACTGGGTTTCATTGACTTTAATTTTTTTTTTTTTTGTTTTGGGGGTTTGTTTTATTTGTTTGCTTGCTTGCTTTTGGGGACAGGGTCTTACTATGTAGCCTCTGGCAGGCCGGGAAATCTCTATGTCTACCAGGCTGGCTTCTAACTCAGAGATGCACCTGCCTCCACCTCTGGAGTGCATAGGGTCAAAGGTGTGCACCACCACACCTAATCTTGTTTTACTATTTTTTAAAGAGTCATTTTTAAATTATGTATACATTGTTCTGTCTGCATGTGTGCTGCAGGCCAGAAGAAGGCACTAGATCTCATTACAGATGGTTGTGAGGGGGGCTGGAGAGATGGCTCAGAGGTTAAGAGCACTGCCTGCTCTTTCATAGGTCCTGAGTTCAATTCCCAGCAACCACATCTGAGCCACCATGTGGTTGCTGAGAACTGAACTCTGGAATCAAAGTAGACCTCTGGAAGAACAGTCAAGTGCTCTTAACCTCTGAGCCATCTCTCCAGCCCTTGTTTTACTATTTTAATTTCATTTACTTTTGCTCCCATATTTATTGTGTTATTCTCTCTGCTTGATTTCAGCTTATTTTCCATTGAGCACTGGATTCTTGAGTGCTATCCTGCTGCTGTTGGGTACAATATGCTCTAAATGTTGACTGGATTCTAGTGAGAGATGCTGTTAAGTTCTCTCTACCCTTGCTGATTTTCAGGCTAGTTGCTGAGAAACTTAGGTTGGAATTTCAAATGATGTTGTCTATACCTCTTTTCAATCTGTTAGGTTTTGATTCACATTGTTTTGATACTATTGTGCATATACATTTACAGATTCTGTGTCCATTTAGTGTCTCAATTCTTTTATTGTTATATAAAGTCATTTTTCGATGCTGGTGATTTTCTTTTCTCTGTAGTGTATCTCGTATTACTAGTCCTAATTTCTTTTAATTGTTGCAATATATATCACTCTTCATTCTTTGACTTTTAATAGGCTTTTTTTTTCTGTGTGTGGGTACATTGACATGAGTGCAGGTGTCTGAGGAGGCCAGAGGTGTTAGATCCCTCTGGAGCTGGAGTTACAGGTTGTTGTGAGCCACCTGATAGGGGTACTAGGAACTGAACTTGGGTCCTCTGCAAGAGCAATCAATATTCGATTTTAACTACTAAGCCATCTCTCAGCTCCTCAGTCAGCATTTTGTTGTTATATTTGACGTTAGTTTCTTGTATATGTAACATGATTGGGTTGTGCTTTTGTATCTACTATTCTCTGCTTGTAAATGGTGCATTTAGACAGTCTGTGCTTACCGTAATTAAATCTGCTGTCTGAGTTCTTGCTTTCTGTTTCTTTTTCTTTTTCCATTTTCTATTTTTCTGCTTTTCTTCTAATCTTATATTGACTCATTTATAGTACTTTTTCATGTATCTCTTTGTGTTTTTTTTTTACTGGTTTCTCCAGGAATCACATCATTGCATTTTGTTTATTTATTGGGGTGGGGTAGCATATATGCCTGCGTGTCTTAGCATGTGAGTACAGATGTTTCTTTTCTTCCACCATCTAGGTCCTGCGGATCAAACTCAGGTAATAAGACTTAGTGATAAGCACCTACATCTCTCTGGCCCAGAATTTTATCACATAAACAGAATTTCATCATCAATCTCCTCTTTACCTTTGTGAGTGACAGGCAGAAATCTTGCATTTGTTTATAATACCCATGCTCCCTTATTTGTAATTGTAATATTCTCTCAACTATTTCCTCTAGAGGTGCTGAAAACTGGGCCAAACGGTCTACAGTATTTGCTTTAGCGGCCAGCAAAATTTCTAAGATCCAAGAGAGGGAAAATTGTAGCCACTCATAATTTTCCCTCCTGCAGTCTTTTCCTCCTATTTGTTCCAAGAGTTCTTTTATTATCTCCTTTCTGTTGCGTGGCCTCCCCCTGCCCTTTATTTAGGAGGCTTGCTGGTAACAATTTCTCCTCATTTCCTGGCACCTGGAGTGCCAGCGTCTCCTCTTCTTCCTGAAAGCCATTTTCATTTCATACAGGAGTCTAGATTGACAGTTCTTTCAGTCTTTGAAAAATACAGTCGGTTCCCTGAGCGAGCCTGTTCCCCAGTGTCTTCTCTGCTGGTCTTGCTTCCAATACTTTCCCCATTGTCTTCCATTTTCAAAGGCTGATCATACATGTATTTGTTCCATCTTTTGGGGTTTATCCTGTTTGCTGTTCACTCAATCTGTTAAGTCAATTGATATGTCCTTTGCTAACTCTGGTATGTTCAACCATTTCTTTTTCAAATGCTACCTTAGCTTTGCCTCATCTTCAGGGACACCAACATCAGCGCTAGGTTTCTGTTACTGTTCCTGAGGTCCCATCTATTTGTGGGTATGGTTTTTGTTTCTTTCAGGCCACTTTTTCCCTCTCTTGTTCAGGTAGGTAATTTCTATTCTTCTGTCTTCTAATTCATTAGTTCTTTCTCTGTCTCCTACACTCTCTTATTGAGCTTATCCACTGAGTTTTAGATTTTGGGACCCCACCACCTTAAATTTCCATATGTTTCTTCGTATCTTCTATTTTTGTTGACACATTTTTTATTTAAATTTTTGAGTGTTTTGCCTACACATATATCTGTACACCATGTGCACGTTTGTTACCCTCTGAGGCTACAAGACAATGTTGAATCCCCTGGAACCAGAGTTAACATATGGTTGTGAACTGCCATGTAGTTGCTGGGAATCAAACCCAGGTTCTCTAGAAGAGCAGCCAGGGCTCTTAACCACAGAGCCATCTCTCCAGCCTTTATATTTTATATTATTATTAATATTATTATCATTGTTTTTCAAGACAGGGTTTCTCTTTGTAGCTTTGGAGCCTGTCCTGGAACTAACTCTTGTAGACCAGGCTGGCCTCAAACTCACAGAGGTCTGCCTGTCTCTGACTACCGAGTGCTGGGATTAAAGGCATGCACCACCACCACCTGGCCCACATTTTATTTTTTAAGTCAAACATTTTTTCAAACATTTATTTATTTATTATGTATACAGCGTTCTGCCTGCATGCCAGAAGAGGGCACCAGATCTCATTATAGATGGTTGTGAGCCACCATGTGGTTGCTAGGAATTGAACTCAGGACCTCTGGAAGAGTAGACAATGCTCTTATTCTTTGAGGCATCTCTCCAGTACATTTACAAGGATTTTCTTGAGATTTTTGCATCTATGTTCACAGGGGATATGGGTTTGTAATTTTGTTTTTCCTTTTTGTTGTTATTGGGTCTTTTTTGTTTGTAGTTTGGATATCAGAGTGGTTGTGGCCTCATAAAATGAATTGGGCAATGTTCCTTCTGTTTCTACTTGTGGAATAATTTGAGGAGTATTGACATTAATTCTTCTTTGAAAGTCTGGTAGATTTCTGTGCTGAAACCTTCTGGGCCTGGGTTCTTTTTTTTTCCTGGGAGATTTTTAACGATTGCTTCTATTTTCCTAGGGCCTATAGATCTGTTTAACTGCTTATCTGCTTAACTGATCTGAACTTTGTTAAGTGGTATGTACCAAGAAAATTATCTATTTCTTTTTTCCAATTTGTTGAAGTGTGGATTCTTAAAGTATGTTCTTATTCTCCAGATTTCTTAGGTGTCTCTTGTTATATACCCCTTTTCATTTCTGAATTGGGGGGGAGTGTTTGAGACAGGGAGCCTGTCTGGAACTCACTCTGTAGACCAGGCTGACCTTGAACTCACAGAGATCCACCTGCCTCTGCTTCTCAAGTGCTGGAACTAAAAGTATGCACCACCACTGCCTGGTTTCATTTCTGATTTTATTAATTTGGACCTTCTCTCTCTACCTTTTAGTTAGTTTGTATAAGGGTTTGTATATCTGATTGATTTTCTCAAGGAACCAACTCTTTGTTCCATTGATTCTTTGCACTGTTTTTTGTTTCTTTGTTCATTCCTTTGTATTTTATTGATTTCAGCCTGTAATTTTATTATTTCTTGTCATCTATTCTTTTTGGGTGTGATTTCTTTCTTTTTTTTTTGTTTTAAAGTAAAATAAACAGAAACTAAACCTCTGGGAGGGGAGGTTTAATGCTTTACCATTTTATTGATAAACATAATAAAATGAATTAATTTATCATATAATTTTACTTTTGTTTAGTAGAAATAAATTACTAATATTATTTCAAATATTTTTAAGTTTTACATTTTTTTCTATATGTATTAATACATGTGTGTAATCACAAGACAACCTTGGGTGTTGTTCCCTTGTTTTTTTACAGATGGTTGTAAGCTACCATGTGGTTGCTGGGAATTGAACTCAGAACCTCTGAATGAGCAGCCAGTGCTCTTAACCACTGAGCCATCTCTCCAGTCCTCAAATGCTTTACATTTTATAAAAAGCTTTTGTAAAGCTTTGTATTCTTTGGTCTTTACAATTCTTGTGAGATGGGTGATGTTATTCCCAATTAAGGTGAGAGAATTTAGGCTCATCAAAACAGAATGGTTTGGGTAAGGTCACCCAGGTTATAGGTAGATGGATAGTAGCCCCTGAAGAAAAGCACCAGATTTGTCCATGTACCAATTTTTGAGATTATGATTGGTTCCATGTCCATCAATAAAGGAGCAGAGCACTGTGATTGACCTATCTGCCTTCCATGGTCCTGTGGAGCCAAGGAAATGACCTAGAGGAAGTATCTTGGTCACTGTTTTATTGCTGTGAAGAGACACCATGACCAAGGCAACTCTTTTAAGAGAAAGCATTTCATTGGAGTCTGCTTACAGTTCTGAGGTTTAGTCCATTATCATCATGGCAGGAAGCATGGTGGCACACAGGAAGACATGGAGCTGGAGAAGTAGCTGGGAGTTCTACATCTGGAATTGCAGGCAGCAGGAAGCAGCAAAACTGGGCCTGGCTTGGGTTTCTGAATCCCAGTCATAAACTTCCTCAACAAGGTCACACCTATCCCAACAAAGCCACACCTCTTAACCCTTCTCAGGCAGTGCCACTCCCTGGTGACTAAGCCTATGGGAGCCATTCTTATTCAAACCACCAAAGAAGAAAATGGGAAGGCATACTACTAGACAGGTAAAACTTGGAATTCCTTTTTTTATTCCCACTGGGGATTAAACCAATCCTTCCTACTTGTGATTTTTTTATTACATTTGTTTTATTTATTTATTGAGGGGAGGAGTGCAAGTGCCACAGTGCGCATGTAGAGGTCAGACAACAACTTCTGAGAATCAGTTCTCTGCTTCCATCATGTGAGGCCCAAGGCTCAAACTCAGGCCATCAGTTCCCCCACGAAGCCATCTCACTGCCCCCCCTTTCTTATTTTAATAGAAATATTGAAATAATTGTGTGTCTATGTCTGTGTGTCTGTGTTTCTGTCTGTGTCTTTGTCTCTCTTTCTCCTCTGGTTCCACATTTGTATGACTCACTTAGCGGTTCAGAATCCTGCTTTGTAAAACTTGGACTGGCCTGGGCTGGAAGAATACATTCGCCCCTTACCACAGGGAGGAGAAAAGATGATGCTAAGAAAGCATACTCTTGCGTTACGTTTCCTTCCACGTTCATTCATAAGAGCCATTTCATTCTAACAACCATGTTGTTGAAAATTATTTTTCACTTGAATGCCACGCCTTTCATGTATGTTCTTTAAAAAACTTATTTATGCTTACTTGACCTGTATGAGTATTTGCCTGCATGTATGTCTACGCACCATATGTCTACAGTGTCCAACAAGGTCAGAAGGCAGCATCAGATGTCACGTCCCACCTCGTCCAGCAAGGAAAAACACAACACCCAGAGCTCTTCTTGAAGCAGTTTTCAGGACTTTATTCACTTTCTCTCTCTTTTCCCCTTTCTCCTCTCTCTTTTTCTTCTCTCTCCCCGGGCAAACCTCTCCCCGCCCTTAAGTAGGCATGGGCTGCCAACCCCGAACTGCCAGGTGGGCACTGCCCATAGGTTCACGCATATGCAGGCAGCTGATAATCATTGCGTGTGATCATAGCATAGGTCAGGCCTTAGCCATCTCAGGAGTTGATTATGCATCTCCATCAGGTGTGACACCACGCAGCTCACTACAGTCAGATCCCCTGGAACTGGAGTTATGCATGCTTATAAGCCACAATGTGGGTGCTAGGAATCAAACCCTGGTCTTCAGCAAGAACAATGGATAAAACAGAAAAAAGTAACAATTTTCACCAGAGCAGAGCAGGCAGAACCTAAACACCGAGGAAACCTTCCCCAGGAGCAGAGTTGTTACACTCTGGGAACCTAAGTAGAGCTGGGACACTTGCTGTTGAGTTGTTACGTTGGGGAAGCCTTTCCCTGGAGCCCAGCTGTAAGCTGCTACGCTTACAGGGACTTTGTGGTATTCCTTGGCTCCCAACTGCCAGGGTCCCTTTCCATCCGAGCTGCAACGCTTATAGTTGCCAGACTTGGTGACCTGAGTTCTATCCCCAGGGCCCACAGATGAAAGGAGAGAATTGACTTCTGGTCCTCAGATGTCCACATAAGTAGATGCCCACAGACATACACACACAAAATAAATTTAAAGAAGCATCTTAAAGGGGGCTAGAGAAATGGCTCAGTAGTTAAGAGCACTTGCTGTTCTTGCAGAAGATGAGGGTTCACTTCTCAGAACCCTCACGGCAGTTAACAAACATCTGTAACTCCAGTTCCAGGAGATCTGACCCATTCTTCTGGCATTCGTGGGTACTGAATGCACGTGATGGAGACAAAACACGCACACACATAAGATATAGATAAATACGTTTTTTAAGTTTTAATTAAAAAAACCGTTCCTAAGCAGTGAGAAAACAGTTATAACTAATTGCTGTGGAAGCATCTTTCTGTACACTGTGAATATCTGCTGCTCTTGTTGGTCTAATAAAGGGCTGAATGGCCAATAGCTGGGCAGGTAGAGCTTAGGCAGAACTTGTGGCCAAAAGGAGAGAGCAGGAAAAGAAGTAGGGCAGAGTTTCCAGGAGACTCAGAGAGAAGCAAAATGAACACGCTGTGCTGAAAAAGGTACCGCCACATGGCAGAGCATTAATAAGAAATATGGGTTAATTTATATTGTAAGAGCTTGTTAGTAACAAGCCTAAGCTATCGGCCAAGAATTTATAATTAATATTAAGTCTCTGTGCATTTATTGGGGAGCCAGGGGGATCTGGCAAAAAACTCCACCTACAACTAATGGCTGATGGAGGATGAATGTCCATAATATTAGAACCTATATTAATATCCATAATATTAAGTTGCTGAAAATAAATTTTTTATTAAAGAAACAACACATATTTGGTATTTCATCCCACCTCTGATAAAAACAAATAATTTAAGGGGTTGGGGAGACGACTCAGTGGCTAAGAACACTTGCTATGCAAGCATGAATAACTTGAGTCCAAATCCCCAGCACCTCGCCTTCGCTCTGTTCAGTGCAGACTCTCAGTCTCCATCTCAGAAGCTCTTGTCAGAGATACTGCCAGCATTATTAAAAGTCTATATGAGGGGCTGCAGAGATGACTCAGCAGTGAAGAGCGCTGGCTGCTCCTCCAGAGGACCTGGGTTCAATTCCCAGCACCCACATGGCAGCTCACAACTGTCCAGTTCCAGGGGATCTGACACCTTCACACCACTGCACATTCAATGAATTTAAATAAATTATTTTTTAAAAAGAATATATGAAGATGCATAAGGCCCAGGACAGCCAGCACAATAGGGAGGGAAAAACAAAAATTAGACCAGTAATGCTGTAAAGCTGACTACAAAGCTCCAGTAAGCCTGGAGGAGAGAGGAATGCCCAGACACATGTAGGTGACCAGGAGAATAGAAGAGTCCAGAAACAGAGCCACATAAATCCAGTAAACTGACCTGTGGCAAAGGAACAAAAGCAAAACAACAGGGAAAACAGAGTCATTTCCAGGTGCACAGAGTGCCTAGCCCCAGTGGAAGAGGCCACCTCACAAGCTGGGTGCTTGTGTTGCCTTGTGATGAAAGGCACACTTAATTGAGTCATGGGACCTACATGTTCATTGTCAGCAGACACTCAGGAAATACCCACTGTGAGTCAAGGACCGAGCAACGTGCGAAACACAAAGGTCAACAATGCTCTCTGGGCCAGTGAGCTGGCTTATCTGGTGAAGGTGCTTGCCACCAGGCCTAATGACCTGAGTTCAGTCACTGCACCCACATGGTGGAAGGAAAGACCTGACTTCTATACGTTTTCCTCTAGTGTCCACACAAGCAGGAGTGTACACACACACACACACACACACACACACACACACACACACACTAGGGAGGGGTGGAACCCTGACCTCTATTCTTGGATTTCACAAGAATGGTCCAGTCAAAATGTCTGCACTAAAGGACTGTTTTGCTGTGTATCCAATAACTTTATTATCCTGGTTAGTTGTGTGTATATATATATATTTCTGTGCACATATTTGTGTGTTTGTGTGACTGTGGGCATGCACATTCTATGCACCCGTGTGGAAGTCAGAGGAAAATCATGTATATCAGTTCTAGCCTTTGACCTTGTCTGGGTATAGTGGCATTTCACTTGTATATTAATAAATATAATATTCCTGGGAATTGGAAGGGTAAAACAGCCACACCAGCCAGCCTTATAGACCAGGCAGCAATAACACACACCGTTAATTCCAGTAGCCACACTAGTTTGCCATAGAAACCAGGCAGTAGTGGTGCATGCCTCTAATCCCAGCCCTAGAGAGGGATATGAGAGGAGGAGACATCTCTCATTCACAGTCTCATTCTGAGATTCCTGGAGGCAGGATCGCCATTTCAGACTGAGGAAGAGGTAAGAGCCAGTGGCTAGCTGTTTTGCTTTTCTGACCTTCAGGTTAAACCCCAATTTTTCTCTGTGTGGTTTTTTTAGTTGTGCGTCACCTGAGACAGGGACTCTTTACTGCTTGCTGCTGCTTATACTGTGCTAGTCCCCAAGAGCTTCAGGGGCCACTTCTGTCTGCACCCCCCTCAAGTAGGAGCACTGAGAGAGATTACAAAGAGATTACAAAGAGATGCTATCACTTTCAGCTTTACATGGGTTTGAGGAATTTGAACTCAGGACCTCAAGTTTTCTCTGAGCCATCCCTCCATCCCCTAATCTTGGTTCTTTCTGGATTCTGGAACTGTCATGTAGATTGTCTGGAGACTCCGGTCAAGGGCTGTACCTATTGATGTCAATATAGATACAGTGAGGGCCACAATACTATAAGTCATGCTTCAAAGAAACCTGTGTTCTTTCCAGCAAACCAAGCCCGGTTTTATAACACCCAGAAGGCCAGACTCAGTATTGGGGATCAGATGGTCTTTCTAATTGAGGATCTCTTTTCAATACCCTTCATAATGCATATATGGAAGGGGGAAATTGTAAAACAACACAAATCCATCAAACTAATCACAATGTGGATTTCGGCACTACGGTACTAGATGGGGGTTGTTCGCAGGTGTGTTTTGGATCTAGGTTTAGAGACTTCAGCTCTCAGAGGCTGTGATGATTTTCTTATTAATGGTTATATTGTAGAATCATCTGAGATCTTTTAAATACAAAGTCCTCAGGAATAGAGAGGTGGCTCAGTGGTTAAGAGCTTGTACTGCCCTTGTGAAGGAACGCCAAGTCTTGTTCCCAGCATCCACACTGGGCAGCCCACAACCACTGTACTCCAGCTCCAGGGGATCCGACTCCCTCTTCCGGCCTCTGTTGGCATCCACACACATGCACACACCTATATACACATATATTCAAAAGTAAAAATAAAGTGAATCTTTAAAAATACCCCCCCCCACTAGATGTTGTGGCATACGTCTTTAATCACAGCACCGGAGTGACAGAGACAGATCTCTGTCATCTTGAGGCCATCCTGGTCTACATACGTAATGAGTTCTAGTCCAAACAGAGTTACCCGGTGAAACCCTGTCTCAATAGAGTAAAATAAAATCCCCAATTGACTGAGTTAAGAGACAGAATGGGGAAAAATTACT